>NC_139966.1:42720933-43070933 GCF_963993115.1 Abramis brama | reverse complement strand
AAAATAAAAAACAACAAAAAACAAACCATGAAACCAAACAAAAACACACACAAAAAAATCCACAATACAACACAAAAACAAAACAAAAAACAAAATGAAATGCAAAACAAAAATACAAAAAACAAAACAAAAACAACACAACAAAAGAAAAACTAAATGAAATGAAATACAAAACAAAACCAATGAAACAGACAAAATACAAACAAAAAACAAAAACACAACAGAAAACAAAAACAAAACAACAAAGAACAACAACAACTAAATGAAATGCAAAACAAAAACACACAAAAACAAAACAAATCTTGAAAAAAAGAACAATACAAAACCAAGGAACCAAACAAAACACAACACAACAAAAATAAGTTTTTGGCTGACGACACTCAATCCCTCCTCTCCAACCACCTGTGAGACCATGATCCAGCGATCCACTTTTACTTTTACTTTTACTTTTACCACTACACAACTTTGACTTTTATAATAAATTCCCGATGGATGGATAAAATCAACGTCTATCCTGCATTTTATCTCTTTGAATATCCTGTTTCACTCATAAATATGTCACATTATAGAGTTATACTACATTATACAAATTATTTTATCTAATGATACAGTATGTGAAAACCGTATGTTGTCTCTTTTTAGGCAATAAGATCATATTTACAGCGAAAATATAAAACTAAGCTCCCGGCTCTTAATGCAAAGCATATTCAGGTGGTGTTTTTAAAATGTATCTTTTACAAACAAATGAAATGTGTCTACTTGGCTCCCAAACTGGGACAAGTACTACAGCTCTAGACCAAAACAGAGAGAAATCACTCATTCAGAGGTGTGACACTTCCCCACACAGATGTTCAGCTCCTAGAGGAGACAAAACAGCTCCTGCATCATCAATCAGTTCCACACAACATCTGCAGCTTTTACACAATGACCAGACATAAACTACCGTAGCGGACAGAAACATGTTAAACAACACCGGTAATACAGCAGGATTTGTAGTAAAGTCTCTGCCACCATGTGTTGTGTATAGAAGCAGATTTGGGATGTGAATTGAGAAGGATAAGCTTATAATCCATGCTTCGATATTCGTAACAACAGATGATCTCAGTTATGCGAGATAAACAGATGCAGAACTACAGGATGCACCTCACACTAAAAGGTTTTGACAATCAGCACAAAGTAGCAAACTTGTGCAGATTAACAGAGCAAATGGGCTTGCCTGAACCCCATCAAATCAATAATGGCTTTTTCCCTTTCATTTACTGAATGGAAAGTGGATAAATGAAAAGATTTGACCATAGCAACAATTCCAAGCGAGAGAGAAAGCCCCGCCAGCACCAAATTTCCGGTCTAATCCTGTCATGTCCTGTTCAATTAGCTTTTTGCATTGCTTTGTCCACGAAGATCAACCTTTCAAAGTAACTTACACAACTTTGACTTTGTGTTGAAAATATATTTTGCTCCACCACTGAAAATAGGTTTAAACAGAATCAACTGTTGTTGAACAACGGAAAGTGCCAATACAGAAAAAAATATACTAAAATCGGCACTCTATGCCACTTAGAAATGAACAAATTTTTGAACAAAAAAATAATACATTAAAACTAGCGCTGTAAAATCGATTAATAGCATCTAACATAAAATATTTTGTTTATATCATGTATGTGTATAAATAAATAAATATATATTTATGTGTGTGTGTGTGCGTCTGTGTATATACACATGTATATTTATATATATATATATATAAAAATATACATGTGTATATACTGTATATGCATATAATATATAAACAAAAAAATATGTTAGATGCGACTAATTGCGATTAATCAATTTGACAGCACTGATTATTTGCACAGTATTTTATATTGAAGTTTATGACTAAAAAAAGTTGTTACTATGATCTATTTTCTTAACATCTATTGCAAAATAATTTGCTGTGTTAATATTTAAATGCTTAATGCATATTTAGTTATTTTACACTAAAATATTGACAGATAACTGTACTGTTTCCTACTGTCATAAATTACATGATGATTATTAGTGGATTTTTAGTACCTTTGGGCTTCAAAAATGAACAAAAAGTGCCTGTTGGAACTTGAGACTGCAAAGAAACGTAAGAATGTGAGGAAAAAAAAGTAATCAATCGCTTTGACTGGTCTCTCTCAACTAAAGTTCCTCATTATCTTATTGAGAGCTCAATAAGCTTGGTATCTGAATTTCGCTTACAGGAGAGTCTGAGACTTTAATGATGACGCGGGTCTGTGCTTTGACATGAGTAAATGAATAATCCTGAAGCAACGCCAAAGCGCGATAAAAAAAGACGAAGACCTCAAATCATCCCCTTCTGCCCTGCAGTAACCCCTCATAAACTACAAGACATACTCCAGCTCAGCACATGGGTTTCATGTAACTCAGCTTGTAAGGAGAACCAAGGCAAGCACAGTCATACTGCTATAACCAACTGGACTTTCTAACTGACTGAACTCAAAGCAGCACTATGTCATGTAGGCAGAGTCGTGCTGCTCACAAAAGGGCGTTTTGTGTCTGACTGCCGCAGCTGACTGCCTGCTTTGCTAATGTGTGACTACGCTTTCATGGAGAGATATCACTAGCTGACAATGACACTCTTCTGAGACCCCAGAAAAGAAGAGTGACGCCAGCACAGGCATGACAGAAGACAACTCAAGCCTGACCTGAACTGAAAAGATTGAGGAAAAAACCTACATATACCGTGTGTGTGTGTGTGTATACACATACATATATTGTACATTATATATACATACACACACACACACACACACATATGTGTGTGTGTGAGAATGAATCTTATATATCAATGAATCTTATATATCAATGAATATGACAGCTTTTCTTCTTTGATTCACCTCTAAATTAACAGATTTAAAGCAATTTTTTCAAATATTAAGACTGTATAATAATGCAATAGCTTATAAATGAGGATTTCGTAAAAAACGTATGAAAAAAAAAATCTGTGTGATTATGATAAAAACTTTAGGTCATAGGTAGGTCATAAGAGAAAATATAAAATACCTTCATGAAATAATTTAATTTATTTTTTTAATTTAAAAATATAATTTGTTGTTGAATTTAATTATTTTAAATGTATACACAAAGGTTAGTTCATTTGATTGTACAAAAAAAAAACAAACAATTGTATTATATTTTTTGTATAAAAAAGTGCCCCTGCTGGTAGATGCTGTAACTACACCATTAAAAAACATTGTCCATTGATGGAAATTCAAAAGTAGCCATGTATCCTTATAAATAAATCTTGGAATGCATTGTAAAACCTCTTTTTTAACATGAGAAATGTGACTTTTTGTAACATAATGGGTAAAGAGATGCCTTGATCGTTTCCGTCAAATCACGCTCACCTCGTTGACGTTAATCTTGGACTTCGCAGAGGACTCCAGGAAAGCACAGCTGTTCCACTGGCGGGCGAGATTCTGGCCCTGTTCTTTCCCGACCACCCTCTCGTCTTCCAGATCACACTTATTACCCACCAGGATCATCGGCACCTGAAAGGAAACGCTTCGACTGAGTTTAAAGAAATAAGGTAATACTGCAATTCAATGGGTAAGGGATTAGAACAAAGAAAGTCCATGTGCATTTGAGAAGCAGTGACAATTAATTAGCATTTTCAGCACACCACTGAGAAGTAATAAAGTAGGTAATTAGATCAGCAAAAAAAAAAAAAAAAAAGATAGTTAAAATATAAGTGCATACGATCATGATTTCCTGATGTACAAATGCTTCTCTATTAGTTTTTCATCTTGGGAGCTATTTAGAGACATTAGCAGAAACAGGCATTGCTACATCAACAGAAATCATTCTTGAGGGGCAAGAGTTTCCAACAGCTGTTGTAATTCCTTAATTGAGAAAAAGACACAAAAAAGGTAAAAAGAAGCGATAGAAGAAACCCCTTTGGTCATTTCGAAAATCTAGATGCAATCATATTTTCATTTAACACCACAAAAGCAGCTAAAACTCCCACACAACTCTCAGCTTTTAAAACGAAACGCAGTCCAGATATCATAACAGAAGTGAAACTATGAGACACAGCATTTGCATTCATTTTCGGCCGATACTTTCAAAGCAACAAGGAAACAGACATATTGCGTAAACGCTTACAACCAAAGCAAGTAGCCAAGGCAGTGTATATAACTGAAACGTCCTGTGTTAAATCAGCTGAGCTGAGGAAGTGGACAGAAATAGTGCAGGTCAACTGAGGTCATCGCACTATCATCTTTCTCAGAAGCCGTTTAGAATGAGTTCCTACACACACACACACACACACCTTTCACTGGGATTTACTTCCTCCCACGCTCAACAAAGTTGGCCGCAGTTCAAACCAATCCTAGTTGGATTTTGTGACAAAAGAAACTATATCTTAAGGGGATTTCACACACACACACACACACACACACACACACACACACACACACACGCACACGCACACACACCGTTATTTGCAGTGTCAAAACAACAGGAAATCAGTCGTTTTCAATAAAAGTTGTTGATTTTAAGTCAGTTTGATTCATGCATCCATTTGTTCATGATATGATTAAAAAATGCATGAGGTTTTTGGGGGAGTCGCACCACATATCATTATAGAAACTGAATTTACCTCGCATTGTCATAAAAAGGTCAAATGTGATATTTTAACCCTCTGATATTCCTCACTTGGGAGTCACGCTTGTGATCCTCTGTGGTTGAAAGAGACAAGCGCATAATTATTTTATTAAATGTGTTTAAATTAAGTTAAATTATTTAAACTAATGTACTATATTTTGTTTCAATAATATTTATTGTACATTTAGACATTATCAAAGACTCCCCCCCCATTTTTCCGTGTTTTTTTCTTTTCTTCATGTAGCAAGTGCCACAAAAGTCACTTTCAAAGACCAATTTTAGACAAATTATTATTTTTTTTTCTAAAATGACCAAAGACGAGGAGTTACAAAACTTATAGACACACAGTCATGAGGATCAGCAGGGGTTCTTTCGGCAATATTTAAAAAGGTGGCCATTAACAAAGCCCACATATAACATTACAAACAAGAATGCAAACTAGCAACCTCCAGGGATCATTTTTCTGTATGTGAAAACAAAAACCGACCAAAATAAACCTTTATAAGTAAACTCAGCGACTAAACGGTATGGTTGCCCAACCAGAACTATCAGACAAAGGTGGACAAGAAGGAAAAAAACCCAGTCCTTATGTCAACAAAGACGAGGCTCTTCACAGCTGAAAGGTCACCCTTATTGACAAAGGCAAGCGTGAGGGCTGAGGGTGGGTGTGAAAAAGGAGATACTGGTGCTGACGACAGGCTGAGCTGAAAGCTAAACATGAACATGATGGAGTTCGTGAAGATTAAGAGGAGACTCACATCATCCGTGTCTTTGACCCGCAGAATCTGTTCTCTCAAGTCCTGCAGGTCGTTGAAGGTGGACTGTGCTGTTATGGAGTATACTAGTGCAAAGCCCTGGCCGTTCTTCATGTACAGGTCCCTCATGGCTGTGAATTGTTCCTGAGTGGGAGAGAAAAAGGGCAAGGATGAGTTCAGATAGTGTACGGAGGAGTTGAGGTACTGACGGACAAATTTACAAAAATCTCTAAAACACTCCAAAAGATTAATAGGGAGTGCAGAGCATGAAACAGTTGGATGGAGTTTTTAAATAACTGATAAGATACCAACATATTGTGCAAAAACTACACAGAAATGTTTTACTGCTTTATAGTAGTTATTATATCTGAGGCATAAGCACAAACAAGATGAGACTTTAATGTTCACTTGATTTTAATGAACCATATTATTAGTAGTAAGTAATAGTACTGATTGTTTATAAGGTTAAATGTGTTCCCTGTGCACTCACTTGGAAACTGTGTAAACATGAATTTACACTTCCATTCATTTCCCTTTCAAATTTAATTAAAGAAATGTCCAACCCAAACTTTTGAACGGTAGTGTATATTGGACTAACAAAAGAAACAACACAAGAGAGGGGTCTCCTCCATTTTGAACCACCACATGCAGAACTGACATTCATAAACTTGAGAACATCTTTCACATTGCGGTTTTGAATGAACCTCAGATAGACAGTCCTGTCCTGTCAAGTCAATGAAGCCAGAGGCACATTAGTAACTCCGCAGCTTTGTTTCCTCTGGGTCAGTGTGCTGAATGTGGCCAGAGCTGCTGAAACCCGTGGAGAATGAAAATGGTTGTCAAAGGTAACTTGTAATATGTGTAGTGAAGGAAGGCTAGGGAGGAGAAATAATGATCTTTCTCTCTAGAGGACACAACAGTGTCTCATTAAACGTGCTAGTGAGTGGGCATGAGCTTCGGATTTGTTGAGAGAAAATCCACACAAACAAACTCAAAGAATCGTACTGTCTATCTTACATCCGTGAAATACAGAGAAAGAATGTTTTTATCCTTTTTGGAGATCGATAGATGTTGGTCACCATTTACTTTCATTACAAGGAAAAAGAGCAGCGTGAACATTCTTCAAAACATCTTCTTTTGTGCTCCACAGATGAAATAAAGTCTTTCAGGTTCGGAACAACATGAGGGTGAGTAAATGATGACTGAATGTTCATTTTAAGATGAACTATCTCTTTAATAGCTGTGGTACTTGTGCATATCATTTGCAGATTGACTTGAAATTTACGGCTAGTAAGTTAGTTCGGCATTACGCAAGAAGTTAAGTACATTTTTCTTGAACTCTTCACTTTGTGGTTTCAGCTCACCAGCTTTCAAGATTGAATTAAGATTATGTTCTTGAGTGCAACTAGCACTCGATTAATAATAATCATTTCAGAGCAAGTGCCAGTCCTACTGTACAAAAAACTGCAGCCAATTTGTAGTTCACATCCCTGACAGTAATATTCTCAGCTTTTTTGGCTCGGTTTCATTTGACCATGGCTCCATTCTGGGGCAGAGAGCCCAAGGACAACATTCACCATCTGTCACTACAACTCAAGAGTTGTAAAACAGGGGCTTGTGGAACTGGAAATATGTCCTTATCCCCCACAGGGGCCAAAAATGCTCTGTAAAAAAAACCCCTCCTGCACCTGTATGAGATGAGGACGGCCATGAAGATGCACATGTACGCAGCTATTCATCATTTAGCTTACAGAAGGGGGAGACCGGGGGCAAGTGACATATTAAATTGTGCTAAAGTCATGACACACACTTAGAAGCAGCTCTCTCTCGTCATCTGAGAAAAAATGTGTGCGATTGTTTTACGCTGAGAAATTTTCACCAACAACAAAAATTCAGATAAAAAAAAAAAAAAAGTGTTACTTCTGCAATCTAAATATTTGATACCTTTGAATTCAGATTCTATTTAATCTCCAGGTTGTTAGTTAAAAGTCAACATGACTACCATACAAGATTTTATCTTGGCTGTGACATCAGGGAAAATTTAAACACTAGTTGCAATGCAATTGTGTGACTGAATTGAAAAATCATTACATCTATGTTAAGATTTATATAAATCTATGTTATTTGATCAAAGCATCTAGTTTTTGACTCATCAGCTGATCAATATACTTTACTAAAAAGCATTTATTAACTTAAGTCAATATCACATAAGGGTTAGCAATATTCAGTAATATTAATATGATTTAAGCAAAAATATTTTTTTCATCCATGGTCTTATTACAAATAGAGTGGGATAGATTATCATTTTAAAAATTAAAACACACACACACACACACACACACATATATATATATATATATACACACATACATACATATATACACATACATACATATTATATTATATTATATTATATTATATTATATTATATTATATTATATATATATATATATATATATATATATATATATATATATATATATATATATATATATATATATATATATATATATATATATATATATACACACATATACATATACATATACATATACATATACACACATTTATATACACACTTAAAGTTAGCTTTAATGTATTGTTTATTAATGTATATCAATGTATTATTAATACACTTAATATTCAGCAATATTATTGATTTGACTGCACTGTTCAGATGAGAACTGAATTGAGCTGGACGATGACATCACTGCTTTCTCCAGAGCTGTTTTATAGATTAATTAAAATCATTCCATAATTTATGAACTTTAAAGTTACTGAACTGAATCAACACTGAACTGATTTCAACTGAATAATGACTGTTTACTATTGTCGTTTTATAACTGATTTACAGCGTAATTGAATTCTGTTTGCATCATTGATTCATTATTTTCCTGATCATCACTGCAAAGCTGCTTTGAAACAATCTGTATTGTATAAAGCGCTATATAAATAAAGATGATTTGACTTATAATATTAAAGCTTGAATAGTGACTGTAATACTATAGATAAATAATTATTTCTCATGTGAAGTACATTTAATAATTAACCAGTACTTTTCACACATGCAAATACTTACTATACCAAAAGGTTGCAGATTCATGGTAATCTGCAAGTTATCAAAGAAAGTTCTGATCACAAAGTGTCTTACCGTTCCGGCAGTATCCAGAATTTCCAACATACACTGCTGTCCATCCACCTCCACTTGCTGCAAAAACAGAAAAACAACAGAAAATCTGAGACAAACAACAAACTGAGAGGCTTTGTCAGCTGCATCATTAAAAAGCAGCCTCTAATGACACATGAGCGCTCATCACTGCCACCCCCTGCAAAGCTCTATATGGAACATTCCAACACTGCAAACTTCCTGTGGTCTCTAATTGAGTTGGCTAAACACTTTCTGTGAAACACTAATATGGGTGTGGTGTGTATTACACACACAAAAAAAGACTATGACACTTCCAGATTGTAACATCCTTTTACCCACATATTTGTGACATTCAAATATAAATTAATTATTATAATTAATAATCAATTAATTAAAATAATGATTCTCCAGTTCTATACAGTGGTTCCCAGAATGTATTTGGACAGTTATGCCACATTTAAAATAAATAAATAAATTATAGCACAAAGATGATTTTATGTTTATGTTCAAATTAGATAGATACATTAATTAGTTACATTACAATAGTCACTTTTTTTTTTAAAGTTAAGGCAAAAGTCACTTTCTGGATGTTACATGATAGTACACTGTAAAAAATTATATGATCAATAAGTTATGATGACGTGTTTTTACATTGCTTTAACTCATCAAAACAAATTAAGCAATTTTCAACTTTTTTATTCATTATACAGGATTCAACTCATTTATTTAAGTCAGTTTAAAGCTGCAGTCCGTAACTTTTGCCACTCTAGTGGTTAATAAACAGAACTGCACGCGTCTTGCGGAAGAACATTGTAGCCGGAGCTACTTCTCTCTGTTTATGTCTATGACAAGTCACGCAGGTACTGGGATACTCCGCAGTGGGACCAGTCTAAAATAGTCAGAATATAAACACTTATTATAGGTGTAACATAGTGATTCAGGATAAGACAAAAACACGGTTTGGAAAATGGATTCATGATGTACTCGCTTATTATATACATTTTGTAAATTCTGAACACAAAAAACGGACTGCAGCTTTAATGTAATTTAAGTTGAAATGACTTAAACATCTAGGTTGATTGTATGTGATGAACTACTTCAAATTTTTTAAAAACTGGGTTGATATTTTCTTATTAAACGTAAAGAAATTCATATTTTAAGATATATTAGGCATGACTTAAGTGTCCAAAAATATCCAAATATATTTGAGGCCACTGTATAGATTGAATAAAATCTACAGGAATTAAAGCTCATACTGTACGTCAACACTGGTAAGCCTCCCCTACAGGAAGTGCCCATGGGACAGCAGCATAAGCAATGGCGAGGAAGGGAGGTGCTGGTCATGATGGGACTTCCTTTTACTGTTTGAGTGAAGGTTCATTTTTAGACACGGCCTTTGTCTCAGGGCCTTGGACGGAGGCCATTAAAATATAAACATCATCGAACACCGCAGTCTGAGCATAGGGTCGATGAGACATCCCACAAACAAACACACAGCATTTTCTTTGACGTGTGTTACTAGGGTGGGACAGAATATGTCTTGTAGAAACGTGTCAATTGTTAGAAATTCTGTCATGATAAACCCGCAGTGCAATTTGAAAAAAAATCTGACGCAAGCAGAAAACTATATTCTACACTGCAAAGCGGATGGGTGTTTCCAGTTCATTGATTATAGACAGCTTCATTGATTATAATGGGAGCCATTTAGTTTTAATGCAAGGCGCTGCACCATTTGGGTTTGGTGTAACTGTAGGTTGTTTAACAATTTAGGACATAAATATAGAATTAAACTGATGTGAAACTGTATACTGTTATATTTTAATTCTAATAACATTATTATATTTATTCTCAGTGTTGAGAGTAATGCATTACAAGTAATGTGATTACTTTTTCAAGTAACTAGTAAAATAATGTATTACTTTTAAATTTACAACAAAATATTTGAGTTACTTTTTCAAATAAGTAATGCAAGTTATAATATTTTCCCATTTATTGACTGACAGCTGAAAAAAATGTTTTTGTTTGTTGCTAAATCAAGCAAGCAAGCCTAGCCCAGGTGAGACAAAGTAACGTAACGCATTACTTTCGATAAAAAGTAACTAAGTAACACAATTAGTTACTTTTTTAGGAAATAACGCAATATTATAATGCATTACTTTTAAAAGTAACTTTCCCCAACACTGTAGTATATTGTAACTGTATATATTGGTTATTACACATTGGTGGCTCACATGGCTCATCCAATGAGATTTTGATATAATGTACTATTATTATTTATTATTATATAAGGTACTTAATTCACTCAATTATAAAAGTAGTATGGCTTACTTCATGGTTACTCAATATCTAAAAAAATGTTTAGGTTGAGTTTACTGCAAAAAAAATATATCATAGACTATATTGAGATACGGCCTACTGTACAGCATGTGTTACTGTATAGCATGTGTTGGTCTAGGAAAAGATTCAATAGGGTTTTGAGTCTGGAAACCATTATAAAAACATTGGTTTGACAACTGATGCACAATAAAAAATGATGCAGAACTTGCCTTTCTGTATGAGTCTTCTATTGTGGGGTCATACTTTTCCACAAAGATCCCTTGGACAAATTGAACAGTCTAGAGAGCGAGAGAAGGGAGGAAGAGAGGGAAAAACAAAGAGAAAAAGACATGCCCATTAAACGTTACGATACTCAAACATGACCATGTTGACACAGTGCAAAATCACTTTCACTTCCAGTGGCTGATGGGAAATTCCATTTGAAAGGCTCTAAGAGGTTTTGCGCCTGTTTGTGACATAAACAAGCCACTGCGTGTCATTATGGTTTTCTTTGCCCTGAAAACCACATAGGTGCTCATACGAAAAGGTCAATGATGCCACAGAATGTCCACTTCACATAGAAAGAGACCAGGGGCTGGCTGCATAAACTGCTAAGGCTAGTCTTACAAGTTAGTCATTTTTTTCTTTAAGACTGTTCATAACTTTCTTCAAGTCAGTTACATAAAAGGATAGATTGGTCTAATTTGATACCGAAAACTAAGACTGATTACCCCTAACTAACTGCTAGTTGGTCATACTAATTCTTAAGACACAGTCTTAACATAATATCTATGTTTATGCAACTGGCCCCTGCAGGAGAGAAACCTGCAACTCTCTGGTCAAGGATCAGAAAGCATTCCGATGTTGCCTGGAGACTGGTTACCTAGCGTTTAACTACCGGTTTAAATATAGAAAGATTTATAGACGACAACCAGAGGCTGGAGGTAAATTGTGGACGACTGAAGGATAATTGTGTTGAAACAAAGGACCGAATTAAGGGTGATCAGCTTTGCCGTGACTTCACAGGAAGTGCAGGGGTGGTAGAGAGTATGAAAATCATGTGATGCTGCCCACAGGTGCGGGGGCTTCAGGGCCTCCACGGCTCGGGTGACCTTTGATCATCCTCTTTCTGATGCACACTTCACCCTGGATTGATTCATTAATGAGGGCTCTGTTTGGACAGGGATCCACACACACACACAGGCATATACAACAGAAAAGCATTAAGATGCAGATCAACTGTGGGAGGAAGACAATCACCTGATGGGAGGGAGAGGAAGAGACTGATAGGGAGAAGAAAAAAAAAACGAGCAAAGGCAGGTGATGTCAGTCACGAGGTACGAGTGATCTCATTGTATAAGCAGTAGCCACATACAGGAGGCTTTGTACTGGTGAGAAAGAGATCATTTGTTTACCTAATGCCTCAATGTGCAATCAAGATAAACAAACAAGATCAGTGAAGAAATAATGATGAATTTAGATTAGTGCCGGTGCGCTGTAGTCAGCTAATGATGTCTTTTGTAAAATCTGTTGAGATGAGACTAGTCAATAGCATGAATAAAATGGATCTAAAAAGGATAGTTCACCCAAAATGAAAATTGGCAAAATGTTCTCTTTTTTTGGTCTGGATTGTTATAATATAATATAATATAATATAATATAATATAATATAATATAATATAATATAATATAATGTAATGTATAACAACAATTAATGTAAATAAATAAACAAATACATAAATAAATACATACAAACTGTACATATATCAATACATATACAATAACTTGAATATACCTCTTATATGATGAGAATGTTTTTCATTTTTGAATTAAAATCCCTTTTGAAATCTTTTTGCGTGTCATGTTAAAAATGTTAGGGTGACAACTGTCCTTATTATAATAAAGAAAAAATGCATTAATACGTTAAAATATATTTTGAAAAAATCTGCTTTGCTGCTTATCAATATCTGAAAAACATTTGCCTGCCAAATTAAGGTCATGTGGTGCAACCAACATGCAGGCACATGCAGAAAAAAAAAACACAGGAAATTATATCATTCAGAAAGCCCTCAAACTGTAAAAAGTGATCAGTTGACTTAACTTAAAAAAGTGAGGAAATCCGTTGCCTTAAAATGATTAATTTATTAAAAATTCTTTTTAACAAGGCATGGTTAGTTTAGTTTGTAAAATGTCATGTAGTGTGACTCTAGTTTTTTTATTTGTATAAATAAACAACATTTTTAAACAATGTAAAAAGGATCACACTTCAGATTAGGGTCCAATTCTCACTATTAACTAACTATCAATTACGACTTTTGCCTCAAACTCCTAATTACTGCTTAATAATAGTTAATAAGGTAATTGTTGAGTTTAGTTATTGGGTATTAAGGATGTAGAATATGGTCATGCATTAATATTTTGCTTTATAAGTACAGCCAATATCCTAGTATATGCATGCTAATAAGCAACTAGTTAATAGTAAGAATTAGGATTTACTACCCTAAACTAAAGTGTTCGCATGTCTCAGCACTGAATGGCAAGAAGATATGTCCATGTCGCACACACAAAAACACCTTTTTCCCTTTACTCAAGAGTGTGGCTAGTTTACTGACAAAAACCGCAAAGAATGTTTATTGTAAACTGAGTATTCAGTCAGAGCATTCCAGTGGACGTTATGTAATAATATCTGCCTATGCAGTGAACCATCTCTTGCTGTTGCTGTTGGAGCTTCTTCCCTGTGTTCCTCACACTTCATCGGCCCCACGCACCTCAAGGCTGTTGCCGGGCCGCAGAGCACCTGCGGGGGGACATTGTGCATGTGTGCATTTTCGAAAGGGAGGGTTAAGGGCATTAAGTCAGCGGTGAGGATGCCCGAGGTTTGTGAGCGGCCCAGGAGAGGTGATGTGTGCTGCTGATGCAGCAGGGTTTAACTGATGTGCTCCAGACAGACCAGACCATGTGCAAGAGAGTCAGCTGGCACATATGCTCTTAAGTCCTTTATCTTACAGCTCCGTTTCTCATTCTCTCTGGCTGGTTTACACTAGTGCCTCTCTAATGCACACACACACACACACACACACACACACTTTCTGGCTCCGTTTCTTACAGTAGCTCGCAACTACAGCCTGCTGCACAGTGTGTTTAGTGGGCTAAAAAAAATTCCATATATGGTGAGAGAGATGTGGAAACAAGGCATGTAAATTCAACGGAGGCCACTGATTACAATGTTCCAACAAAAAGCAGTGAGGATGTGTGAACGAGGGGAGTGAGTGTGTGTGTGTGTGTGTGTGTGTGTGTGTGTGTGTGTGTGTGTGTGTGTGCGTGTGTGTGCGCGTGTGTGTGCGCGTGTGTGTGTGTCTGTACGCATTGCTCTGCTCGCAGCGATTAGATCACATGCACACAGGCACGCTCAGCATGCTGATATCTCAGCAGCCACTTCAAGTGAAAAAGCAAATATTGTGGAGATGAGGCGGGGTATCAAAGGATTAGTAAAGGTCATGCTTATATTAAAAAAGCTCTTATTATATTGTTACAATTAAGAAACGAAAGGTTTGTTATTGCATTTCATTATTCATTTGGGTATTGAAAAAGCACAGGGTAATTTATCACCTCACAAAGAACATAACTTTTACTTGCTGATCAAGACCCTTAAAGAACATCTGATTCTATCTGATTTCATATTAATTTCTAATTTATTTGTTAACCACTTTTTACAATAAATCATTCCAAAACACTGCATTGCATTAAATATATTTAATAGATACACTACAATTCAAAAGTTTGGGACAAATACGTTTTTTTCCCTCATGTTTTTGAAGTCTATTTTGCTCATTTATTTGATCAAAAATCAAATATAACATGAACAATTATTACAATTTAAAATAACTGTCTTCTATTTTAATATATTTGAAAGTGTAATTTACTCCTGTGATGGCAGAGCTGAATCCATAATCCATGTCACATGATCCTTCATTAATCAATCATTCTAATATGCTGATTTGCTGCTAAAGAAACATTTATTATTATCATCAATGTTGAAAACAGTGGTGCTGCTCAATATTTTTGAGGGAACTGTTAATAGGAAGTTCAAAAGAATAGAAGGAACAATTTCAAACAATTTAATGCATCCTTGCTGAATGAAAGCCAAGTTTGAATATGCAGAAATGCAAAAGAGATGCGAGAGCTATTGCGGAAGGTGAAAGGTGCCTTTTGTTTTCAGGCTATCGATGAGCAACAACACATTAGCATGTGCGGTCTCACTCAGGCACACAGAAGTCGGCACAATGCCCATCTGAGTGGATCGGCTCCTGCCTGCAGGCAGATGGACTCTCTGTGTTAGCTATGGCAATCCATCATTACAGCACAAGCTGACCCTGTTGCTCCTGTCCGAATATCTGCACTCCCCTGGACTACCTCAACTCATCTGACGGACAGGCAAACAGGGCGTTGCCTGGTGATACGACAGTTCCTCAAAACACACAGTGGCAGTCAATGTTTGAGAACGGCCCTGCTCGTTTTTGTTTTAGTTGCTGTAGTCAAGGGTGCAGTACCAGCATGAACACACAAACATATGAGTAACCTCTAAACCAGACCACAGAAATCACTCGTGGTGGCCAAAGATAAATCCATGCCATTAGGTCATACATGTCGACACTAGTTACCCATATAGCTACTAACACCTGACCACAGTGTGGTTTACTACTTACTGTTCTTTAACCGTGTAAGCTAACTTTAGCTAACTAACTATAGGTTGTGCTGTTCATTACTCATTACATTATCCATTACTGAATTGTTAGAGAGCACAACAGTCACTAAAAGCATTGCTCTGAAAGTAAACGCCCTCTTTAAATGTCAACGATACATTCATTTGTAGTGAGTGATAACATATAACTTTTCAAGACGGACCAAACATGAACTCTGAGGGGTTCATATATATATATATATGAAGAGTTCAGATGCAAAAGCCTCTAAGTGCCATCTGAATTTTTTTTCTAGAATGATCATTTTTATAAAGCTTGTATATTTAAGTTAAGTAATTTCACTTAAATGAACATTAATAGGTAATGTGTATTGCCATTTAAGTGAAATTATTGAACTTAAATATACGAGCTTGATAAAAGTTATCATTCTAGAAGAAAATTTCAGATGGCACTTAGAGGCTTTTGCATCTGAACTCTTCATATATATATATATATATATATATATATATATATATATATATATATATATATATATATATATATATATATATATATATATATATATATATATATAAAATATAACTGTTTTCTATATTACTATATCTTAAAATGTAATTTATTTTTGTGCTAGCAAAGCTGAATTTTCAGCATCATTACTCCAGTCTTCGGTGTCACATGATCCTTCAGAAATCATTCTAATATGCGGATAAAAATGTTGAAAACCGTTGTGCTGGTTAATTTTTTTGGAAACCCCCGATAATTTTTTTTCAGGATTCTTTGATGAAAAAAACGTTCATCAACAGTAACAGTATTTATTTGAAATAGGAAATATTTTGTAACTTTATAAATGTCACTCTACTGTTTAATGCGTCTTTGCTGAATAGAAGTATTCATTTCTTCTTCAAAAACAATAAAAAAAGAACCATCTTACTAACCCCAAATCTTAAAATGGTAGTATACAGTGCTTGACATTAACACCTGCCAACCCGGATTTCAGCAGTGGTGTGTAACACAGTCAAATACACACAAAATAATGTTGAAATGCCGGTCTTGGCGAGTATTCACGTAAACACATGTTTAAAGTGAACATAAACGGGTGAGAAAGAAAATGCATGTGTAACAGTATAATGGGTCTGTTTCAGGTCTTAAAGTGACAGCAGCCTAATATACCTGCTGGAAAATTATGAGATAAAATTTAAAATATCTATATGGCAGTTTTTCCACATCGTATCGATGTCAAAATTGTGGCCAGTGAAAATGCTGAGAGGATAGTAACTTTGGAAAACCACTAGCCACAGTGGCTGGTGAGCAAATGTCAAGCCCTGGTATTGTATATTAAACTAACATGAATAGTAGGAATACATTTTAATTCATCGAAACAAACAACAGCACTCTTTGCACTTGACATTAATATGCACAGTTTAAGGATAAATTGTGGATTTCTAAACTGCCTTCATCTGAATCAGCCAATTATGTGAATGTCATAATCAAAATTTGAGACATGCAGTGCAAAAGAACACTGAGTTTAAAAAGACGCAAGTGATTTGAATACATAATGTACCATTCTTTACAGGACAAGTAGTTAATTCATTTCAGTAAGACCTGTATTTGTTTTTCTGGCAGATTTGCGGGGCCACTTATAAAGTGGGCGACCACTGTTGTAGTCTATACAGCTCCATTACAGGACACCAAGCTGACCCCACATAGTAATGATCTGATTTTACAGACCTGTCTCTTTCCCGTTGTCTGCATGGAGCAGGACAGGAGCTTAATGTGAATGCATTTACAACACGATTAACTCTGCGTGGCCCATTTCATCCAGACCCATCCATAGTGCTCCAATTAGAGTTAATGGACAATAAAAGTCTATGTGCTTTATGCTGAAAGAGGTCTGCGCCGAGAGGGAAGTGGATGGAGGTGGATGGTTCTCACACCCTGTGGCACACATACAGGCAATGGGCTCTTTGTTGGGCCCCGAGGTGAGTGGGTCGGGCCATTGTGGCTGCTCTCCAATGGGTGAGCCATTTGAGTTCACTGGGATGGAACAAACTAGGTCAAAGTGGTGTCAGCGGGACGTTCGGTATTACATGCGGAGTACTAGCATGCTAACGAGCTAAGGAAGCAAACGGTGACCTTAATGATAAGAGATCATTCATGAGGAAGCATGCTCTGTTTTTAAACAGCAGGGTAAATGTGGAAATTTAAGCCTAATATTCTCGGCTAGCAGCAGAAATTTTCCACAGGGTTTCGTGGTTTTGACCCATTTCATTTCTGAAGAAGAGCTGCCGAACTATTTGTGGTTTCACAATGCTATTCTGACATATATTATGCTGACTGAACAGAAAATGCCAATGTACTGAGGCGCAGTCATTTCGCTGTTTCCGTGACTCAGCTATGTGATGTTTGAGTGGCTCAGAAAGGGCATCGCAACCAACCAGAGGCCAGTTTAGTTCTCACAACCTTTAACGACCTGATTGGAGACAGATGTTCTCCAGGGATGCTGGACAGAAAAGAACAGCAGCTCTTTCAGATGAGGAAACTAATTCTTCTACAGTTAGATGATACATGTTTTTTTTCCCCAATATAGGATGTAATTTGTTATATATGGTGAGGGAGGCTTGTGAAATGGAGAAGCCATAAAAGGCAAGAAAAAATTAATAAGGATTAAAGGGATGTCGAAAGTCGTTCCAAACCAACAGTAGGCTATGTGATTTGGTGATTTGGCCTAAGATATTTTGAAGGACAGTTTTTGTCCATAACGTAAAAGTAAATGGGGTTCTTAAAAAAAACAAAAAAACATTTAAAACATCATATTTTATGTTCCACAGAACAAATAAAATCGTACAGGCTTGGAATGACATGGGAGGGAATTACTGATCACAGAACTGTCATTTTTGGGTGAACTATTCTTTGAACATCTCAACCAATGACTGAATTAGGGCTGTCAGAATATCTGATTTTCACTATCATTTCATAATCATGGCTAAAAGAATTCATGATAATGATAGTGTCGCAATATCTATAAATAAATGATGCTATCAGGAAATTCATCTTTTTCTTTTTTTGTGTGAGTGTGTGTGTCTGTGTTTTTACTTTTTTGGCCAATGAATCACACTCAAAATACGAGTTAGAAATAAATATGAAGGGAGAGTTTGTAACCATAACCAATACAAAAGCATACAAAAAGAACTTATTGTTGAACTGCACTTCCTGCAGTCTTTTTTATGGAGTACAAAAGAGTCCAACACTGGCAACTCGTGGTGAGCAAACTTTTTTGAGTGACAGAGTGTCTAGCTTTTACCCGTCATCTTCTCTGACATGATTTTATGCGGCAGTAGTAGCTACACATGGCTTCATCGTCTTCTTTCCATTTTATGACAAGTGGCAACAAGCGTAAAGTTGCAGTACCGCCTACTATGTTGGAGTGTCAACAAGATACTGGCACAGAATTAATATGTAGCTTTAACACAAAATCAATATTTAATTTTTAAATAACATGGTTATTGTCAATACCGGTATATTGTGACACTCCTAGAATCAATTTCTTGATTTTGAGATCCTTGTTGAGTTGGACTCACAAAAAATTGTGATGGAAGAATGTTAGCATTCACCACTTATAAATTTGATGGTCTAGATTAGGGCCAAGTTGTAAGATGCCTAAGAATGAACATAAAAATTTTATGTACAGAAGAAAAGAGCATTAAGAGAGATAAAGAAAGGAAGCAGGGCAGGTTGGCGCTCCACTTACCAGCGCAGACTTGCCGACACCTCCTGATCCAAGGACTACTAACTTGTATTCACGCATTGTGCAGTGTGTCCGTTAACTACCTGAGGAAGAAACAAGACAAAAAAGATGGTAACTATCAATTTCGTCAGTCAGAATTTCCAACAAGTAGCTAAGTTGCTAAAAGCTTATTCAGTTGACTTTCTTTTAAACTTTTTTACACAAAAAGGACTTCAATGGATAACCTGAAGCTGAGAGCCGTAGTCAATCAAGCAACAAAGTAGATTTAGACCTGTGGTCAGCCCTCAAGTTCAGAGCTATCAGAAGTCCTCCAGCGTGAAATTGCCATAAAGCCGAGTATCTAATCTGAACTGCACCCTCAAGACTCCTGCCCACTCATTAATTAAGACTATGTAAAGTTTCCTTTGACATCACAATTATTATGAGTCAACTTCAGCTTTCGCATTTATAACACCTCAGAGAGACTGTCAATCATCTGACGTGTAACAGTGCACTGCCCATGAAGGTGTTTGGTTTGAGGTCGCAAAGTTGTGCATTTATGCCATTTCCTTCTTCGCAGGAAGACAGGGGAACAAGAGCAGTGTGGTCGGGTTGACATAGATCTCAGATAAATTACACACATCGTTCACACACACACACACACACACACACACACACACACACACACACACACACACACACACACACACACACACACACACAGATGTGAACTGCTCCACACCCTGTCTCTTGGGTCTTTCTGTCTCTCTCACTCCTCAGCTATCTCACGCAACACATAGAGTAATAAAATTACTTACAGACATAGTATACGAATGTGCGGTAGCTTGGGTTACAAAAACACTTTACGTATGCAAAAGAATTTATGAATGCGTGGTCAATGCACAGTAAGTGAGTAAAAACTTAACTCGTATTGTTCTGGTGGTAACAAACCAAAGTAAGCCAACAATTCATTGGTTTATTCCCCCCAAAAGCGTAAAGACTAAGGCACTATCAAAACATTGATTGTTTGAAAATCCTGACGCCTCAGACATAGCAACATTGGAACAACCAATGGCATCGTTTTATGTTATGTGTGGCCAATCAATGGCAGATGGTTTAGAAAATTTGTTTGAAAACAGTCCTTATTTTGCAATTTCGCAATAGCGTCACTTGTGGCAACCTTGAGAATGCAACACATACTTCAAATACATTATCAACTGAGTTAGAGTCGGACACAGAAACCAACAACTTACAAAACGAGCTTGCATTTTTGGAGTCACTTGACCCCAGCTGGACACATTTCTTAGGGGGCGTCTACACATACACCCAAAAAAAGGTCACGGGACACATTTATAAAAGGTGAGGTGCTGAAAAATAATGTGAAACAAATGGCAACAGTCAAACATGTCCGCCTGAATGTGTATGGCTGTGCCAGCTGTATTGTGTGTGGGAGAAAAAATGATCTACTGGACAAGCGTATTTCAAACTCCATCTGGCTATCTGTTTTTGACTCTGTCAGTAACATTATTGTCTCAATGATTAAGACACACAGGTGTAAGTGTGAAAATAAGTGTAAATGCTTGCGATACTGACACGGTTTCGAGAGGATAGATCCTCACGTATCATCAGTTGTCGGATGACTAGTCAACCACTGTGACCCCATCCACAGTTCATATGCTTGAACCATAAATATATGTGAAAAATACAAACAATATCCCTCATTCCACCCAAGCTTGAGAGCACAGAGCAGACTAAGAGTGGAATGAGTTTACAGGGAAAAACAGGAGGCACATACCAGATCCAACACGCTGGGTTTTAGTGGGCATGACAGCTAAATCTGGAGGCAGACTGACTGTGAGACCACACTCAGATAGAAGAGATTACCACTTACATCTAATGCAATAGACACAAGAGTATCTGAGATGGAGAACTGCCCCATTCCACTGCACTCCCTTCTCAGCAACAGATCAGTGCCAGCAGCTCCGTGCTGAAGAACAAATCCTCCGCTGTCATCTAATGCTCTGCTTTCCATTTACATTGGCAAAGCACAGAGGGAATGGGAGACGGAGCAGGAGGGAGAGAAGAATTGTGTGGAAATGTGAGGCTGATAGAATGAGATGCTCTATCAATATGGGAATACAGCGTTTAAATGGAAAACATCTTTTAAACTGATGTATCGTTGTATTTGTCAGTCTGGAGTGTATTCAGCACAGATATGCAAGCGCAAATATAAAAGGAAAGGCAACCTCCAGAGACCTAATTCTTCGTCACACGTGGTTTATACACTACTAGTGACTACACAAGTTGGTAGCTGAAATAAGATCAGAAAAACAGCGGTTGTTTGGGTCAAACTAACTGCTTCTATATAGATCTTGACAACAGAGTGAATTAGTCTATTTGGAACAGAAATACACATTTCTTAAGGGAAAAGTCTGATTAGATCTTCAAATATGCATTCCACATATGCTTTTGGTTGTCAATGAAGCCCTCAGGCATCAGGGATTTACAGGCTTACATCACAGAAGCAGGGGAATCTGGGTTTGTGGGAAGGAGAGATCGCCGTGAAATCATCTTTATTGCAGCATTCAGGGCCATTCTGAATTGGTAATAGGTGTGAGGGATTGAATGTGTGTGTCTGCAGATTTTTTTATTTATTATAAACCCACAATATATCATTTGCCAGGTGATAAAAAAGAAATTCTTGCAGCTGGTACTCTTCGATATTAAACAAGACATTTGCAGGAAAAAGATCCAGTCTGACACTCTCCAGTCCAGTAGGTGGCAGT
Organism: Abramis brama; assembly: GCF_963993115.1. NCBI lineage: Eukaryota > Metazoa > Chordata > Actinopteri > Cypriniformes > Leuciscidae > Abramis > Abramis brama. The sequence goes on along the minus strand of NC_139966.1, from coordinate 43,048,851 downwards.
AATCTGCAATTATTTTCTTGTCATTTTAATAGCTGTTAGCTAAGTACATTTCTGCCAGCTACTGGACTGGTGTAAGAGCGTCAAATGGCGAACAGGAGAGCTATAGTGGCCACCATGATTTTACTGTAAAATTGCTGAAATGCTGGGTTGTTTTTACCATAACATTTGGAAAATGATCATGTGGACCTATTTCTGTGACACTCTTGGGTGCTTTATTGACTCGCCAGCGTTTTTTTTAAAGTTGCCAGCCACCTCCAGCATCCTCATTTTTACAAAAATTGAATGGCCCCCAGAATATTTTGTTGTTTAAATATCGAAACATGCAATATATCAAAAGAAAGAACAGAGCCTCTGTTTTAAAACAACAATAAAAAAAATTATCAATACTTGAATGTGGGTAAGTTTAATTAAAATGCAACATTTTGAACAAAAAGCTGAGAAAATAGTGTTTAAAAAATAAAAGACTATACATGCATAAGCAATGGTTTTATCGCTTGTTTCTGCTCCTTTTTTGCATATGTTTTGATCCAGAGATTCTGTACTCTTTCAGAAGATGCATAATAGCGGCCCCTGGCCCCCTACCATATTACAGTGAAAACGTGGAAAGCCAGAAAATTAAGTGTTAAATGGAGTCTCGATGTACTGATATTGTACTGAATTTGCTTTATTTTGTGATCTGCTGAAGAAAACAAGTCATAAGAGTTTGGAACGACATGAAAGGGTAAAGGCCCATTCACACCAAGGACCAGAACGCTAACGCTAACTATAAAGTTTCAATAAACGCTCTACAACTATAACGACAACAGAGGAATGATATCCTAGAAATCACATTTAGAATAAACTTTTTCCGACTAATAAACAATGAAAACATTGACAGCCAATCAGAATCCACCCGATTTTAAAGAGCAACAGACGTCCAAACTGCAGTGCACACTTAGAATAAACAGAACATTATCGTCCGTTGGTGTGAACGCCAATGCGATTATCATTTTAGAACATTTGAAATCGTTCTTGGTGTGAACAGGCCTTCAATCAAGACAGAATTTCCATTTTTGGGTAAGCAATCCTTTTAAAGGCAGGGTAGGTAGGACTATATAAAAATAAAAGATCCAAATTTGTTAAAACTTTCTATATATATCAATACATAATTAAAATGTAAGTACTCTGAAAAAAAGAGTATAAAAATCAAGTGACTCTAGACCGTTTAATCTGTATTAAACACAGCTCATTATTTCGATTCGGGACGAATCAAAGGATTGGCTTAGGCGACTGTCACTCTCTCTCGCAACCATGGCAACCACCCTTTTGCCACGGGATCTGCCCTCTTGCGCGCGCACGTTTGATTTGAGGAATTCGAGAGGCACGGAACCTAGGAATAGCAAAACAATGGCAGAGAAAGAGCAATCAAAATTCACATTACCGGCATGCAGTTAGTGAAGGCAAACAAGGCAAAAAAAGAAGACAGTACAAGAAAAGGTAATGAACAAAAAGTCTTTGGATAAACAAAGAAATAAAACGCGTGTCAATATCATCGTGGCTTTCCAGCGACCACCCCGTCCTCAGCCTCTACTTCCTCGGACCCTAGTTGCACGCCACGGCGTCTTGCACGACCTCCTCTGCTTCGCCCTAAAATTATTTTTATTTTACAAAAGGACATTTTACAAACCTACATTTTGCGCATGTGCTCCTGCATGCACTTTTCCAGTCACAACACAGCAATCAAAGGAGGACGCGCTGAAAACTGTAATGCTGTTCTCTTTCTTCATAACTCGTACTGAGAAGGTTTGAGTTGCAAAGGAATTTGTGACTGTTTCAGCTGTTCAACCACATCAAAGTTTCGTAATTAGTAAGTCCGTGCTTTTTCTCTTTTTGTTCTTATGTGCTGAAGGGCCGCTGTGCCTTGGTGAAACGGTGTTTGTACGTACGTGAAGAGCTCTTTTCCAAAACGCCATAAACCTAAAAAGCTGCCTCAAAGAACCAGCAAAAGTAATGATTATGAATGTGTAAAATATTGCAATAAGACATTTTAATTGTTTATTAATTTCTGTGTCGGCTGCAAAGATGAAGTTGACGATATTTGACTCGCGATCTTCGCAGTAGGCTAGTGAACGCATGCACCGGAGAAATGCACATTTAGGCTACATAGTTTTATTTTGTTTTGGATGGTTTTGTTTAGAACCAGCTTTCTGTAAATATATTCCACATTTTTTAGGCCTGTGAGGCGAGGCTACGGTTCGGTTCACGATGATATAATCTCCAGTTCAAGCACCTTATGTTGTGATTGATAGCCTATATTTACTTTATGTATTTAATCCAGGAATGAAAATATTAATGAATTAATGAAAAAAAAAAATATTAAAATTAAGATACAATTAATACAAAACGAAATTCGTTTTAAAGAAAGGCTTTGTGCTTTCTGTTTTGAGGTCTCTGTGAAAGTTTGAAAGTCTAAGTGCCGCTTTTTAGAGCGCTCGCGTCCATAATGGAGAACTGTCAAGTAATATTGTTTTTTCCTCATAAATGCAAACACGAAAAATAAAAGACAAAAACTTTTTTAAAAAGACAAACCATAAATTTAGAAGGAAAAAAAAAAGATGGATTTATAGCGTTTTGGGGGAAAAATGAATGGATTTATACCGTTTTGAAAATGTTATTTTTTTTTTACTTTGAATTGATCATCAACAATATTGTTGTTTGATTTAATAATCACTGTTGCAAGAAGTGCCTAGTTAAGTTTTTTTTTTTTTTTTTTGTAAGTGGAAAAAGTAGGGGCTGCCACAGATTCTGTTTAGTTAGCTCCTTTATTGTTTTTTTCTATAGCCTACAATAATAGGTCAAATGCAGCAAGTCAAAAGACCAACTGGACCTTCTTTGCCAGTTTGCTCACATTTCTTTGAAGGATGGCAAAAATATCGCCTGAATATCGATATCTAGATATTGGAAAAAAATATCGAGATATTCATTTTTGTCAATATCTCCCACCCCTACATGCAGAACACCATATATGTTATGAATCTTACACGAAATTCATCTTCATCACAATATAACTGATGGTAATGTAAAAAAGTGTATCAATGCAACCTGTTTTTAGCTTATATAACTAGCTCGTTAGCGAATCAAAAAATATATATATTTTAAATTTACCAATATCAATATGCTAGCTTGATAGTGAGTACTAAAATACATCTTATTTGTTTATATTCATAAGCAATTAGCGTTAGATTTTTTTATTACATGTGATTCTGACATGATGTCACTACATGCACTGTGCTCCTTCCTCTCTGCTTCTCTCAGGTAAATAATGCGTCTTCAGCTCAGCGGTTGGAGTCGCGCGTTCATGTGTTTTGGGGGCGTGGCTTTGGAAGGAGCCCAGAAGGGAGGGGGTGGAGTGAATGGAAATAATGAACTGTCTTTAAAACAGTCCTGAGAGGTCTACAGACACTCGATTTTTATACTTTCTTTTTCAGAGTACTTACATTTTAATTATGTATTGATATGTACATAAAGTTTAAACAAATTTGAAAAAGAAGTTTTTTAGACCATTCCTACCTACCCTGCCTTTAACACCTCAAGTAAAGATAATGAGGACAGAAGCAGTTTGAGTCATAAGCAGATAAGCAAGATGAACTTAATGATCTGGCTTTTTTCAAACGATCTTTAACTGCCGCAAGTACTTTGTAAATGAGAATTTCAGCTTGAGTCATGATTGTAATTCACAGAAACGGCAGTGATGTTGTATCAGCGCATCAAACAAACACTGAGCTGCTGAAGCCTGTGGTTAAGTGTAACAAAGATTGTGGGAGTTCGGGGTGTGTAGATGAGCAGCTTTCGATGGTCATATTTAAGCAAGAGTGGTGACACATGACAGGGTGGATTATGACAGGAAATAGTACTTGATTTCTCATACCATCCCCTTTGACACACCACGCCTCTTCTGAGCTATAAAGTCAAGCGATGACAAGTTCAGCTCAAAATATCTCAGAGTCACCCAGCACTGTGTGAGCTGACTCAGAGGAAGACAACACTTGAACAAATGAGTGACTTACTTGACCCACAACGTGACCTAAACTCATCCTGACCTCTGACCCTCCCAAATCAAATATATTTTTTTAGAAGGCCGTAGATTAATCTAGTTTCCTAACACGTCTCCTCTACACCTTGTTGAAAAATTAACAGGCACATAGATCTGCACAAGCCATTGTGGCAGCAAACTGATCTCTCTCCTACAGCGCTTCCTCTCTAGTAATTAACCAAGAAAGATCCCATGACGCTGTGTAAGAGGATTTTCGCAGTGATGAAGGAACCAAAACAGAGAGGGCAAACGCTTCAGATCTTCCTCTCAATGATGACAAAGGTCTGGAGTTTCAACATGCTAATGACCTAGATAAACTTTTGGAAACAAAATAGTTAAAAAAATAATAATAATTTAAAAGGAAAAACGCTTCCTAAAAAGACTTAATATCTTTATTCACATGTAAAAATAACAATATTATACTTATCTAAGTAAAGAACAATAGAACTCAGCTAGGCTAGGTAAACAAGAGAATACGTGTACAAATAAGCGTATTCAAGTGTGGAAGCCATATGAAAATGTTTATCTATGTGGTTTGACAGCCTTTCTATGTGTGACAAAAACCACATTAACGCCCAAGTTAGAATGCTTATAATGGCCACACACACTTAAGCTGAGGAGATAAAAAGTGTAAGGCAGACACAATATAAAAAATATAATGTTATCAGTCCGATATAAAAACAATTTTTCTTGTATATATTTAAAGACAATTTTTTTTTTTTTTTATATATATATTCATGTTACTGGTAAACCCAGTTATTTATTATATATATATATATATATATATATATATATATATATATATATATATATATATATATATATATATACACACACAAGCCATTGTGGCAGCAAACTGAAAAAACTGAATATATATATATACTGGGTTTACCAGTAACATGAATCTCTCATTTAAGAGCTGAGCCAACCAGATTGGCCTCTCAGTGATTGGCTGCTGCCAGGTGTATTTTGCCTCTTAATTTTAAAAAGTAAATCAATTGTTTACTTTTTGACAGTCTCACCACCTGCTTCACTCCGCTGTCAATCCCACAATCCTCTGTGCAAGCCTACCACTCAGCTTTCATAGACAATGAATATAAAATACCTGCTCAGTGAACCAGAAGGGTAAGTGAACTAACTGAAGAGCTTTTGACAAGAAAAACAAAAATTACATCAAGACCATGGCTTAAAATGACTTCTAATGGGTTATTTCTGACTCACTTTTCAGAAAAATGTCACAGTAGTTGGGACTTTTTTTCTCTAAAATATTTTCTTTCTTTTCGATTTTGACTTTTCAGCACTTGACGGATACAGAGAAATCGGAATCAGAACAGAAGGTAGTGCTCACAAAGGCTTCGAAACAGGGAAGCCACTTATGGTTTGGGCACCTGTCATCCACAGTCAAAAGCCAAGCAATATCATAAGCAAGAGCCCTAAATGACGAACAATCTTTCCACCCATGTTTTGGCAAAGCATCCTTCTGTCAGGCTGTATACACACAGCGACAGTGGAGGAAGAGCAGCACTCGGGCTAATGGCTGAACCTCAGGTTGTCCTCAGAAAAGGTCAAGAGGGTGTCAGAGACTCAGCAGCATCACAGTGAAAGTGATTCTGTGGTGAGTGGATTCTGCCTCTAAGACCCTCAAACATGGTGTTGAGCCACTTAAAGCCATTAAAAGGGTTTTAAGGACAAGCATAGCCTTCTATCTAGATACACACAGCTTGACAAAGAAAAAAAAACACACACTAACATACATGAAACCTGACGTGTAATTGATGTCTCAAGATGTGGGTCAACCAATCACACGAATCAAACTGTAATCTGAAGCGGTATTGTGTATACAATACTGCAAATAACCAATTTTATGATTATGGCATATGCTCTATTAGCTAATAACCTAAAAGTACTGGAATGCAAGAGGAAAGTCATCTAGAGAAGTCATTTTAATTGAGTACAATTAGCATTGCCAAGCAGAGCATTCAGATCTCTGAATTTATCCACATACTAGGGCACAATACAGAGTATGCAGATAATATCTCTGCAATGCTTCGTTTATGACCTACAAAGTATATGCTAGCAATGCATCTTACTTCATCTCAGATCTTTGCAAAAAGAAGATAGCCATTTTGGTTTAAGATGACCTTATATGCTGTTACAGGTGTAGTAAAGTAAAAGGCCTGTTAAATCAAGCACAGAAGGATAAGGAAAACGGCTCACGGTCATCCTTCAGACATCAGCGTCTAAAAGACAAATCAGCCTATTTGACAAAGATTTTGTGTGCTAAGGTAAGGGAGACTGAAATGTGGAACGGAACGAATCAACAGTCTTGCTCTGAATTTGCAGGTCGGCCGTAAGGGCAATATTCTAATCACTCGAGACTGTGCTGGAAAGGGCTGTATCAGCGTTACAACATGCTGCTGTTAGCCTTCTTCTAACGCTGGCGCACAAACCTACTGGCAACAGAACACAAGAGGTTTATAAACCAGAGCACAGTCCTTCTGAAAGGACTTGAGTGCACAACAGGAAAAAAGATGTGTTAAATGGAAGAAAAGGGTGCTATCTTGGTTTTAGGACATTCCTGATTAGCTATTGTGGCCTTTACAGATGTTCTCCTTAAAGGAATAGTTTATAAAAAAATATGACAATTAAAATTGTCATTATTTACTCACCCTCATGTTGTTCCAAACCTATAATGCTGTCATATTTTCCATGGAAAACAAGAAACGTGCTATTAGGAAAATAATAATAATGTCTTACTATTTTTAAATACAATTTCTGCACCTTTACATAGATTTTGTTCCATTCCATGCATAGTGATCATAGATTGTCAAAATATGATAAAAATAGCACTATAAACGTAATCAACAACCCGTAAATAAAAAAAAGGAGCAAACCAAATGTGAGGAACAAACAAAAATGCAATAACATAAAAATTCTGGCCAAGACAGATGAGCTGGTAATTGTTTTCATGTTATGGCCAATAACAGATAAATGGTCTACTATACTACTTTGTCTGAATAAATGAATAATATAACGCCCAAAACTAAAAACAATCAAATGCTTCAAGTGAATTTAGGAATCTCTGTATCAATGTACAGCATAAATAAAATTTGGTTTTAAATTATTAGTGTTTTCAAAGATTAAGTTTAAGGGAGCCTTATGTAACAATAGAGGAAATGAGCATGCCAATAATTTATATTGTACAGATTTATCATGCATTTGTGGCTTGACAGCCTGTGGTCACTATGAACTTTTTTTATATACTTTAAAAAACAACAACATTATATGTGTTTGGGAACTACGTAAATAAATCATTTTCATTTTTAGGTGAGCTATCCCTTTAAGAAGAACCTTTCACATGACGATCCACATGACCACATTCGTTCAGGCGTTCAATATAAAGTCAATGCAACATAAGGAAGACAGCAAATGCTCATTCCTGTAGGAAGTGCAAAGGTCACGGAGTTCATGGAGCAGATTACAATCCGAAAAAGGACTAATCAACACTGGAAAAAAGAGAAGAACGAGTTTATCTCCACTTGAAAGATGGTGGCATCTTTCACCCGGAGGCAGGCTTAGGTGTAAACACAAACTGACAGGCTATAGACACCGGGAGTCAGCGAGAATGAGATCTTTCCACGGCTGCGAGCAGGAGACAGTGACAGTTAGCGTCATATTCAGAGCAAAGCAGCAGCGATGGTTGTGAATGTGAAGCTGAACAGCACTGAGGTGGGGGAGAGATGGTCTGAGTTCTCACATTTCAAACCTCAAAGACTTCTCCATCTCAGCCAAATTCATTTCGGCATACGAGCGCTGGAAAAAGTCTGCGTTAGCCAGCCGTAATGTCTGTGACGTTCATGAGTTCGGGCTCTGGCAGACGGCTGGAGAGAGTGAAGTGTTTTAAGTACTATCCCTGCAGGGCGCACACGTTGTGCTAAAATGAGAATCTAGTTAATAGTCCACAAGCATCAGTATGCCGGATTTGACACTATGACAGTGTCAACAGAAAAAATGGTTAAATCGGAGTTTAACGATAAGCTACGCTGGCACAACGACAAGCAACAAAACTACTGCTGCCTTGATGTCATGTCATGTTATAATATTATTATCTTAAGTGAACTTTTATGAACTTGAAAGTAGCCCCATGTACCCACAGGGAAATCCCATCGGTCAAATATCATATATCAAACATCAATATATTCCAATTGCCTGTGACATTGTTGCCATCGCAGTATTCTACTTTCAGTGTAGTGAACTTGAAATGTGTCATTGCGCCTTGTTAGAACAGGACATTACAGGTCTTCAATTGAAATGTGAAATATTCTAAGCATTGCAATGTCTCATAATGTTGCTAAACAGACTTCCATTTGTAAAAGCACCGTCTGACATTTCAATGCGAAGTGATGCAGCAGCCTTTGCATAGCAGTGTAAGAAAGAAGGCATGCAAACACGCACGGTGACTCACTGCCCAACTTATTACAAGCCTAAAAATGGCCACAGTTTTGGGACCGAACGGGGATGAGGTATCAGTAAATCTCAGGTTTCATTGTGACAGGCCACACAACACACAAAAACTGTGTGGTAAAGCGAGGCTTAGCAATACTGTTAATGCTCTAGCTACTGTAAGCCTAATAACACCCTAGAAACGCCATCAACTCTGATACTGAATCAATAACGCCCTGGCGCTCTGTCTGCCCCTGCATCAATGGCTCAGGTTAGTCTATTTAAATCAGCACCACTGTTCCTTTTTTGTCCGACTTCTCCATGTTTCTTTTGGGTAGCAATTAGTCAAAGTGAATCCCCCACTGGGAGTGGAGATACACGAGAGGCAACTCCACTGCCAAGTTGTATGTGAACATAAAAAGACCCCCTTCTGTGCCATCCGGAGCCATTAACCCTCTCGCCTGCTCTCGTAAAGGGTTAAAGAACGCCCTTTTAATGAAAGTCGGGTGGGCCTAGCTGTTAAATCAACACAGCTGTTTCTTCACCCCAGGTGTGATGGCACTGCTTCAAGAGTGCCCTAGAAATCACAGTCATCAGGCAAAAATAAGTGTCACATAATGCCATGTAACAAACTTTTCGAAGCCATAGATAAGAAAAAGGGAGGAGAAAGTGACATCACAGTGCCAAAAAAAGGAAGGAAGGTGGCATCAGTCCAGGTACGCTCAAACGATTTCCTCAAAACCTTCCCACCAAAGTGCACAGGCATTCTATGAAGGGAGCACATTGTGTGGTCAGACTTTAACGCCAAAAACATACTTTTCCCGCCATTGACCGATTTTCCACAACGCTTCCCTGCATTGACAGAATTTTAACCATTATGCCCCACAACAGTTTTCAGTCTGCCTGGTGTAGCTCAAACATTTGCGTTCATACATACTTTCAGAGATGTTTTACAAACGGCCTTCACATGACAAGTCCAGGGCCACACAGACTCCCAGAACACCTAACGAGCAATCACTTACCTTGTACACTCCCTATCAAAGGTAACAACCCAAGGTTGTGTCCATCACCTAAAGAGGCCATTCTCTAATTTGTCCATGCTGGTGCTTTTAAAATGGGTATGGAGATGCAACATCATCCATACACTTTAGAACTGAATGACAAATGGGTCAAGCCTGGTGTCAGAGTGAGATATTGCACTCTGCTCATTCAGACAGAAACATATGGCTCAATGGGGGTTTAGGGGAGTTTCATTGACCTGCAGCCCCATCGCCCCTTTGGCCCGTTCCCAGGACTCACCTCAACCTCTCATTTGTCATTTCTCAGTGAGGCACGATCAGGCCGCAGAGATCCTGGCATGATTCCCCAAGCCAGAGAGGAGAAGAGGAGGAGGGGGAACACACAGTATCCATAAATCATAAGCAAAGACAAGATCTCTGACAGTCACAAGACTAATCTATGACTCACAAATACTAAAATTCAAGAAGGGAGGGTCATTTAACCCATGCACGGACACAGCATGTGCATTTAAAAGCCGCTATTTCATACAAGAGCATTCAGACGGTGATTAAATCAGTAGTCGTTTTTATGTGACTGCTCTAGGGTCAATGACAGGATGCTTGTGTACTTTGTCCGGATCTATTCATTTTTGTTGATGTGATTCACAAATACATTGATTTGACTACTGTTATTCTATGAGGAACATGTTTATAATACTCATGGTCAGGAGGTTTGTTACAATATCCTTGATATGATCTTTTTATGACAAGACAGTGTTAATTTAGGATGTAAAATGTCATGAGGTTTGTTCAATTTGAACTGCATCTTCAACTTCATTTGGAATTTATTGTCTCGGCTTTATTGCTGCAAAATCGCTGTCAGTGTGAAAGCCCCTTAAGGATCAATGTAAAACTCAAAGATATTTAAAAAACGATGCATGCACACAGCATGTTCATGTCTAGGAGTGAGCAGTCAGGCGGCGCCCAACCTCTTTCCCAGACTGCGTTATTGGATAATCTTTCTGATGGATGGGAATTACTCCAACCATTCTAACAGGATTAAGGCACCAGCACTTCATTGTTTGTGGATACCAGCAGATGATTGAACAAACTATACTGGAAGTCACGGAAATGAGTATGAAATCAAAGACCCAATGGCAAAATCCCCTCCTGCGTGTCAGAACACATGTAGCACGCTACACAGAGTTTGTAATAATGTGTGTATGGCTCTGGAGAAACTTGCATCCAAAAGACACATACTGAGTTATGGAGAGATACTGCTTTCAGTTTGACTGGATCTGATGTTAAATTAGCATTAAATAAGCACTTCACGGAAACGAACGTTTCCCAGGAGCCATAAGGTCTAACATTCAGTGTATACCTGCCTTAAGTAAGTTATTGCACAATTTTCTCCATCAAAATTCAATGACTTAGCAGGGTTTTGGGCCAGGAGGTGGTTTTAGGTCAGAGTTCACTGCTCTGTCATTACTCAGATGGTAATTGCAAACGTGTAATGTCAAAACGCACACGTCTGATGGGAGAATAATCCATTATAGGCAAATAAAAACCCACACACATTAACCCTACTGAACCTGAACCACAGAGCAATGAATCCTATCAGCTTAAGTGTGATTAATTGATGCAATACACAGAGATGTGAGAGGCCACTATATGCAGAATAAGACATGCTGGCAATAATAAATGATTACTTTATTGGCCAACGCATGCTTGTGGGTTCCAATTTGGGCTGGGAGATATATCAAATATTAACAGTATATTCACAATGATTTTGTTGCCGATATTCAAGTAAAAAACATCATGAATAATTGTTATGGCTTTAATGCTCATAAGTATAAGACATTTACATATACATAAGTATAATAACATTTAAACAGCATCTCTGATTTAACACTCAGTAGCAAAAATGAGTTGGGAAGTTAGATTCATTTAAACACTGCTTTTTCAGACCCTCCATTTCAATGAATCAAATGATTTCATGATTAATTTGTATCATCACTCAAAAATGTTCATAGAAGTCCCTGAGTGGAATGTTTAATGTGTTATATGTATGTCGATAATGTTATTTATTATTAGGTACAGTACTGTTATACTGGTGCATAAAAGTTCAAATCATTTTATGTTCATTTAGAGAAAAATTGTGTTGAAAACATGCCTATTTAACTTGATTTTTTATTAATTTAACTTCTTTCAGTAAACATAAATAATAGTCACTCATATTATTGAAGCAAAAAATAATGAAAATACAGTTATTTACATTACCGTTAAAAAGTTTGAGGTCTCTAAAAAAAGTAGTCCAGTAAAAACAGCAATAGTATTGTGAAATATTAATACAATTTAAAATAACTTTTGTATTTAAATAGATTTTAAAATGTCATTTATTTCAGCATCATTACTCATCTTCAGTGTCAAAATGGCCATTCAGTAATCATTCTAATATGCTGATTTGGTGCTCAAGATTTTTTTTATTATTATTCATTATCAATATCAATGTTTTGTGGAAACTGTGATACCTTTTTTCCCAGAATTCTTGATAAATAGAAAGTAAAAACAACATTACATATCTTTACTGTCACTTTTGATCAATTTAATGAACTTGATTTCTTTAAAAGAAATTATACTAACCCCAAAACTTGGAATGGAAGTGTACATTAATATTAAGATATAATGAAGATTTAAATATTGATTCATATCGAATAGCGCCTGTAACATGATAAAGGCTGTAAAACATTTCACCCAGCCCTAATTGCAATATTCAGCTAGTATTTCATAAGATCCATGACCTCAAGCATGTGAAATTCACAGAAACTACTTTCAACTTCTTTAAAGAAGTTGAATTAAAGAAAACCACAGAGTTAGATCTCCTTCAAACTTTGAAACATCTGAGATAAGCCATTAGCACACTATCTGCATTTCTGATACATCTCGGCCACACGGTTGAAACCTCCCACACAAGAAAGTCACAGAATTCACACAAAGCACGGACAAACAAGCTAATGATCCCTACTGAAAAAAATCCCATTCTTTAGGAAAAGTGAGAGCTCTTTACAACCGAGACTGACAGCTAACAAGACACTGTCCAGATTCAGCTGATTATAGTCACTCTCTAATCCAGTGCAACGCGAGCACTTCCTGCTGCAGAGTTAAATCAAAGCAGGCCAGGAGGCAGGGCGGAACAATGCCTGAGAAGCTGCATTTCTCTCTTCTCCATTGCATGTGGAATGCGGTTGTTTACACAGGCCGCTCGGCCGACCCGCTATCTTGTATCAAATGGTCCCTGAGCCCGAAGAGGAAGACCAGAGGGAATGGAATTGTCCTCTGTGTAATTCCACATTGGAATGTAGAGCAGGGACGCATCTCTTTTGTCCTGGGCTGGAGCTCCACGAGCAGTGATTCAGAGAGAGGCGCGGAGAGACCCCCGGGGGGATCCCCCCCAAAACCCTGGGCGTTGCCGGTTCTGGCCTGAGGAAGCACTGAAATGCTTGAGAATGTTCTGGCTGTTTTTCCGTCACACCAGAAATAACATCAATGCAAATACAGTGTGTTTGAACTGGAAAGAGCTTAACAGTGAAGCATTTCCATAGCCTATTTAAAATGCATGTTCGAGTGAGTAAAAAGTGAGAGAAAGATCACAGAGTATTATTGAGTTGAGTATAAAACAATTCAATTAGGCATTATGAGGTCATGATTCTAAGGGTGGATGAACAGTAAAGTCATCCTTAACTCTAAAAATCCTGAATTCATTCACTCATTCTATGCCACTATATGATGGAACAATTTCCAACACTAGAAGTAATGGATATAATAGAAGTAATAGATACAATAGAAGTAAATTCTATCACTTAAGACCTGTGATGAGTCTTTAAAAGTGTCACTAGACCTGCAGAAACTTCAGGAAGAGTTAAAGTCGGCATGGAATGGAAATTTCCTGTCTATTTTTTAAATGCATCTTATTGAACTTATCATGAATAATTCATTCATGCATACGTTTATTTTTGATTTTTCGAGCTTGTCGTTCCAAACCCTAAGACTTTGGTTAATCTTCAAAAAACAAATTAAGAGGTTCCTCTATTGAAAGTCCACGTAAAAAAAAAACGTAAAAGATGTTATAAAGACGTTGGAAAACGAATCCATATAAATCAAGTTCAGAAGACTTGAATTAAACTAATCAATTTATATGGAGTAGTTTAACCTTTCAATGGAGGGACAGAAACCTCTATGGTTTATTAAAAACATTTGAATTTGTTTATTGAAGATTAACCAATGTCTTATGGGTTTGGAATTACATGAGGGTAAGTAAATGACAGAATTTTAATTTTTGGGTGAAGAACTATCCCTTTAACTCAATGCTCCAAGACAGACATGTCCAATCATTTTGCCAGTTTAAACCCCGCCCCTTTCTTCCAATCAACTGCAAGCTTGCATTCAGATCTGCCTCCAGCCAAATCAACAACTGATGGAAAGAACCTCGTCCATGCACTATATAAACAGTATTTTCTTTTCAATAATCTGTTTCATTCAAAATACAGAAGAAAAGATCTGTTGCTACTTCTGTTACATCACAACTTTAAAAATGTGGAAAAATGCAAACATTCTCCATGTTACTGATTCCACTTCCAGACCAATAAGGAAATAGAACTAGGATTAAGAATGGAAAAGGCTCCAATTTACATTTGGCCTGATTAAAAATCACACCTTCCAACAATTTACAAAAAGTATAAGCATATTCAGTGGACCAAACAACTGAGTTCCACTTCCATGCCCTTTTTTCAGATTGTATAGCTCTATAACATATCACGGCAAACAAGTAACAGAATATCAGAAATTTACCATCCACTTTGGGGATGTTCATGTCTCTACATGATCTCTAGAGGGAAGATGTCTTCATTCAAATGTTTTACACCCTAGCTAGAGAGCCTGAAGATGTGCTGCCACAGCTGACTTGCAGTCATCAGCAAGTCAACACTCACGACTAACAAGTCTGGGCATCAACAGCACAGCAGAGCATATATTAGAGAACACCGGAACAGCCCTTCAATAAGCATTCTTGAGGAGATGAATGCAATCATTAGTGATTGTTGCATAAATTATTCAAAAACAAATAAGGCACATAAAGATGCATTATCTGTTTTAAATGTCATGTGCACTAATTAGGGCTATCAATCGATTCAAATAATTTTTTTATTTTTTTATGATTAACGAAGTATTAAAGATTGCACAAAATAAAATTGCATGTGTAATTACTGCATTTGTGTGGATTATTTAAATCATATTTATACATTTATGTAAAAAAAAAAAAAAAAAAAGTAAAAAAAAAAAAAAGTATACTTGACGTCACCCGCTTTTCTTAACATTAAATGTTTGGTTTTATTCTACTTCAATTCCATGTCCTATACAGTCAAATATTGAAGTAAATGATATTGCAAACAATTTTTTGCACTTAACATGCACTGAACTCAATGACAAATCAGCAATAATTAATTAAATGAAATAATGAAATAGCTACGCTTTATGAACTTAATCTTACATTAGTAAAACAGGTTTTATGCACTGAAGTGTCATTATATTGCTTCTCATGCTAATAAAATAAAATATATGTTTTAGTAATCTCACAGAATAGAATGAGCAGTTATAACGGCAAATCAAATTAATGCATTGCATCCCTATTATTTATACGCAGTCACCCAAAAAGGCAAGATTATTTAGTGAAACTATATTCAAGACAACAAGCTTGCAACAGTTCAGATTTTTGTGCAGAGAAATATGTGCATTACATTTCAGGCCCCTTCTTTAAGCCCCTAACCAAAAGCATGGGGAAGCCAGATGTGAGACACATGCCGTACACACCCACTACAGAATTTGTTCATGCACTTCTGACGGCCAAATGCAGGAGAACAAAAAGAAGGTATTGGTTTGGCGTAAGAAACTATACACACACACACACGCACAGACACTCAACAGAGGGCGGGGAAAGCAGCAGCTGGTCTGAGGTCGATTTAAGGGCTTCATCTGAGCTTGACAGGAGAAGTTGCATGGCACGTTTTTTTGACGTGGACGAGGGGTGCCAGGAAGCTCTTGCTGGTTGTGATTAGGCAGAAGGCCCTTCCATCTCCCAGGCCTCCCTGCAGCGACGGAAACCAGATAGCTGCACCTAATAAACCACAAGCTGCGCCCTCTCAGAATCAAGGGGCGGCCCCATGCAACCGCTGTCTTGTGTCTTTATAAGGAAACTCAGAGTCACTAATGTGTGATGTCGGCAGTCCAAATCCAAAGCACACATCAGATAATACGTCTGCAATCAACAGGCAGCTTTTATGGTTCATCTCCACACTGGGCTCCATTCTGCCTCAAAGAAATTCAGAAAAGCATTCGAGATTAGAGTTTCCCACTAAGCACGAGCGTACCATAAAAGGGTAGCATTTCTTTTTCCCTGAAGTCCAAGGTCTCTGAGGTTTCTTAATTTAGTTTAACCTAATTTTAAACCCTCTCCGACCCCGTTTTTGCTACTGTACCCTTAAGACATATATATGCAAACGACCATACTGTATATTTAGCTGACTTGCACAGCCACATTCTGTAGTTCAAACTTAGGGCCGTTTACACGACACCGTTTTCAACTAAAAACGGAAAACTTTTTAAGTGTTTTAGCCGTTCATTTACATAAAGGCATTTTGTGTCCCTGAAAATGCATACTTTTAAAAACGAATTTCAAAGTGCACGTTTTTGAAAAACAATACCGTTATCAAATGCAAATTTGTGAAAATGGTGACGTCATGTGCATGTTAGGGCTGGGCGATATATCGCATGACATTGTTATGCGCATCTCGTCAGCAAAGCCGGTTCCTTGATTAGTAGTAAATCGCCATCACCTGCTTTCAGATGGAGCGGCATTTACTACACAGAGCCGTAGTTCACTGACAAGCTGAGCCACATCCCATTAATTATCGCAGGCGATACGTCTGTGATAATTAATGCGATGTGGCTCAGCTTGTCAGTGAACTACGGCTCTGTGTAGTAAATGCCGCTCCATCTGAAAGCAGGTGATGGCGATTTACTGACGAGATGCGCATAACAATGTCATGCGATATATCGCCCAGCCCTAGTGCATGTGTATTACGTGTTCATTCTATAGGCGCGTAGTGTTTCTTTACAAAGTGACATCGCCAACTACTGGCCTGGCATGCATAATACAGCATTTTTAGTCGTTTTCGTCGATCCGTGTAAACGGGGATTGTTTTGATAATGTCGTCATCTGTACACGAAAAACTTTTCAGTTTTTAGTACATTGTTGTCGTTCAAACATAAATCCAGGCATCCATAAGAGGCCAAAAAAAGCACTCATATGTTGTGGTAGCTAAATTTATTTGTAGCATTTTTCGTGATTAATTTCTTATTTAATTAATAACTTTAATATCAGCCATTTATTGCTTATTGGCCATAACTTAAAAATATTTCTTGGCTTATCTGTATTGGACAGAGTTTAATTATCAGAAATTTGAAAGAGAAAGAAAATCCACAAATGGCCTGGGTGAACTTGTAGACAGAACCCATATATTACATTAAAAAAACTAAACAAGGAGCATCCATTTTCCATTAACCTTTCCATAAAATGCCTGTGTAAGAACAGAAAAGTCTGCAATACTCCGGTTGGTAAAGAAATTGACACAGTAGCGAGAGAAGTGGGGGAGTTAGGTTGTGGTTATTGTGTTTATTTTTCCCATTCCAGACTGTGAGAGCAGATCTATGAGTCCTTACCTCAACAACAGCCCCTGGCAGCAAGCCAGGCTGTCTAACACACTGACCTAAAGAGTGTGTGACTGAAGACGGAGGACACAAGAGGAGGAGACAAAGGCGATGTGTGATGGAGAATAAACAAGGAACACTAGCACATTATTACTCTGCACCGTTCTGTTCCTTTTCTTTAATCTTTCTGACATACATGGGTATGCGTGTGTGAGCAGAATGCCAAACATAGCCGAGCGTGTGCATGCACGACTCCCGCAGGTGATGTCATCAGAGGGGACATGACCGCACATGAGACAGGCACTGATTCACTGCCAGCATCTCGTGGTTCTTTGCATAAGAAAGCTCTCGTGAGCACTGATCACTCATCTGCTCTTGGATCTGAAACCCTGAAACCTGAATCCACTCAGAAAAGATGAATTCAGTAAGTGATATGCTCTTGGCGGACTGGCACGCTCTACAAAACCCAGCCACCGTGAGAAGAGTATAATGGCAACAAAAATGACGCAAGATGGTGTGTATGTGGTGTGTTTAAATGCTTACGGATGAGAGAGAAAGACATTAATGAGTTTTTAATGTCAGCCCTTAAATGAGTCTTTTTATGTTTCAGATGAAATGCTTGGGCTAATGGAGGCTTCATACATTAGCTTGCATTTCACACAACATTTCTCCTTTTAGTTAATTTATTTATTTTAAAGAGACAGTTCCCCTAAAATTAACATTTTGCCATTATTAACACCCCTTCATATTGTTACAAACCTGTATGACTTTCTTTCTTCAGTGAAACACAAAAGGAGAAGTTTAGAAGAATGTGTGTACACTGCTTTTTTTGCATACAATGAGGGGCTGTTCACACAAACTAGGGCTGCATGATATTGGTAAAAACTGACATTGCGATATTTACTGTTACTGCAATATTTTGCGATATAAAGAAATGAAGGATGGTTCACCAAATGACTTGACTGATTGAGTCGTTATGCACTAAAATCTAAATTATGCCAAAATGCTGCTGGTTGTCATGTATTATGGCAGGCTAAATAGATTTGGAGTGCAAAAAATTGTTGGTCTGTTCCTCACACAAAGCTATCGTATAGCTTCGGAAATCTTGGAATAAATATCGTAAAAGTCATTTAAACCACCTTTAGGACGCTTTTTTGTCATTTTTTTAAGCTCCACAGCCTCATTCAGCTCATGGAAAGAGCAGTTTGAACATTCTGCGAAACATCTACTTTTGTGCTTCACAGTAAAAGGAAAGTCATATGGGTTTGGAACAACATGAACATGAGTAAATAATAACAGAATATTCATTTTTGGGTAAACAATCCCTTGAAGTCTATCCAACCATCCCAACGTCAAGCCATGAGCTGTTTATTAAAATTGAATCTACATTTTAGCTTACTAGTATAATTGAGTCCCTAGATACAGTTTAAAGACATCTGTCAGACATCTTAGAGCTTGTATTCGAATCAAGAACTGGACAGAGGCTTGTAAATATGGCTCTACGAACATCAGAAGGGGAAACTGTTATAACTGCTTAAATCTTCAGAACATACTGCAATGCCTCTCAAAAGCTACTCAGTCTCCAAAGATAAACACATCACTACAGCTGGACTACAGGATGTGTGATATTAAGTATGTAGACCACACCCACCTTACTAATGAACACACCCACCCTGTCTTAAAACACACAGACCACACATCCAATAGCAGCAGAGCTATCAGGCCACACCCCCATCTCAGAACGCAGGCCACGCCCACTGGTCTCAAAACACAGAAAAACACCCACCCCATTTCAGAAGACTGACATTCTGCAGTGACATTTCTCCCCGCTCTGATTAAGTGAACACCCACTGTGCAAGATGATGAAAAGAGACTGTCCAAGGCAGATGAAGAGGATTGAACTTTAATTCTACCCTGCCTGCCTGTTTCGAGAAGAAGAAAAAAAGAAGATGCTGCTGAACTGAGTCTCTCAACTTGGAGGCAGAGCACCTGAAAGAAAAATCAATTCACAGAACAAAACAAAAAAACGATCTCGCCATAATTCCAGACCACCTGAAATACTGAAGTAAAGACATTTTAGACAGCAGTAAAAAAAAAAAAAAAACTCTTTAAAAATACGAAAATGAAAAGTTTGCTGAGTGACGCCAAAGACTACAGATATAGAAAGACGGTTCACTCCTATTACTTATTATTTGGATAAATTGCAGCACAAAATGGCGGAATATGTCCCGCCTTCTAAGTAAAAGAGCCAATCGCTGACTGGTAATGTCATTGTGTCACTACAGCTGCCGTTAGAAGCTAGAAACCTGAGACTCGCGCTTAAGACTGCACATGTGCATTGGCTGGTCTAGTCTGAAAAATAAGCTTTTTAAACACCATTTGAGCATAAGAAACAACATTTATGGGACAGTTCATGTCAGATTTTGTTGCTGATTTGAAATATGTCATTTAACTGTGATTTCGGCAAGCAGTTTTTGCGATTTCAGGATTCCCCATTCAAATAGATAGGACTTCGTCTTGATTGCCCAAAATAGCTGCCCGGAGGCATTGCAAATAAGCCTATTGCGTTTGAAAATAAAGTACCACCAAAACAAAACCTAAACGATAGCGTAAAAAAAAAAAAAATCAAATGTGGGATAAACACACATTTGCTTAAGCAGCAATGCTAATATAGCTTGCTTAAAGTTTGCTTTAGTTACAGAGCAGGCTTACCACATCAGAATCTGGCTTATGTGATACTAACATCAAAATGCATATAGCTTACAAAGCATGCACTATGGTAAAAGTGTTTTGAGTATTGTGCAAGGAAGTATGCAAAAATAAATATTTATGCATCGATAATCTGCCTCTGTAATCATGAAATGTGTGAAAAGATAAAAGTTGTAGGTGATTTACTGGCACTAGTGTTTATTTCAGTTGAAAGCTGCAATGAATTGTGTGTATAGGTAGGTATGCTTTTGGAGTTCTGCAGTAACATAGGTAGAGCCACGTTTTTTTCCAACAAGCCAATGTTGAAAATACTGGTACCAACATTTCTCAAAGGCTGAGAGAAAAGATTTAAAAAAAATGAAAAGCGATATACTGGAAAAAGAAATATAAACCTCAATATATACAGGAACTTATTGGGGATTTCCACACTCAAGCAGTGAAAATTAACTCCTCAGTTCCCTAAATGTGCTTTTACCGTTATGTTTTGACAAAAGAAGCATGTTCCAAACATTTATAAAAACAACAATCAATTATGACTGAGAAGATACAGTGTTCAATAATCAATCAGAATGGGAGTCTGATTTAAGGAAGGAGCTATAACTCCACTTGTCACTTGATAGCAACACGCTTCATCATGGTCTTTATTTAGACAGATTTGTATCTAAAATGTCTGAAGCTAAGGGAAGACAATCAGTCAGGTTAATTTGGAAATTTCGAGTCTGCGGTGTGCTTTATCGTTGAGCAATCAATAAACGACTAGGCTGCATTATTGTACAATTACAACGAGATCTCATTAGAGGATCCACATCAGAAGGTGTGTTCTAAAAAGTGGAAGAAACTCATTATAAGATCAACTATAGCTTGCCTCATGAATATTAATTAGTTGGCGTAACATTTGCAAGTCATCCTTGGGTGCTAGCCACAGTAGCCGACTTCTGATTGGCCTTAAAGTCACTGTTCCATGTGACCAGCAAAAGTTTGTTTGTCGAATGACGGCCAAAGATTTTCACATACAATGATATTAAAATGACAATGAGACTGAGGAAAATTTTAAAGTGTGCCTTCCAGTTTTAATGGATGCTACGCCCTGACACATCAATAAAAATCCACACCCAGAGGGAAATTCCTATGCAAAAAAGAAAGTGTTGCGTCAGCTTTTGCAAACAGAAGTGCAGTAATAAACAGCAATCATTAAGCTAATTATGTTCAAAATGCAGGTCCAAATCAATTCCATTTATGGTCCCAGGAAGATGAATAATTAAAACTACCGTTAAATAAAAGTATGTTTTTAGCAAACAAAGTAATTCAGTCCATTCCAGTGCAAATGGAATTAGGAGGACAGCAGAGGAAAGACAGTCAGCCTGCCGGGATTGCATGTGCCTGCTGGTGCCTGGCTGCTTTCTTTTCTCAGAGCTGAACAGACTGCTGGGATCTGCAGAGGTGGATAGCTTTGCTATTCTGAGGAGTGTGGAGAGAAACACCATGTTCTCCCACGGGATTCATCGGAGGGAGTCTGAACGTCACTCTGTTGAAAAAGTCAACTTATATTTCGACAAGAGAGGTAAATCGTACAAATAAGCTAAGTCTCGTATGCAAATATACGTGCGCGTACGCACATCCACGGAGAGATGAGCGTGCTACTCATTGGAGCTGGAAAAAATGCAACTTAAAACATAAAAGAGATCGCCAGTTCAAAAGATGTGCAAATGCGCAAACAGAGAGACTCATATACACATGAATGGGTCGCGCACATACATGAGAGCTCTACAGTAGAGCACTAAACAGTCCCTGAGTCTATCTGAAGATGCTGGGATTCATTTAAAATCCACAGAGCTGTTTAAGGACGTCTATTTAGAAAGCTACACAAAAGAACAACTGGCCTGAGCACACAGCTACCAATTAGAGTGGCAGACTGGATTAGCCAAATAACAAATCTACAAGTGTATCTATAATCAAGCCCACATTTGAAAGGAAACTGCAGCTACAAACTGTAATGTTGCTACAATATACCCAGGCTCAACATTTTATATATATTTTAAATATATTTTGTATTATTGAAATACAAAAGTAAACAAAAATATATAAAAATATGAATCAATAGTAAAAATAGGCTATAATAATAATAAAATTATAAAAGAAAATGCATTTAAAATAAATTGGATTCAGTGACAATTTCCAATCCAGTTGGGATCACAAGGAATGCAAACTGAACGTCTATGGACATTACATTGCGTCTGGTTTTGCGGCATGAAAAGTCACATCTTTAATGATGCTGCTTCTCAAAACTAACTAAAACTTCTCCAAATCCTGTGTTCTGCTTTTCTCTACCTATTCTTTAAAAGCAAAGCTTGTAATTTCTGTGACCTTACCATCTCCAGAATTGAAAATATGATGACTTCCGAGTACTTCCCTGATGGTATCATGTGTCAGTTAGCTATGTTTCCATCCACACGTTTTTATCCGAATTAAGTGATATCGAATGAAAAATGCCTTATGGAAACAGTAAAATTCGATTGAATTTCATGAATATCGACTCAAATGAAATGCGTTCGGTCTCATCGGATTTTATCTTGATCGAAACGTTATTTGTATAAATCCATTTTGTCTAGCAAAACTTTGTTCGCAAATGTTTGCTTGAATGTTGTGCGATTCAGTGCGAAAATGAATGGAAACACCTTGAAATGTCTCAAATCAATTCGATATACCAATTTGATCGCAAAACAGCATGTGACGTCATTACGCACAGGTTTTTATTCGCTTTAAAGCCGTTGGATGGAAACACACTTTCACCAGCTTTATTCGCATGAGTTTTTTTACCGAACTTCAGATAATTCGATTGACAAGTGGATGGAAACTTAGCTAGTGACTTGAATGCTTTAATTTAGTCTCTGAAAAGGGACGTAGTTACTCCATGAAGACTATAAAACCAGCCTTCAACATGGGAATTCTTCAACACCATCCTTGCCAAATTTTTAATTTCCCACAATTTATTATTTTAATGAGGTTGAGTATAAATGGCTCTATGGGTCGCTACCATGACCTGTAACCCCATAAACACAGGAGGCCCAAAGCCTGACCTCTGACCCTGACTTAGATCTGGTCTCCTACTCATGTGTAAGGCCTCCCTAAATTGCCATAAGCAACATAAATGCAGAGAAACCAGTCAATAACCACTGTGATTAAGGGGTCCTTGGAATCCTTTAAGCTAGGCTTTGTGTTGCAGGTTCCAACTGAGTGTTTCTCATGTCCCTGAAGACAAGTGCCCAGATGAAACCCATCAGGCGATCATACTATCTTTTTTTCTCTGCAGTGGGTTCCTTTGAGCAAAATCTCTTCACTACAGTGCCATAAATAAAACAAACTCTTGAAGCTTTTTGCAGGGTTTTCAGCAGGAGTCACTTCTCTCAGTAAGAGGTAACACACAAATGTAATGTGTATTTTGATGTCTGTTTAAACTTGCAACATTTTGTAGAACAATCTGCAGCAGAAGACAATGACTTACGGACTTCAAAGGAACCATTCACACAGAATGCATTTTCAGGTCATGGAACAGAAAAAAAGCAAGCTCTTGAGGCGCGTTTTTTAAAAAGTTGAACATCTTTTAACTTGTGCGCCGCATGTCATGCACGAGACAAAAGACGTGAGGCGTGAGCTCAGCAGTCAAACATGTCCGTCTAGAAGGTTTACATAGAAAAACGATGGAAAAGCAGTGCAGTGTAATGCAAAAACACGTTCTGTGTGAAAGATGTTTAGGAAAACTTTAAGCACAAATCCTAAAAGATACTATTAGTGAATCGATTAATCGCCCAACAATGTCATGTTATATTACAACTACTAATCTACCCATTTCTGATTTAAATTTTGAGTTTCATTGGGTCAACATTGGTGAAGAGTTAATTTTATCCTATTATTATATCAGCATTATATCAGTCACTCTTGATATGAGTATTGACATGAGTTATTGAAAAACCAATGTTTTAACCCCTAGTTTTCACTTCATGTGGATTCGTTTGGTTATAAAATAGGGATGCACAATATCAGTATCATATTGTTTATCGGATAATATTCAAGATTTTTTATCGACATTGGTCAATATTGGTAGCCTGACTACATCAGACTTCGTACTTCCGCTCAATTTCAGTTCGCTTCTGTACTCAGTCTGAGATAGCGACCTATCTCCCAGTTTTCCTCCGGCCTCAAAACAGCCGACCAATCAACGAACAGAGGGCAGGCTGAGAGCCGTGATGTAGACGCTGATTGTACCGTGGATGCGTAGATTTACTTCACATAATCTGCAAAAGTCGTTCCCAGCCATGTTCACTCCGGTATTTCGCTCGATGGTTTTGTTTTCGCATCATACATGTGTTTACAGTGGAAGTTCGATGCGGCTGAGCCGGCGCATAACACACATCATAACCAAACGTATGTGATTGGCTTACAGCCTTCTTTTCATACGGGTAACCAATGATTTTAAACTTCAGACAAGCGCCCCCTAAAACTACAGGTGAGAGATACGCCAGACTTGAGAGATACGCCAGACTTGAGAGATACGCCAGACTTGAGAAATGCTGAGAACCAGAGGTGCTGCTGTTACAGTCAGGATGGAGCCAATAACCAACCAGCAAAGTTATTAGCACCTCAGCTAGCAGCTGACTACAGACACACTATCAAAGCTCTGGCAAATTTAGCATAGCAACTCATAGCCTGCAGAAAATCTGTGTCAAAGCAACACAGTCTAGTGGTAATGACAACATAAACTGGTCTCTTGTCTGTAATTAACACAAACCACAGCAG
Source organism: Abramis brama (assembly GCF_963993115.1). Classification (NCBI taxonomy): domain Eukaryota; kingdom Metazoa; phylum Chordata; class Actinopteri; order Cypriniformes; family Leuciscidae; genus Abramis; species Abramis brama. The sequence goes on along the minus strand of NC_139966.1, from coordinate 43,024,074 downwards.
GGATGAAAACAAACACTGTATTTGTTGTCTTTTTCAAACTCAAATTTTGATGAAACCATGCAATCATCTCTAGGAACAAACACAAGGGCCATTACATCAGAGACAGACTGAAATAAAAGGTACAATGACGTAGAATCTATCAAAGGGTGAACTTTGAGCAGTCTGGCTCACTGTTTGCTATTAATTGTTTTTCAGCCAGTTCAAAAGAAATCTAATGGTGCCAAATTATCTATCAGAACTTAGACCTCCTAATACACAAAAGGCTCATTATGAGCAATGATTATGAATGACAAAACACTGATGATGATGATGATGATGATGGAGCCCATGTAAGGGCTTAAAATTCTAGCATGCTAAACCTTTTGATCTGAGCTACAGCAACATTAAAAACAGCTTGAAAAGTGTCCCCAGGGCCCATGTAAAAGATAGAAAAGGCTTTTGTTTTGGCAAATTAGGGAGTTTTTACTGGCCCTGTCAAAATCCATGTTGAATCCCAACATGTTATTTGCAAGTCAAGCAACTCACCTAGGTAACAGGCTGTCAAAGAGAATGAGTGAAAACAAACATGGAGTAGCAATCATGGTTTCACGATCAGGCGTTTGCTTCTGATGCGACAAATCGGTGGGGGCTCTGCTGAGAAAGCATCTAAAATGACTTACCAAAGTGAACATTTGTTCTTTTTCTCACATCCTCTCAACCAGTGCGGTCTCAAATTCTGTTCACAGAAACAGAAAATGAAAATTCTGTCACCATTTACTCACCCTCATCTCATTCCAAAACCCTTTTTTTTTCTTTCGCCGACTAAAAAGAAAAGATAAGATCTTATGGATGATGTTCACGCTGCTCTTTTCAATACAGTAAAAGTGCATGGTGACCCGGGGATCCATGCACTATATTCCTAGTCTTCTGAAGCCATTTGAAAGCTTTGGAATGAACAGACTGAAATTGAAATAGTTATTCATTGAAAATGTTGCCCTTCGTCGTAGCTCTCAAATCTCATTTATGCAATTTGCATTTGCGCAAAATTGTATATTCGTATATTTATTAAAAACCAATAACATTTCTCATCATTGACATCAAACTCCTCATTTTTTGAGTGGCCATTTTGTCATTTTTGGTCACCATTCACTTTCATTGTATGGAAAAGAGCAGCGTGAACATCCTGCAACACATGTCCTTTTGTGTTTCAAGGTAGAAAGAAAGCCATATGGGTTTGGGTGGCTAAATGAAAACTCAAACCTGCAAACTATTGTTTAAAGCGTAAACACAAAAAGATCTGCACTAGCATTGCTGTCGAAGCAGCTTTCCTCCCATTTCTAATGTGGTTACACTAAACTACAAGGCAACTGATGCCCAGAACAATTACGAACACCGGCTCAAAGGGCAGGGGTGTCAAACATCCCCTGTCAAAACATTGTCACTAAGACTAAGGCAATAACACAATTTCTATTGCTAGAACCAGTAAGCCGCTTAGAGACTGGAAAACAACGAGTCGGGAGGCAGATTATGGAAGGAAAAGGAACAACGGGAGACGAGATCAATGAGAACTCAGCCCAACCTCTAGTGTCAAATGTCAACACAAGGCAGGGCATCTGACGTCTGACTGACTACAGCATATAGACCCCAGGGATGGATTTACACACACATAATACTCTGAAGACAAATGAGCAATCCACTTCATGAACTTGTTGCTCAAACTATTTCATTGTACATTTCTAAATCAGATCTCAGCCTATAACAGATGGTGTCATCACAACGGATGGGTGAGAGATCTAATATTTCAAATACATTGGCGAAATAAGAATAAACTAACATTTAGAACATTTGTAGGCTTTTTTATTCATTCATATTTATTTATTTAGGCTGTTATTTATTGACCTTGTGACACAAGACATTTCTCAAATATAAACTTCGATACTACAAATGTCACCAGAGCTGGTAATCAGTTCTGAGTTTTTTCAAACTGTACATTTCAATGCTCAAAAACAATCCTTTTAACTAACAAGGGGAAAAAGCAACAAAAAGCCTTTAAAAGTAACTTACACTACTGTTCAAGTTTGGGGTTTCAATGTTTTATAAGAAGTCTCTTACACTACCGCATTTATTTGATCAAAAATACAGTAAACTAAAAATGGTAATACTGTGAAATATTATTACAATTGAATTCAATTTTCAATATATTATAAATGTAATTTATTCCTGTGATTTTTCAGCAGCCATTACTCCAGTCTTCAGTGTCATGGATGGTCATCTAGAAATTATTCTAAAGCTCAAGAAACAATTATTATTATTACTAATTATTATTAAACAATTGAAGAGTTCAGATGCAAAAGCCTCTAAGTGCCATCTGAAATTTTCTTCTAGAATGATCATTTTTATAAAGCTTGTATATTTAAGTTAAGTAATTTCACTTAAATGACAATTAATAGGTAATTTGCATGGCCATTTAAGTGAAATTATTGAACTTAAATATACAAGCTTGATAAAAATGATCATTCTAGAAGAAAATTTCAGATGGCACTTAGAGGCTTTTGCATCTGAACTCTTCAATTATTATAAATGCTGTTGTGGTGCTTAATATTTTTGTGAAAGTCGTGATAAGTTTCTATTCATCAAAGATTCCTGAAAAATTTACATTCAAATAACATCATTTATTTGAAATAGAAATCTTTTGTAATATATATATATATATAGACCCACTACTTTTGAATGGCAGTGCACATAAAAAAATCAATAACAAATATCTGAATTTCAATTTGATCATAAACTTCATTGTAATGTCTATTTCTGAATCATAGACTCAGAAAAGGTCCCAATCTCTCAGTCACAAATCGCTGACACAGTCATCAGTCATGGCTTACACGCCTATGAGGACAATGATGTGTGGGAATAGATTGTGGAATTGCTTTGGGATTAGCGTTAGAAAACGTGAGCGTCAAGCTGAGCTACAGCTACACCACATTAGCTCAGTAACCCTTGGAAACTGCTTGAGAGCCAGTTCTGCTTTCTACACTGAGAGCCAGCTGATACTGAACTATTAAAAAAATAATAATATATATATATATATATATATATTTTTTTTTTTTTAAATATCTGAACCAAACCAAATGCATAGATTAGCTATCTTTACACTCGCTCAGTCTCGCACAATAATCACATGACTTAAAAGGAGGAAGGAAGGCATGACAGGGCCACCAGGTTTCATGAGGCCCTTTGGCCTAAAGAGGAAGTGGTCCAATTCGCTGAGGGACGCCAACAGCCTTCTTTTCCCCGCACTGTCATGCTCTTCCTCTCCAGAGCATCTCCTTTCCTTTCTGCTCAGTTGGTTCCTCTAAAAGTCTCAAACGGTTACCGAAAACTGGCAGTTAATGTTTTGTCATCTCATTACCCACTGGCTTCAAAATGCTATTCTGTTTCCTAGTCAAATGTCAAAGCTTTGGTGGGAAACCACACAGCTTACTAACATCGTAGCTATTCGCAATATTCAATATTGGGGGCTCAAAAGGTAAAGTTTAAGGATCTGAAATTGAAAAAAAACAAAATCAACCATTAATCTGAACATGTAGGGGTTACGGACCCCTAAATACAGTGACACTTGACAAATACCGAGCGTAATTCAGGCTAGCAGGCTGGTTATTCTGACGCAGCCCTCCAGAGGAATCAGCCCCGACAGCTGTATTAGAACTGCCATTTACAAAGTCAGAGATATTTGCTTCCCTGACAGACCCCATGTTTGTTTGCATACGGTTTAACTCCCACAAGAAACGCTGCTGGGAAGTTCTGATACAGCTCAAAGCAAGAACCACACCGTCAACCGCAACAATCGAGACTATAATTATCCAAAAAAACCAAGAACTACTACACGAAAGCGATACACCTGAAATCGACACATCAAAGCTGACGTGGCATTATCTAAAGAAGTTTCTTCCAGGACTGAACCCAGGTTTTTTAAGGGTGTTCAAACAGTGGGCGGCCTTCTTTGAAAGGAAGTCCATCTCTTCATTTTGTTATTTTCAACAGAGCCAACAGACCGGCATTCCTCTGTGCCCAAGAGGACACACTATCACGGGGATTTCCTTCCTCTCGCTCTAGGAGGGACAGGATTGGGGTCAGACCCCAGTAGGGTTAGGTCGTCGCGACCCAGCACTCCAAAAAAGATCTGTGCTAAGAATTGGTATTGTAACAAGCTTGACATCTCAATTTGAGAATTCTGACATGTACAAATTATGTTCACATGTATAAATTACAGAGAACTAGTTTTAAACTTAAACATCTACTTATAGGTTATTAAGATGACATAAGTAGAAATGACAAAAATGAAGCAACAACAAATCTATGACTGCATTAACTCATACACTCACACAAAGTTAGTGAACTGACAACACAGTTTTGAGACAGGAAATGTAAGGGTGCCATGATACACTTATCTGCAGAGCAGTGACAGATATATTGCTGTCTACTTTTCCATGATTGGGAATGACAAGTGTTTGCTCAAAAACAGGAAATGATATGTACTTGGTTAGCAGTTGCACAATGTGTCACATATATTCCAAGAACCCTAAATAGAGCCATTTTACACTGGAAAGGCGGCACAAAGGCTGCATTTATACCACAAAAATGTGCATTTACACAAATTACACAAGGTGGCATAAATGCATTTACACAAAAATGCAAACGCAAAAAAAATAATGCTATGAATTTATGAAATGCAATGAAGGGAAATGTGAACATTTTGGAGAAGTGATCTATGATATTTTACGGGCAAAAAAAAAGGTCCATTGTCAACCAAGCAGCTTTCTGTTGGTCAGTGCGGCAAATTCGAGTTGCCTGAAAATGAGGTGACATCTAAGTAGGAAAATCTGCATAGGAAACCCTCATGTGAAAGCATAGGCGTCGGAAGCAAAAAAAAAGTGGGTGGGTCCTCCCCCAGAAAAATGTTACTAATAAAATGTCATGTATTCTGATGCCTTTTAATTAAACAAGTAAACTAAACTCGCCACCACATTGTGCATTAAATGCACAGCTATCCGTGGATTAACCTGCTGATACCATGGTCATTTGCCAGCATTGACAACTTAAAGCGATGTTTGCAATATTTGACTGGAAGGGTACAACGGGCGTTTTTTTCGTCAGTTGCGGCTCGTTGAGAAATATAATGTAGCTATTTTAGCGGAAATGGAGTTTAATTCATTAGGGCATTCCTCAAGTGGAATGGATTTGACTGACGACGCTCTGAAAAGTGAACAGACATATGCGCTGAATGTAAAAGTGAGTGGGTCCAATATCATGGTCTTAAAAAGTGGGTGGGTCTTGTCCCACTCACATACAATGGTTCCGACGCCCATGTGTGAAAGTCCTAATCACACGGATTCCTTTTGAAATTACATAAATTTGCCCACAAAAATTCACTGAAGAATAGTAAATGGCTGCACGTTAAAGGGTTAGTTCACCAAAAATGAAAATTCTGTCTTAATTATTCACCCTCATGTCGTTCCAAACTCTTAAGACTTTCGTTCATCTTCGGAACAGAAATGAAGATCTTTTTGATGAAATCTGAGAGACTTCTGTCCCTCCATTGACAGCTATGCAACTACCACTTTGATGCTTCAAAAAGTTCATAAAGAGATCGTAAAACTATTCCATATGAATTGAGCGGTTAAGTCCAAATTTTCTGAAGAGACTCGATCGCTTGATGCGATGAACAGATTTAATTCAGGGTTTTATTCACATTTAAACTTTGATCAGTGAACATAAACAGAAGCTCAACCAAACATGACGTGCAAGAACAAACCTCTTGCGGAAACTCAAACGAGCTACGTAACATGAGAATTAACCTCATTGGTTCTTGCTGAAGCTCAAACATGCTGCGTAACAGGAGAATGAACCTCATTGGTTCTTGCTGAAGCTCAAACATGCTGCGTAACAGGAGAATGAACCTCATTGGTTCATGCAGAAGCTCAAACGTGCTGCGTAACATACGAGAATGAACCTCATTGGTTCTTGCGGTACTATACGGTTATCCGGACCACACCTGACCACACGTGACCACAACCGCTCTTGGTTGGTCGTAACCCCAGTGACGGGTAGGTTTAGGGGCGGGGTTGGGGTAGGTCATCACATGTGGTCCGGATAACCATATAGTACCGAATAAAACCCTAAATTCAATCTGTTCATTGTATCAAGTGATCGAGTCTCTTCAGAAAATTCACACTAAACCACTCAATTCAAATGGATTATTTTTACGATCTCTTTATGAACTTTATGAAGCGTAAAAGTGTTAGTTGCGTAGCTGTCAATGGAGGGATAGAAAGCTCTCGGATTTCATCAAAAACATCTTCATTTGTGTTCCAAAGATAAGCTAAAGTCTTACGGGTTTCAAATTACATGAGGGCCAGTAATTAATGACAGAATTTTCATTATTAGGTGAACTATCCCTTTAATGCTGCACTGATGCTGCATTTCATTACACAGAAGCAAAGCAGCAACAGATACAGATTTGCTGAGGTGGAAGCTAGCATATTTTAGTTGTTATTTATTTGACATGGCATTTTTATACATGCTTCAGAGCAGACACAAAGCCACCTCAGAGCAGCCTGTGTAAAGACACGTTTGGAGAAAGGCTGTTATAATTTCACAAGAGCCCCGTCATTAAAGATCAAGCCATTAAAAATGCATGGAGAAGCAACAGGATCTTCTTTAACAACCTCTTTCAGCGACCTCAGTCTCATATCTCTTCTTAAAGGACAATATTCAAAATGTCACATCCAAATAGGAGTCTATGAGGGGCCCAGTGATGTTTTCTGGTCTACGAAGTGGAATGCAATATGGGTGTTTTTAATCATTCTTTTCGTGAGCCTGAAAAGCACGAGTGCAAAGTATTCCTCCGTGATCTGACAGTCAGTCCAACGTGAAAGAAAACCGAGTCTCATTTTCTCCAATTCTTCTTGAATGAACTAGCCATCTCCCTCGACTGAGGAACAGAACAGAACTAGGCGGGGCCGGTAATCAGTCAAATCTAGAAGGAAAGACTGCACTAGAAGCGCTAAATGTGCCTTTTATCACAATACTGGACACTCCTTACTCATCTATTTACGTAAACCATGTCGAAAAATGTTGCTTTGTCGGTTTGAATCTGATAATCAGTTCTTCGTTAAACTACTCATTCGTACAACTTTTCCATTTCCGCTATAACTTCCACCCTGCCGTGGGCATGAAACAACAAAAAACGCCATTCTTCAGGGCGACACAACGCCGCTAACCTCGCGCGCTTCAACACAAACTTCCCAGCGATTTTTCTCGCCCTGAAGCGGAGTCTGGTAAATCTAAGGAGTTGAATTGTTTCACTCCAGCTCCGCCATATTCTAGACATCTGAGCTGCTCTTCCGCAAACCCTTTGCCGGTCTGCTTTGCAACATTGGAACATTCCGCCGTTCAGCCGCTACAATGTATCAATCAAACCGTGACATCATAATCCCCTCACAGTTCCCGCGCAATACACGCGCCGTTGCGACTGTAATGCCATAGAATATCGCCCAAATGCGATACTTACAGCAATCCGCTCCAGCTCCAGCCAGTCAGTCCGTCTGCGCCTGTGCCTGTGAAAGAGCTGCTCGCCTCTGGGAGGGTGGGTGAGGTTTAGAGTCGAGCATGACGTTACAGCCTCGGTTTCAGCACCATAGGCTCCCTAGCTCTGCCTACAATTGAGCGTAACGGGAAACGGAGAACGAGCGCTGCTAAATGTGGCACATGGAAATGACAGTGCTGATAGACATGTACAGTAGTAGGCTACTTACAGTACAAGATAGGGCAAGAATTCTAAAGTACTGTGGCGTAATATGGTATGTGATTGTATCCGATGGTGATACCATGCTACCTATAGCATATACCATGTTATTTCAAGGTATTTCCAAAAATACTATGGTATATGACCAGAAAACACTGCCGTACAATAATATACCATATCCCAAAAAGAATGGTAGTGCCAATATACTTTGCTGTTTTTAAAAAAAACACAATTTAAATATTACTGACAGACTTCATATAGAATAAAATAATGTTATCTATCTATCTATCTATCTATATATACACATGAAGCAAGAATAACTATAAACGTCTTTTATTAAAGAAAAGGTGCTATGTCCTGACAGGGTGAAACTTCAAAATATTTAATTCATTTCAGCGAGTGTTATATTTCTTAGTATTTTTTATAAAACATTTGACTGAATTCTTGTATCTGACATGGTTGTCCCGTATTGAGTGACAAAGAAACACAATTTTGTGAAAAAGATGATTGGAAAATTCAAGAGATTGCACCCAAATATAGATCTTTTTGGTACTTTTCCGTTAGTGTTTATACATGTTTATGCGATAGTTAAGTAATTATCTGATGGTTATGATATCCAAAAACAACCCAAATCACAGTGAATTGAGACAAGACACGTTTAAACATCTTCCATGGTGCATGCTATATTTCAATGGCATCATTCTAGTCCCAGTATGGCATGAATGGTCTCCTATTCTCCCCGAGCAGCAACTCTCATCCGTCAGAGGCTGACTCTGCCACTCTGGGGGGAAAAAAATCCTCAGCGCCAGTCAAATGGCTCATTGAGAGCAACTAGGAGAAGCCAGGAATGCCAAGTATGCTCTCTGGCATCAGGAATGCAGGCCCACTCCCTGCTGTGGACTACATCCCCTCCCCTCTGCCAGCAGTCATGTGGCCCTAAGCTATACATGAGGGCTGAGATGAGTTCCATCGGTGGGGTCCTTAGATGCGGATCAGTGACCAGTGTGCTGGTCTCACTAAACAAGGAAACTGACAGACAAGACAACATTAGTATGTCGCCACTATAGCATTTGGAAGACTGGGTGAAGACTGAACCACTGAACTAAATGGAGAGAAGAGGAATGAGATTTAAATGCTTGCTTTCAGAATTGTGAAAGTGGGTTGAGGCAAATACACTTTAGCCATTTAATGTTACACAGATGAAAATGAGGATGTGACGGATAGAAATACAGTCTGTTTGGATTGTTCTATTGAGGGGGAAAGATAGGAGGAAAGAAATGTGACCATGCTTCATTTCTATATTTGATCAATTAAATTACAAATTTAAATACATTAAAAAATAGTTATAATAGCTGTAATAGTTATAATATATAATTCTATGAAATAATTTAATAATAATAATAATAATAAAACAAATGTATATGTAAATTCAGTAACTAGGGGAGTGAGAAGACGTGTGCAATGTGACAATTTGTGTGCAATTCCAGTAAACACAGAGATTTGCATTCAAAACTGTTAAAGTCTGTAAAAAAAATTAGGCAAATTTCAAATCAAAATCAAATCAAATCAAGTATATTTGTATAGCGCTTTTCACAATACAGATTGTATCAAAGCAGCTTCACAGTATTAAAATAAAATAATACAACAAAGTTTGTTTCTAGTGGAATTTATTGATTGATAGAATAAAATTAAATATCCCCAAAATATCCCCAACTGAGCAAGCCAAAGGCAACAGTGGCAAGGAACCGAAAAAACTCCATCAAGCGGCCTAATGGTGTCCTAAAACTCCATCAGGTGACCTAATGGAGAAAAAAAAAACCTTGGGAGAACCCAGGCTCAGTCGGGGGCCAGTTCTCCTCTGGCATTTATGAACTAGAGGCCGGATTGTAGTTTGAAACTGTGAGATTAACAATATTATATGAATGCCTGGCTGAAAAGATGCGTCTTTAATCTAGTTTTAAACTGGGAGAGTGAGTCCGAGCAACGAACAGTATCAGGAAGGCTATTCCAGAGTTTTGGAGCCAAATGTGAAAATGCTCTCCCTCCTTTGGTTGATCTGGATATCCTAGGTATGACCAAAAGCCTTGAATTTATTGATCTTAAAGAGCGCGATGGATTATAGGGTGATAGAAGATCCGTTAAATAGACTGGAGCTAAGCCGTTTAGGGCTTTATAAGTCAGTAGCAATACCTTATAATTAATACAGAACTTTATAGGTAACCAATGCAGTGATGATAAAATCGGTGTTATATGATCATATTTTCTTGATCTAGTAAGAACTCTAGCAGCTGCATTTTGGACTAACTGTAGCTTGTTTATTGAGGATGCAGGACAACCGGCTAATAAAGCATTACAGTAATCTAGTCTCGAGGTCATGAATGCATGAACTAACTTTTCTGCATCAGAAACTGATAGCATATTACGTAGCTTAGCAATGTTTCTAAGGTGGAAAAAGGCTGTTTTTGTAACATACGAAATATGATTTTCAAAAGACAGGTTACAATCGAGTATAACACCCAGGTCTTTTACTGTAGAGGATAAAGTAACAGGACATCCTACGATGTCAAAGTTGTATTGTGAGAGGTTCTGTGGGCGGTTTTTTGAACCGATAAGTATTACCTCTGTCTTGTCTGGATTTAATAAAAGAAAATTACGCGTCATCCAATCTTTTATATCTTTAACACACTCTGTCAATTTGGATAATTTAGCGTTTTCATCCGGCCGTGATGAAATATATATTTGAGTGTCATCAGCATAACAATGGAAACTAATTCCATGTTTCCTTATAATATTTCCAAGTGGCAGCATATATATTGAGAATAACAGAGGGCCCAACACAGATCCCTGCGGCACTCCATAGTTTACTGGAATTATAATCGATTTTTCTCCATTTAAATAGACAAAATGGTAGCGGCCTGATAAGTATGATCTAAACCAGCTTAATGCTTGTCCCTGAACACCAGTATAATTTTGTAGTCGATCTAAGAGTATTGTATGATCTATAGTATCGAACGCAGCACTTAGATCAAGTAAAACTAGTATTGAGATGCAGCCTTGGTCAGAAGCTAAGAGTAAATCATTTGTGATTTTAACGAGCGCAGTTTCAGTGCTATGATGCGGCCTGAATCCTGACTGAAACTTTTCGTATAAATAAATTTCAGTATTTAAAATATTTACAAGACTTATCAGACCACTTGAACATCCAAACTATTTAACACATGCATAAATGAGCACAAATGTTGGTTAGATGCAAATTTTTACATGCTCAAATCCTTGTTTAGATTTATCAAATTTAGATTTTGGTTAAATAATGCAATTTTTTTTACGTGTAATTTCTTACAGGAAACCTGCTAATTTAATAGCAACTAAGCAAAATTGCACCAATACAAGCAACATGTTTATTGTACAATACAATTATTTTATTGTGATCTTGTTGAGTTCATTTAATTTTTTTACTGAGTTACTGAGCCGTGTATTTTACTGTTCTCTTCTACACCAATACATTTATTTCTTAGCAACACTCTGCATTTTATTCTCAAATGTCATGGCACAAAGGCAGATATGGCAACAAATGCAGGAGTGTGAATGTCTGTACGCATGAATAGTTCTGTTTTTGTAATATGTGTATTGTGTAATTTTCCATCTTGGGGAGAGGTGCCAAAGTTATCCATGCGAGTGGACAATAAAGATTATCTTTATCCAAGCAACTTATGGTTAATATTGTTATATTGTATTATTGCTGTATAATGTATATTAAAGTAATAACAATAATATAAGTGAGCTGAATTGAGATGATCAGCCCCTGTAGGAGTGACAAAGTCTTAATAGTGTATGAGGAACTTCTGTCTGTGAGGCTGGGTGGAAACTCAAGTACTTGCTATTCTTAGCTACGTCTTCCTGTCAGGGTGGACATTCAGTTTCTCCATGACAATTAGAAGCCACTAGATTCTTTGTTGCTGTCATTCAAGTGTTACACATGGCAAAAAAAGGGGGGGAAATAATATGAAGTTAGAGTATTAACACTGAACCTTTAGAGAGTTTATACACAAATTGTGTGTGTGTGTGTACACTTCTGTTCATGACTTATCCAAATGAGAGCACTGTTGCTCCATGTAGCCTAAAGGCAACTAATATGCAAGTCTACATTACAATCAAGGAAGTGTGTAATACCTGGGCTGCATCCAAAATCACATACTTCTCTACTATATAGTAAGCGAAAAACAGTATGTGACAAAAGAGGCATGTCCAAATTTTAAAGAGTAGGCAAAAAGTACCCAGATGACCACCACTTCTGCTGAGATTCTGAAGTGTGCATTCGTTGGACACTTTACTATCCCATGAGGTCACGGAATTTGTGAATGGCAGTGAAGTGACAAAATTGAGGATGGTTGGTCACATGGCATGGCGAATGTAGTACGTCCAGATTACATTCACACTACAAACATTGATACTATATAGAACATAGGCTACTTTTTTAGTGTTCACAAAGTAAATAAGTACCTAGCGAGATTATGCGATTTCGGACGCAGCCCTGGTAAAAACTAACTGAAGTATGTGTTTTCTGTATGTTGCCATATTTGCTTTTGGGCATTTAATGGGCATTGTCATTACATTATAGTAGATATTTTAACGATTAGGTTCTTGAAGGGTTTTTAATGTGATATTTGTTTCCATTTCTTTTAGTCATTTGTATCTTTGGTTATACACCAATACAATGCTCACTTCACATTTATCAATTAACACAATGTCAAGTATCCTTGCTAAAGGATTCTTCACTGGAACAGAATGTTCTGTAGCTCTTCAGCTCCTCATGATGTCATGACTCAGCTTGTGTGAACTAAAAAGTCATCCTGACAAAATATGAAACACTTTGCAGTAATGATGACAAATCTGACTAAGCAAAGCTATATGGATAAACTCACACTAAGCACTAAGAATGAATTACAAGAAAAACAGATTAGGAGAAAAAAAAACAATAGAATCACTTCCTCTGATGAGAAAGTGGGGCTGTGTCTTTCATGGAAAGGCTTGGCTATCTCATATTGCTCAAAACAGACTACGTCAAGGTTCTTTTGAAAGTTTCCAGTTGGAACTTCAGATTTGCAAAGACATTTCACTTAGCCTACTACAGGAAAACCTGAACCCTAAACAACGATAGACAATCACTCCAGCCATCTCTGATCTCACTAATAGGTTTTCACCAGGGGCCTATACCATGAAGCCGGTTTAGGTGGCTAGCCAGATATGTTTCAGTTTAGTTTGCGCCAACCCTGGGTTTTAGGCACCATGAAAGTGGTTTGGCTTTTAGCAGTGTTCATCGCCATAGTAACTTACGCTCCCTGGCTAACCTGGTCCAGGGCGGGACATGTTCCAGGTAAGAGATCTCAAACCGAAATTGGACCAATCAGCTGTGAGCAAAGGATAAAATCACTCCACCTGTTTCTACTCCAAATTAAAGGTCACTACATAGCAAATGATTTTTAAGGACAAAATCGTCTGGCTTTCACACATGTACAATTTTAGTTTATCAATTATTATTATGCACCGTTTAAATGAATAAATATATAAAGGTATAAATACGCTTTAGAATCGATAAAGCTATAAAATGACTACATGTGGGCTTTAAATGTTCAATTCTCTCTATACCTTTATCAACTGTATAAACTAACTTTTACTTACAGTGATTTAGCAAGACTTTTTCTTTCGTAGACAGCTATTTTCTTCTTGCTGTGTGAACTTGTTTAAATTCTTAATATTTTTCAATCTCGTAATATTCTGCAGAAGAGAGAATATGCTGCTTTCACACAGTTTCACTTTCTCAGCATGTGATTGGCTGTTTATTACTGATGTCACACCTAAACTCAGGATCAAAGCCTGAGTTGACAGAAAGTTGATGATCAGCATCATGGTACCAACAAAGCCTGGTTGGACTGGTTTGGTTTTGTCAACTCAAAACTAATCCTGTAACCCGGAGTTTGTTCAACTACCATCATGGTACAGGCCCCTGGTCAGTTTGTTTCAGAATATAACAAGAGCTTCACCTGCCATTTTGTGTAGTTTTAGAATTATGGTCACAAAACCTTCTTAAAATCGTATAGGCTACAAACATAGATATAACACACACACACATACATATATATATATATATATATATATATATATAGGCCTACACAGCACACACACACACACAATAAACAAACGTTTAATTGCGATTAATCGATTTGACAGCACAAATATTTTATGCATAAAAGAGATAAATAGTGCTAGTGAATGTATTTTTAGTCAGTTGGATATAAAACAGTGAGTTTTAGTAACAAATTTTTACATATTTCATACCTCCTTAACCCACAATGCAAGAAAAAGAAAAAAAGTTGTAAAAAACTAAATGAAAACAAATCTGCTGCCTCATCACAGTAGCCTGTGTCAGTAAATATAGCAACGACAAAAAAAAATAATTAACATTCTATTTGTCATTTTTCATATAGCCTAAACAGTAAAAAAAAAAAAAAAAAAAAAAGTAACAAACATTAAAAATATAAAAAAGGTTTTGATCACAGGGGATTTCAATATTTTACAGCAGTCTGGAATGTTCATGCCTCTTTTTAAGCTTTTACCCTCTCTTATTACTGCCTCAAGTGTTTTTCATAAAGTTATTTGCAGAAACCAGAATAACCAGCCAGTAGCCTAGTAGCCTACCAGTAGACAACATGGTGTTCATATCGTCTCACATTTCACATGATTGCCTCACAGTAGGCTATTGTAATGGAGGAAACAATTCCATATTAGGTTTTAGTAGGCCAGTAACCTTAATACACAGATTATTTCTCCTAGTTCAAGGAAAGACCGATCATCTCCAGATCATCTCGATCCGATGCGCTTGTTGTTGGCGGCGGCAGCGGTCCGTGATGGAGGAGACCCGGGCGAATATTTCTCTGTCCAGCTGTCGTCTGCCCAGTCGGATCCTTGACCTTGAGGATACATCAGACCCCCGACTGAATCAACCAGTCCAAACAGAGCCACCAGAAGGGAAAACGCGGTTCCGATAAAGTAGATCTTCACAAAGCCGATTCCAGACATGATTCGCTGTGAATGTCCAGGACGTCCATAAAAACAACAGAAGCACACATTAGCCACGCTTCTATCAATACCGGAAGTAAATAATATATAGGCTATTATCTTAAGAATACGATTATTTAATAATAAACTTTTGTATTTTTGATTATATAGGCTACATCAAATTTCGCAGGAAAATAAATTTCGCTGAAGGGAAAAACTTTCTTAAATGTTACTTTAAGATGCAAGACAAAATGCCCCAAATAGCTGACAAAATACCCAAGATGAAAGTAAATGTTAGTCTTTCTTACCAAGAGGAATGTTAGTCCTGCTTGTGTTGGAATTTACTACAGCTGTGTCAGCCGATGTGTGTGCCGATTACCTTTTTATACTTTGTCATGACATAGCCTAATCCTTCTGTGCTGTGTGGGAATTTCCAACATCTAACGTTATAACCTGTAGAAATTCCCGCGATGCGAAAGTAGCCTACAGTTCTTTTGACTTTTGAGTCGGATCTTTCAATGAACCGATTAACTTGTCCGAACTGTTCTGATAGATCCGAGCGGTTCTCGAATCAAAGGCTAATTGACTATTTATTTTATTTATAGCGTGAAAAACGTATAGGTTATTGCTGCATGAGTTTGGCACCGCATATTAACATACTCTAACTAATGTGATAAAGGTAGTAGCCTACGCTAGTAGCAGCCTATTATGCGGTTCCGAATTTAGCATGTTACTTTAAAGGGATCTCCACTTTTTTCGGAAATATGCTCATTTTACAACTCCCCCAGAGTTAAACAGTTGAGTTTTACCTATGCTAAAAATGGTAGGCTACCGTCAGACCCGGAGTTCGGCTGAATGGATTCTAAAACGGTAAAACTCAACTGTTTAACTCGGGGGTAGTTGTAAAATGAGCATATTTCCGAAAAAAGTGGAGTATCCCTTTAATAGCAAAAAAGTGGGAACGTTACAAATGCTACGTAGAAAATGTGTTTGCACCGATTGTATGACAGTTTTATAACGCATATCCTAAGTGACATTATGGTTTTATGAGCTGGAACATATGAAATGAACCTATGTAATCATAATGTCAAGTAATTGATTCAGAACGTAGAAGAATCATTGGATTGTTTTTCGAACTGGTTAATCGAAACTGCTCAAAAGAATCGATTCGCTGAAATAAACCTTACTGCCATTAAATCTGTAGGCTATGACTCAGCGAAGTAATCATTAGATTGAATCTATTATGCCAAGAAACAGAACTATAAAAACGGTGGATTCAACGTTTTATTAACACCAGTCAGTCATTAGCCACATGAGCTCATTGGTTCATTCCAGTGAAACAGGATGTGCTTTTTTTGAGTCATCAGAAGAAAATGTGTGAGAATCAAGTGAAAGTGACTAAAACATATTTGAACCAAAACTTGCCTTTATTACAGATGGCATAGGTTAATTATATTTATAATTATATTGTGTAACAATTACAGTTGATGAGTGATTAAATATTTCGGTGGGCTTTTGAATTGCACAGAGTGACAGAGTAATACAATATGGGCAATTGCGCAATAAAAATTAAACGAAGCGCCCTACAACAAATGGTCTATGCAGCCCTCTACTGGTGAAAAGAGAAATTGAAATTGGTGATTTCGAAATGACCATACATGGTCGCTAGAGGGAGGGAGCACAAAATGTATCAAAAAGGTTTTTTTTGTTTTTTTTTGGACATGTAGGCAATACCATGTAAATACCATAGTACCTGAACATGGTAATTCACTAGTAGCATAGTAGATCTCAAAGTGCCATGACAATACATTCTTATACAGTACTTTTTGTAAGGGGAGATGAACATAGTATTATACTGTATTGCAGTTAATCAGGAAAACGAATCAAGAAAATGATATGTTCCAATTGCCATCTTTACAAGTAAAATTTGAATAGACGTGATGAGGGTCCCATAGTGGTTTTCCATGTTTAATGAGGACATTGCATAGACAATGATTTTTATAATGTACAAACTGTATATTCCTATCCCTTAACCCTAACCATCAGAGAAAAACCTTCTGCATTGTATTTTAGATTTTCAAAAACATCACTTGATTACTTGAAATGATTTATAAGCAGTTTTCCTCATGGGGCCCAAATGTCCTATCATGTAGATTGTCGTCGAGAGGCCTGAGAGAAGCTTAGTAAGGCTCAGTACAATGGAGTGGTTTTCAAAATGCCAGTTGTGGTTTATTTTAGAAACATTTCATAATGTGCAGTCCACAAAGTAAAAAAAAAAAACTTAATACAACAGATACTGGTGCTAAAAACAAAAGAAAAAACAGCAAAACTGGCACAGTATATACAACACGCACCAACGTTCATCATCACATGTCCCCACAAGGACAAGGATTTCGGATATTGCAATCTTTGTGGGTAAACTGTATCCCCCTAACGTAGGGTATACGTTCTCCCCCGCTTACCCCTCCTCCCTCCCACACTAATTCCCTTAATGCACTGAATTGCCTAGCACACATGAGGAGCAAAGGGATGGTGTCATGAGTCTGTCACACTCTGTTAAATGGCACTCCCACAAAATGTGCATGAGATTCATTATCATAGAAACCACGAGATGACAAATGCATCTCATATTTTAGACAACCATGTAGATAAATGATTTTACATAGTTTCTAATGTCTTGCATGCACTGTGTCATGTTTAGTGTGTGTGGTTTTGAAGACAGTCAGCTAACTGTTTTTTCATAAGGTCTAAGAGGATTTCAGCCTAAGCTACTGTCTCCAACCAGCAACCACCTGCTTTTGCTTAGTACGAAGTACAGTATACAGGAAAAGAAAATATTCAGTTATAGTGCACAACACTCATCAGCTGGTCAATGCCACCATGTTTTGACGTGGAGTCTGTCCTTGTCATTGTGAGGCATGCTTATTTATAGAGACTTGTTTATGAATAAACAAGTGCTACGAACATGGATACTTCAAAATTGGTGGGTTGTTAAGCAATTTTATAATCTTCACCTGGAAGACGGGGGGAAATAAAAAAAAAAAAAAAAAAAAAAAAAGACTAAGCCATATCTAGGGACCAGAATATCAGATACTTAGGGGTGGATGCTTATAACTTAGGTCAGTAAAAGGCAAAAAGAACACATAGCAATAATGCCCTGGTTATCAAATTTTTGGTTTATTTTGTCTGGTTTTATCTAGTTTGTATTTCTGTTTATTTGATCTAGTTTTTTCTGTTTACTTGTTTTGTCTAGTTTGTTATGTCTGGTTGTTTTATCCATGTTTTGAGTTTGCTTCAGCTAATTTGTTTCACCAGGGGCCTGTACCGTGATGGTAGTCGAACAAACTCCGGGTTGCAGGATTAGTTTTGAGTTGACAAAACCAAACCAATCCAACCAGGCTTTGTTGGTACCATGATGCTGATCATCAACTTTCTGTCAACTCAGGCTTTGATCCTGAGTTTAGGTGTGACATCAGTAGCGAACAGCCAATCGCCCCAGACCAGGTTAGCCGGGGAGCGCAAGTTACTATGGCGATGAACACTGCTAAAAGCCAAACCACTTTCATGGTGCCTAAAACCCAGGGTTGGCGCAAACTAAACGGAAACATATCTGGCTAGCCACCTAAACCGGCTTTGTTTTTATTGGTTTCATTTTCTTGTTTTATCTCATCGGTTTTGTCTGGTTTTATCTAGTTTTCTTGTTTGTTTCATCTAGTTTGTTCTGTTTACTTGTTTTGTCTATAGTTTGTTATGTCTGGTTGTTTTGAGTTTGCTTCAGCTAATTTGTTTGGTTTTGTTTGCTTGCTTGATCTCATTTGTTTGTCTTGTTGTTTTATGCCTCTCATGGAAGCAGCTCTATATGCACACACTTATACTACACAGTCAGTAAAGTGCCTTTCTCGTCTTAATGGTCCCCAGATCTAAATCTCCAATCCTCTTTGTGAGAGTGACATGTGCTCTTGACAGAACCACAGCTAAAGCCACAAAGGAGAGAGACCGCGAGTACAAAACACTGCTTTCTATCTCTTCACTGTCCTAGTCTGGAACACCCTCAGGCTTGAACATTCTCTTACTATCTCTAGTTTATTTGTAAATCCCTCCTTCTCGGTCCTCCTATTAAACCAGCCCTTGAACACACACGGACCAGAGGGATTCAGAGGTGGGAATATCTCCAAGGCGACACCCTTGTCTCCATGTGAGCAGGTGCGTAGAGCTTGGATCCTGGGAACTCGCTCACCCTGGCTATCGGATCAGTCAAAGCAAAACTGACCGCTCACCTCATCAAACACAACCAACCACGGGATCTCGGAGACATGAGAGTGATTTTTAACTCTGGATTTACAGGGAGATAGATCACTTTAAGTTTAATAGTTAAAAAAAAATTCTCACCTCTGAATCTTGGATCCATGGTTGTGCTACTTTGAATTTGACCATCATTTGTATTTGCACTCAGCCACGAGACTAGCTTGGACTGGTTGGATTTGTTTTGGCAATGAACAGTGCACAGACTTTATACCTAAACCGGACAGAGATGGAGGGGATTCCAGAAGACTTTAAACAGGAGATGAACCATGAGATGACGAACAGCACTGAATGTTCTCCAAATGGCTTTCCAGCTGTCCCTCATGTGCGTGGACACGAGTCTGCAGCCCAACGCTACACTGTGAAATGCTTACAAGCAGGTTTTCCAGACAGGTAAGATCACAAAAGTCACAGAAATGTTATTGGTACGAATAAAAGCTACGTCTGATATAGGTCGTGATAATTGAGACTTGAGCCTTGCAATTTCTTCTGTGCTCGATTCTTTTTTAAAATGCATGCAACTTGGAAGATAAATCCCCTCCTGTCATCCTTTAATTAAATGCAAAGGCTCGTTCTAATCTCTTATCTTTAAACCATCAAGACTAGGGGATAAAATAGCCTTGTATAATTGAATCGTAAAATCTGATGCAGGGTCAACAAACGTTGGCCTTTAAAAGAGCTATTCTGGGCACAGCAGATCAGTCTTCTCCAGCTATCCAGTGGAGTGTGAAGTCCTGACAAAGTCCAAATGGGTCAGAAACACTGAAATAGCTGCTGGTGCAGGAAGATATTCTGACCCACATGTCCACTGACCCACATATGGTGAGGTACATATAACCGCTTCACCTCTCTGTTGTGATGGGAGGAGACAAGGGTCAGGGATTTTAATGGCTGCAGCCTCTGACACACACACAACTATTTATTTTTAGACAATCTAGCCATACCGATTGTCTGTACTGTGACTTTACTTGTCTAAATAAATGACACAAACCCACATGTAAAACTCCCTGGGGAATCATGGGCTTGCTATTCACATTTGCATTGCCTATGATCATTTTGACTAGGGGTGTCAGAAAAGTCTAAAAACATGGAACATGGATAAAGGAAATAAAGAGTTTTTACAAAAGAAAGCGTTAATACGCACATTAAAGGACTATTACTGATTTGATCAAAATTGTTTCGAGTGAGGAGTGTGCTGGCCAGTCAATGGAGGGAATTTTGTACATTTCCTTAAGCACTGTCATGCTTTAGCAATTGGCATCTGGTAATTGGTTGTGGCTGACTTTTAAATCTAGCAGTGGTGCTAGACAATTACCAAGGCCTCCATGTGTCCTGTCACTGCATGTACATTATGGAAATGGGTCATTGGCTTCTTTCGCATTTATTCAAGTCCTCTTTAGAAAAATCTAAAAATGGGTATATGTCTGAATTTATTGGGTTTTTTTTAAACACATAAATGAAGTTCATACATTGTCAATACTTCAATACAAATTATGAACAGGTTTTTTAAGTTATTTTTCTATTTTTGTGGGGCAGCAGCAACTCCATCTTCAAATGCACTCAAGAAAAGCCTTTTAAATAATAAGAGTATTTAAATAAAATGTATGTAAAAAACAAAAAACAACAACAACATGAATAGAAATAGCATTTCAATAACTTCAAGGCACATGCGTTTAAGCATATCTTTAAAATATTTCACCTTTTCAATATCTTGGGCATCCTTACTTGTCATTTACCAATATGCTCTAGTGAAAAAAAACACTATTTCATACTAAGTATACTACAAATCCATTCGCATATTTACTGACATATCGCTTGAGAATTATTATAATTAAACTTTATTCGGAGTAAAGTTTGGCCTAAAATGTGTTTTAGTATAATATCAGTCTTTAAATGCAAGATATTTAAAGTGTCCCTATAGTATACTTGCAATAGTTCCTCTTTAACACAATCAAATATACTTTATATATCTTTAGTTTGACCTCAGCACTATTTCCAGATAACTAAAGTGCATTAGTGCAAAATTAGTTATTCCTATTTAGCAGTCTTTGCCAATTTAGTATACCAAAAGAGCAATTGCAGGGTCTTTACATTAAGTACATAAATATGTAAATGTATTTGTAGTAAACTTAGCATAAATAAATGTATTTCAAGTACACTTTAATATATATATATTTTTTTTGCTGGGCAACGATTAATTGCATCCAAAATAAAAAATGTTATTTACATAATGTGTGTGTACCGTGTTTAATTATTTTGTATATAGAAATAGAAAAAGAAATAGTTGCGCATGTAAATGTATGTATATGTGTATGTGTATGTGTATGTGTATGTGTATGTGTATGTGTATGTGTATATATATATATATATATATATATATATATATATATATATAATCATACATACACATATATATGCACAACTATTTCTATATATGCATGTATGTATGTGTGTGTGTGTGCGCGCATGCATGTGTGTGTGCATATTATTATTATTTTTATATATTTATATTTATATATATATATATATATATATATATATATATATACACACAATTGTATTATATATAATAATTTATATATAAATACTTTTTTCATAAATATATGCATGTGTATGTATTTATACAAAATAATTATACACAGTAGGCCTAACTTACCTATACACACATATTATGTAAACACAAACTTTTATTTTGGATGCGATTAATCGTTGCCCAGCACTAATTTTTCACTAGGGTAAGCATGCAGTGAGTATAGGGTACATGTATAATACCTTAATATGGACTAATTTTGCGGTAATGAAAGAGTTAACCATGCCGTCGCGTCACCACGTGGATGTGGAGCTGTGAGGATATGACGCGCTCTGTGTCTGCCTCGCTTTCCACATAAAGCCAGACTCATCACAAAACCTCAATTCAAACGGGACCATCTGAAGGATCTGAAAACTAGGGAAATAGTCTGTATAGAGGCATAACCCGGTTTTTAGATAACATTCTCTTCCAGATAGAAGTAACTGGGTTTTCAATCTGACGCGCATCAGCTACAGAAACACGCGTGCTCATCTACAGAGAAGGTTTGAATTCATATTTACTCAAGTATCATGTTAAATGTGCTGCTTTTAGAAATGTGTTGTAGGACGAGCTCTAAACAAAGAACATCTTCACCAGGTGAAAGTTTGCTTTTGATTTCGATATGGAGACTCCGGGTTTTCCCTGGTTTACATTTAATGTACTCAATGTAGGTCAGCGGGCCAGTAGTGCGAGTGTGTAGATTACTGCGTTCAAGACAAAATCCATGATTTATCGTCTTTTTTACGCATGTCTGTGTGTGCACGTGTCAACATCTGTTCGTTATATTTTTATATCGCGCGTGCAGATGGAATAATGTTAGTAGGTAACAGCATCGATATGGTTGTCAATCGAGTGTGTTTTCAGAATGAAACCCAAACGTCTTGTTGCCAACATTGTTAATGTTCCACGCATCGCAACATGTGGTTTAATATACGTTAGGTAGACAATCTGCGACGCTTCCTGGTGACGACACCCTTCTGAATGTGCTTTCCACTCAAATAAAATGGTTCAGAAATGCATTTCCTGAAGTAAATACTAGAGCTTTCAAAGCAGCAAAAGAACGTATTAACAAATTGAGATTGACACGGATTCAAAATTCACAGATTTTTGGCCGTAATGGGACAATAGCGCGTGGCTGATTATGGATTAAAAACAACTGCATATCAGCTGATACTTTGGCATTTAGATTATCGACCTCAGACTAGGGCTGTGACGGTGGCAGTTTTTTACCACCGCGGTGGTAATGGACCCAAATACCGGCGGTGTTGCGGTGTTTGGGGGGTTGTTTTGAAATAAATAAATAAAAACAAAGAAACAACACAATAAAGCCTCTAAAGCATTGCAATAAATATCAGTAAATACTGGTAACTTACATAATATAATAAATCTATTCTATTTAAGAAAAATCTTAATCTATTTAAGAAAAAAAAAACTTTTGTTTAATATTTCCACACAAAGACGCGTGATACAGCCTACCGCTCTGCGCTTTGAGAGGGATGTGGGACACGAGCAGGAAAGAGACCATCAATCTCTTTTCTGATATCTTCATGTTTTCTACTTGTAAAAGGTATGAAGAGCGAATTTTATCTTCCACATGGGCAATACATTTAAGCTATGTTTGCGCGCTGCCAGAGAAAGCCAAACTAAAATCACCCGCGCGTGTGAAACGCGCTTTACAAATGAACTTGACGCGCCTATACCAATATGTCTAATAACAAGCACAAACTGTGTTAAAAAGAATTTGACGTACATGTAAAAAATGTAGGCTATATCTGTCCTACAGCGTTTTTTCTACTTTACCACAGTAAAGAATACGAAAATAATCGACCTAAAAGCGAACAAAGGAAGAAACGTTTATAATCCCCTTTGGAAATGGGTGAGACGCGAGTGAAGGTATGGGAAAAGAAAAAAGAGATTCCATGCAGGGATGAGTCACGATTTTTGAATATTCGATTATGTTCTAATGTCTGTTGTGCGATCATTCTCTAAAATAAAATCTCCATGTTCTGGTGCTGATGCGGTTGACGCGTTCATGTGGGTGACGCTGCCAATAACGCACACAACAGCTGTCACAAACCGGCAAAAGTAATGATTATGAACGTGTCAAATATAGCAAGGAGACATTTGAATTGTTTATTAATAAAGTGGGTTTTTTTTGTGTCAGTGTTGGGCTGCAAAGATGAAGTTGACGATGCTCACTCGTCATCTTCGCAGTGAACGCGCCTATAGAGAGAATTGCACACTATACGGAATACATAAACATATGCTAGTCGGTTTATTTTCGTTTTTAATTGTTTTGTTTAAAAGTAGACAATTCAACTTTCTATATGGAATAACTAATGGAATATTTTTAAATTCGCTGATTATCGGGTGAAGATCGCAAACCAGAATTCAAAGCCGACAAAGTTTAAATTTATGGACTCACGCACAACTCTCTCATTCGTCATGAATTCAAACTTTTCCATGGCTGCGCCTGCAATATAACATTTAATTGCTAACCTATTATTTATTTTGTAAACAAAGCTTTGTGTGTCATAATATTAATGTAAAACAGCATTCACATACAAACTTTTTTTTTTTTGCAAACCACCGCCGGTACTCCTCAGCCACCGCGGTGGCGCTTTACAACCGCGGTGGTGCGGTTGTCAAGTTTACCGGCACAGCCCTACCTCAGACAGAATCAATAAAAACAGTGACACTGACACAGTTTATAAAACCACCCACATCAAAATAGCCAAATATCAGACATTTCAACATTTTGACTCCATAAAAAACAATGGCATCACAGTAAAAAAGGAAAATATTAGCAAATATTTTGAATCTTTTAAAATCAAAATGTACCTATAACCTAGTCCAGTAGAGTCTGGATGGCCACAGTCCTGATGAGTTCAGCTCCAACCCACTTGTCAGCAGGTTTCAAGTAATTTCAAACATCTTAATTAATTAGCTAGTTCAGGTGTGTTTATATAGGGTTGGAGATGAGCTTGCCTGATTGGACACTATTGGCCTAGTCAAATATCTTTAGTTAATTTCGGGTAAATATTGTGTAAAATCAATTTCATGTATACATTTATTAGCTGTTGGCCTTCCTGCTTTGAGGTTATCGTTATTTACATTGGTCACCACTGGTAATAAGACCAGGTGCACTGAAAAAAAAGTTTGGTGTAGAAACAATTTTCATTGAAAAATAGCTAGTAAACTTCACAAATAATTACAAAGAAATGGAATGTAACATGTTGAATTACACATGAAATGTTGTAGTAGAAAGACAGAAATAGTATTTTCTTGTAATGTACTCCAGTAGTCTAACCCTAATTTATAATATTATAAGTTAATATGTTTTTACAGTGGGCAATTCAGTATGCAAATATTATGTCATCACTATTGGTTATATTTTAAATATCAAATTGAGGTTTTTAAATCTCAAATAAATTACAAAAACAAAAATAAAACCTATAATCAGACAAAATTTATAAGGGAAATAACTACAGTCCAATGAAGCATGACATGACTGAATTAAAAAATAATGGATACATCTAAAACTACTGTTTTAAAGATGTTGATAGAATCAACATAGTACGGTCATGTCAAAAACATGCAAATATATACACATATTTAAGTAGTTTGAAAGCGTATGGAAACGGACTATTACGTCATTCGCAGTGCATCATGGGAGAGGGTGGGTATTAAAGAGTTATTTAGGTGTGATTTGCTTGTTTCAGATCTCTGATTGGTGGAGCTTTTTTTTTGCAGAATCATGGGTAATGGAGTTTTTCTCCAAGAATTCTACTGTTAAACATGATTCCTTAAAAGATAAGTTGAAATCGTGCAAACTGATGGTTTCAACAAAAGCATATACCATCGCGATTAACATTGTAGGTCACAGTAGGAAGTTGTTAAAAATCAATTCCCCTATGGAGAAAATGAATTGTATTTTTACTTGCGGAACTAGACTGTTTGCACTCTATGAAGCAGTCAAGTGTAAGTGCAGAAATTATTGAAGTTGTGGTGTAAATTCTATATGCTTTATACATAGAATTCTACTATAAATAGTAGGGGTGTAACGATACACCAATGCCACGGTTCGGTTCATATCACGGTTTTGGAGCCACGGTTCGGTTCGGTTCGGTTCTGTTTGCTGTGGGGGCAGGGTTCATGGCAGGGCACCAGCAATAATAACACTAGATTCACTTTTAACTTAATAAAAACAACAACAACAACAATAATCTAACTTATTAACTTTAACTTTATTAACTTAACTTTATACAGTGGCTTCACGTTTTCTTTAGAGCAGTTAGCACACCTGAGTTAACTAAAATGAAATAAATGCCTCCACTGACTAGTCAGAAATAAACTGCACACCTGAGTAGGGTTGCCAACTTCAGAAAAGGAAAATGCGGGACAATCGTGGTTCTTTATAGGAAAACGAGGGACACTCAAAATATTTGTACTGTATCGCACAATGTACATAATTTCAGTGTCTGCAAACTGTAGTTAAGTATATGTTTAAAAGGTTATCAGACAAACACATTTGTATTGCTTAACCTATTTATGTACAATTTAATTCTAAAAATAATTTTAATGTCATACAAACAAAATGTCACATTACAAACAAACCACCATTCAAAATAACAGCATTTATCTGAAATAGAAAGCTTTTTAAACATTATACATAGGCCTACAGTTCAAAAGTTTGAGGTTAGTAAGATAAATTTTTTTGGGAAAGAAATTAAAGAAAGTAATTGCCTACTTTTATTCAGCAAGGATGCATTAGGCTAATCAAAAGTGACAGTAAATTATAGTGTTACACAAGCTTTCTATTTCAAATAAATCTATTATGATCTTTACATTCTTCAAAGAATCCTGGGGGAAAAAACAAAACAGTTTTAAACATTAATAATAATCAGAAATGTTTTTTGAGCATATTATTCCCTCAGGTAGATTTCATGTTTTCTTGCGTGGCTGGATGTTGGACTCATGAACAATAATCACGTTGTTTGCATTCGGCAAAATTGATTTGCCGAAATCAAAACGTGGACAGTGAGAATTACCGTTAGCGCGAGACGAGTCCGGCTTGAAGCGGAAGCGACCAGACGGCAGAGGATTATGTTCGCAAATCAAACAATGATTTGTCTCAAAACGATGATTAAAAAAAGCTGTGATATGTCATCATATTGGATGATGACGGTGTCGGTGATCATTCTCAAGTGTCGTGATCAGCACTGCTGCTGTTGTATCAGTCAGTGGTTGTGACCGGAGGGTCTTCAATCTCAATATGCCGCGGAGTTGCCATCCTGAAGTGCGTATGTAAACTCCCGAGCGTGATCGATCACCCAAATCACGTGACATGCATTTTATTTAGTAAATAATATTTAGTAAAACTACAGCTCTTATTAGTTGTTAAAAGTGTACTCATTAATAACTATTTAATCAAATGTCAAGGAAGAAAAAAATAGTTTTGTGACAAAGTGATGTGAGAGTTGGGCCGGGGCAGCAGGGGGCGGGGCGCGTTCGGTTCGACATGAGAGTATCGCGGTTCGAACCGTGGCTGTTGTATCGCGGTTTTTCGGTTCGGTTCGAATATCGTTACACCCCTAATAAATAGTGACTGGATGATTGGACTTTAGAATCAAAAGCAAAGTGGCTGGTTGGCACTGAAGAGAACTGTGTGTTACTTACAGGTTGTGTTTGTGTATTTCCCTTTCCAGTATGGCAGACTATCTGATAAGTGGAGGAACGGGCTATATCCCTGATGACGGACTGTCTGCCCAGCAGCTCTTTTCCATCGGAGATGGTCTAACTTACAAGTAAGTACTTTTCATTGGGTTCCTCTCCCTGAGTGATACTCTTTGCGTATGTAATGGGCATCCACATTACAGATCAGAACAGCAGTCTGTCCGAGACGGACTCACGGCGGAAGAGCTTTGCTCTATGGGGGACGGTATGACTTACAAGTGAGTAACACAGCCCTTCATGACATCATCTTCTAGTGACGCAAGCGTTCCAGCTGTGTCTAGTCAGGATGGTCTATTTAGGGTCCTTGCTGTTGGGAGACAATCAAACAAATTTTGCTTTCAATCACTGGTGGGGAAACATGGTTTCAGCTCTAGTCTGTGCCATATATAATATATATATATGGTTAAGCCAGGTTATATTTATGTATTTATAGTTTGCATGATTGATTTATACAAGCTAATTTGGTTTTCTAAGAAACTAAAGGGATAGTTCACTCAAAAATGAAAATGATCATAATTTACACTCCCTCGTGCCTTACTAAATATTTTGAAGGACGTTGGGGGTTCAAACAAGATTGGACCTTATTGACTTTCATTGTAAGGACAAAAAAAAGTAATTCAGGTTAGGAACAACATGAGGGAGAGTATGGTGTCATGTTTGACTTTATGTATATGAATGTCTTCACTCTTTGTACCCTTAATGCATTGTAACGGAGTCAAACTTGTGACCTGAGGAGTGACATTAGGACACAGTGAGTTCATGAACAGTGCCGCTTTTTAGATTTAAATTACAAGGTGAAAGGTTCAGCTTTTATAACTGTCTTATCTGTAATCAAAAGCGTGTAGGGATGCATCGTGGGCCGCATGACTGTCCTCACGCTGGCCTCATGTGAGTGGGGGGGGCGTACACAGATAAAACACACTTATGACTGGACTCCCCCCACATAGATTTGACACGTGCATGCATGTGTTGAATCGATTTGTGTAACGCACGCATGAGTGTTTGCACAGTTTTTTCTTTGTAGGGCATGTGACGCATGAGGCTCAGACCTCTGCTGTATTGATGCGAGATGTCTCATCTATATGTTACTTTGCAGGTTTGTTGTACTTTTTTTGAATGATTCCTTCATTTATAACATTAACCGACTCAGAGGCCTTTTCAATGATTTTGCCACATTAAAACGCACAATCCTGATCTTCTCTTTGTTACTTCTGTGAAGCTAGCTGTTCATTGAGCTGTTTATCAGTTAAATGCACTAATTCAAACTACATTAAAATCTTTCAACAGGCAGCACTTAGATTAATATCAAATCTGATTTAAAAACATATTTCACATATTTTGATTTATTTTTTTATGGGGTAGTTCATCTAAACATTAATTCTTTCATCATTTACTCACCCTTTTTCTTCTGTAGGACAATATTTTGAATAATTTTGGAAAACAGTTTTGGTTACCATTGTCTGCCATTATATGGGGAAAACCCCCAGACATTTCTAAAAATATATTCATTTAGCCTATGCCCAGCACTACTATACTATTTTGTTTAAATAAATTACAAATACAACTATTGATATTCGTTATTACTAGTTCAGTTTTCTTTTCATCTGTTTACAAAATGACTTGCTGTACATTTGCTTAATTTGTTGAATTCATCTATTGAATATGTTTAACTAAAAAGTAATTGATCCCAACGTTGGAATTTAAGTTAACAAGGATGGAGCCATTGTTGCCTATTACTGTATTATGATACTAGAAATATAATTTCTAAATCAACAACCTCTTGCAAGCTAAAAGCCTCCCGTTTCTACCAACTGGCTAAGATGTCTGCCTCCTATTCCTTATTGAATCTTGCTCAAGAGTATAATCAACTGAAATAAAACTAAAATCCATGCAAGTCCAAATGGCTTTTTTAGTCAGTGAAAGAACATGCATGTTGAATCAATGAATGAAAGTAGAGTGAGGGAGAATGACTTCACTAATGATGTTAAATGAAAAGATGCTGTGAATTACTCAGTCAGATGTCATTTCTATTCAAAGTATGGATAATCAGGAGATACTGAACTCGCATTGAAGCCACAACTGGATTATGGAACCGCTTCAGTCGGACCGAATGCTCATTAAAACCTAATATAGCTGAACAATTAGGAGACAGTATAGAATTCGATCAAAATACCATATGTAAATGTAGGGTTTAGTGGATCAGCATGTTACCTGGATTTGTTCAGAGTTGGTTGGTATAAAGCGGTAGTCAGCATGTCTTTGGTGAAATTTGGCACCGTGTACTGCATATTTGGAGAGAGTCTGGGTTTCAGTCTGTACCGTCTTTGTGTCTAGTGAAGTTTATAGTCTGAGTCATCTAAAACAAACTTCTTGTTCCACCAGAGAGACTGTAGAGCTGTTGCATTACTCAGCAAGTTTACTAATCGAGTATCATGGATGCAAATATGTACATTTAAGTCTTTAAGTCATTTGTCTGTAAACACAGAAAGTGGCAAAACAACATGAGCGAATCACAAAAAATCTAGCCTAATGGTTAACATGAAGTTTTGCTGAACAGGATTCTGGACCAATCAGATTTCATCGTGGTTGTGGCCATGGCAGTCGCTGGGCGGAACTACACAACAAATAGAAAACAAACAACCAAAGAAATGTCCATTCACAGCTTATTAGGATACAATCAGATTAACGTGGAAAAGTGCTTTTATCGCTTGACGCTACTTCTTATCCGTGGCTATATAGCACATGGTGTAACAAATATTGTTTTCCTGCAATGTTTCTGGCATTCAAACCAATTCTTGGATTTGTTTGGGTAAAGATCTAGATTTTAGCACATTTAATCAGGACAGCTGTCTGTTTTACCCTTACAGCCTCATTTATTCTGGATTTTCCTGATGTTCACACCCTGTGTTGTTGATGTTTAGGGGTGTGTGGCCAAGCACATGTGGGCACAGAGACACCCCGCCCTGTCCCAGCCGACACAGACTCCTTTTTTTAGCCCACCACAAGCGACAGGGAAAATATGTTTATGACCTTAAAGTTGGCTCTGCCTCTCCCTTTTCATTTTTACATACACATGAAATATTCATGATCCTTCTTTTCTCTATCTCCATTGGATCCTCTGCCTTTTGTTTGTATGAGTAAAATCGGTAGATTTAAGTATTAGACCGGGGAAGGTTTGGCTCATGTCGGGCATGTCAGAATGTGCCTGTGCCTCAGACGTTTTTTCAAGCTCACCTCAAGAACCACACTTGAGTTAGAGCTTTTCATGATTTAAGGTGTCATGAATCAAGCAGTCAGCATCAGGTTTTCATTATGCTTGAATGTTAATCTGAAAAAACGTCCTCCTCTCCCTCTTCTCATGTCTGTTAGTTTTGAGGCTATTTAAATGGTAAAAGTTGACAAATTTTAACTTTTGTTAAGATATGTACTTCAGTTCAAAAGTTTGAGGTCAGTAATATATTTTTTTCCAAGATGTGACAGTAAAGACTTGTTTTATCTTTTATTCCCAAGTACTTTCTTAGGCAAGTACACTCTACGTACACGTACTATTAAAAAAAGTGCAACCAAGATTTCTAATTCAAATAAATGCTGTTCTTCTGAGCTTCTGTTCATCAAAGAATCCTGAAAAAAGTTTTCAACATTGATGATAATAAGAAATGTTTTTCTTGAGCTCCAAATCAGAATATTAGAATCATTTCTGAAGGATCGTGTGACACTTAAGACGGGAGTAACCATGCTGAAAATGTAAACAAATATAAAACAGTTATTTAAAATTGCAGTACTATTATTTCATAATAGTTTTACAGTATTTTTGATTAAATAAATGCAGCCTTGGTGAACACAAGTGACTTCTTCGTAAACATTTATAAAAAATCTTACAGACCCTAAGCTTTTGAACAGTAGTGTCTCTTCCAAGAGAATGTATATGATTTGGTTCTTGGTCACTGATTGTTTTCTCTCTCTCTGTCTCATTTGCAGTGACTTCCTGATCTTGCCTGGCTTCATTGACTTCACCTCAGATGAAGTGGTGAGTCGTCTAGCCTGTGTCCTCCACACTTTCATTCACTCAGTCGGTTTGTTTTCATAATGACGTGTCCGTTTAAACTACCCGTCTGTGTTTTCTCTGCACTCACTATTTTTAGCTAAATGGCTGTTTCTTTTGTCTCATTGCTCAATGTAACTAACCTAGCTTGAAAAGTAATGTCTGTATGGCCCTTACAAAAGTAACAGTTACAATTAAAACGATTAAAATCCTAAAATAATGTCAACATTTTGAGGGTCTATTGAATTATGCATTTTAAAATTGTGGTAATTTTTTTTAAAATATAGCAATTAACTAATTTTAATGATCAAAAGTTTAATATTTAGTGCCACATTTAGCATGTGACCAAGGATTTTCCGTAACTGTGTACCACTTCACTTATTGTGACTTTATTTGACTCTTGTAACACTTGATTCAGCACTTTTGAATTACTCGTAAACCAGCTGCTTTTTCTCCCCTTAATTTGAATTATTCTATTTTAAATTGTGTTCTGTTTTTTCTTTTCTATGCAATAATCCACGTACACACATTACAATTTAATGAACTTTGAACATTCTGCTGTATTATCTTTTGTTTTCTTTTTTAAATTGCCTTTGGCACACAGTAGGGCTTTAAAGATCCCTTGAATATAATAATGAAATAAATGAGGTCGAAGCTCAAAACAAAAACAACTGCCACTGTGACCAAGATTGAAACTGAAACTGCTATTTGGGTTTGCGTAGGCTGGTGTAATAACAGCTTTAATGTCTTCGTGTCTGACTTTTCTTTGAGACCTCACAAACTGGCTTTCACTGAACCATTGATTTGGGAAATTTCCCACTATGGTGTCTGTTTTCCCATGTCTCCCCCACCGGTGTGAATGTGAAAGCATATTTTGGGAACTTTGGCTGTTAGTAGCGGCACGGAGAAGGTTGCAAGGGGAGTGTTTGCGAGCTTATCAGTGTTAGAGGAACAGTTCTCAGCACTGGTGTATAAATGAAGGTCACAGCAAATAAATGAAGGTTATTTTATCCCCACCCACTTTTCATTATTTTGGTTTGCATGTACTTTTACACACATATGTGGTGTTCTTTTAAGTAGTTCTGATATGATATTGATGCCTTTCTGCCTCTAGTGGCCAGACATAAAACTGCACAGTCAAAATGCAGTCACCTTTGTTTTATTCACAGAAATAATTTTACATTTTTTGTTTTTCTATGTTGCTTTATGAAGGACCTGACCTCAGCATTGACCAAGAAGATCACATTGAAGACCCCACTCATCTCCTCTCCTATGGATACTGTTACTGAATCCTCAATGGCCATCGCCATGGCGGTAAGTTCCTCTTAGATCCCTTTTTTGATTAGACTGACATCTGTCAATTATTAATTTGTTTGTTTTTGACTTGTTGCTCAGCTGATGGGAGGAATTGGCATCATTCACCATAACTGCACCCCAGAGTTTCAGGCCAACGAGGTGCGCAAAGTGAAGGTAAGACTGCGTAATAAATGTCACCCTTCATAAATGTTTAATGTTAGGTTGGTGTCTTCTGTGTGTGCGTGTGTTTGTACCTATTAATATTTGATGTCGAGGTCTCTTTGTTTATGCCTGCAGAGGTTTGAGCAAGGTTTCATCACTGATCCAGTGGTCCTGAGTCCTCGTCACACTGTAGGTGATGTACTCGAAGCAAAAGTTCGACATGGATTCTCTGGAATCCCCATAACCGAGACAGGCAAGATGGGCAGCAAATTGGTCGGCATCGTCACATCACGAGATATCGATTTCCTGTCTGAGAAAGATAATAGCAAACCCCTAGAGGAGGTGAGACTGCCTTTGTGATCATGTTTGCATCTACACTCCTGTTCAAAAGTTTGGGGTTGGTAAGATTTTTTATGTTTTTGAAAGTAGTATCTTAATACAGTAAAAGCAGTAATATTGTGAAATAATATCATTACAATTTAAAATAACTTATCTATTTGAATACATTTTAAAATGTAATTTGTTCCTGTAATACAAAGCTGAATTTTCAGCATCATAACTCCAGTCTTCAGTGTCACATGATCCTTCTGAAATCATTCTAATTTGCTGATTTGATGCTCAAGAAACATTTCTTAATATTACTGATGTTGAAAACAGCTCATTAAATTGCTTATTTTTTGTGGAAACCATGATGTAAAAAAAAAATCTCATTGACCCCACTCTTTTAAATGGAAATGTATATGTTAGAGTACATATAATAATGTAAAATTGTACAATAATGTCCTAGTAGTTAACATTGGTAAATGCAATGAACAATACATTTGTTACATTATTTTTAATCCTTGTTAAAGTTACTCAATAATAATAATACAAATATTCATTGTCAGCTCAGGTCCATTAAATAATATTATCAACAGATATAACTTTTGATTCTAGAAATGTATTAGTAAATGTTGACTTCATAAGTATTTTTCATTGTTAGTTCATGTTAAAGGTATAGTTCACCCTAAAATTCTGTCATCATTTACTCACCCTCACTTGTTCCAAACTCTTAAGCGAAGATCTTTTTGATGAAATCTGAGCGATTTCTGTCCCTCCATTGACAGCTACACAACTACCACTTTAACATTTCAAAAAGTTCATAAAGAGAACGTAAAACTAATCTATATGAATTGAGTAGTTTAGTCCAAATTTTCTGAAGAGACTCGATCGCTTTATATGATGAACAGATTTAATTTAGGGTTTTATTCACATTTAAATGGTGTGACAGAAGCTTAACTGAACCTGCTTGACGTGCGAGAACAAATTTCTTGAGGAACCTCAAAAGTACTGAGTAACATGAGAAAAAAAAATGCCTAAATTCAATCTGTTCATCTCATAAAGCAATCATGTCTCTTCAGAAACTTTGGACTAAACCGCTCAATTTACATGGATTAGTTTTACGATCATTTTTTGGAGCGTCAAAGTTTCAGTTGCCTAGCTGTCAACAGAGGTACAGAAAGCTCTCAGATTTAATCAGAAAGATCTTCATTTGTGTGATCTTCTTTAATTCATTTTTTGGGTGAACTTTAACTAATATAGTTAACTAATGTCAACAAATAGAGCCTTATTGTAAAGTGTCACTATGTACTATAATATCAGTGCTTGGCATGCTGTACCTTTATGGCTGTGTAACTGTAATTGTTTCCTAGGCCATGACTAAAAGAGAGGATCTTGTTGTTGCTCCTGCTGGTGTCACACTGAAAGAGGCCAATGACATCCTGCAACGCAGCAAAAAAGGTGAGAACAAATTTTAGTTTAGCAGTAATACATGCATTTAACTGAATTATAAAGGTATCGAATTTGTACTTTTAGCCCTTCTGACCTCTTCCACCCAGAGGAAACTGTATAAAATATAGTATTTAACCATTTTAAAAGGTCTCAATAGGTTATATCTGTTTACTTGTACAGGTAAGCTGCCCATCGTGAATGACAAGGATGAACTGGTGGCCATAATAGCCCGCACAGACCTGAAGAAGAACAGGGACTATCCTCTGGCCTCCAAAGATTCTCGCAAACAGCTGTTGTGTGGTGCCGCCATCGGCACCCGTGATGACGACAAATACCGTCTGGACTTGATCACGCAGTCTGGGGTGGATATGGTGGTTCTGGTAGGTCAAAGCCACTGCCGTTGTTATGAAGGAAACGTCAGTCTTTCTGCCACTATAAATTTAAAAATTTAATTAAATCCGGTGCTGCGCATTGGTTTATTAATGCTTGAAGGGGGATTATCTTCAAGATAAATGTAAAGTCAAAACTGTTGGACATTATTTTGGTCTCTCTATTAAATGTGAAGTGTGATGTATCTGCGCCACTAGCATCACCGCGGTTTATCGTTTTTATTTGTTTTTTTTTAGGATTCGTCACAAGGCAACTCTGTATACCAGATTAATATGATCCATTACATCAAGCAGAAGTACCCAGAGCTCCAGGTTGTGGGAGGAAATGGTGATTATAAGATTATATTACTACAATAAGCAGTTGCTCTCTTGTTCTCTCTGACTTCCGTCTCTCTCTCTCTCTCTCTGCAGTGGTTACAGCTGCTCAGGCGAAGAACCTGATAGACGCAGGTGTGGATGCGTTGAGAGTGGGAATGGGCTGTGGTTCAATCTGCATCACACAGGAAGGTTGGGAGTTAATCTCACACACACACATTCAACATATTACCCACATGTTGCCTGGGATGCAAACTGGCAAACCCCTAGGGGTGTGTGAGCATAATTTTTTTAAAAATATCAGCTTTAAAATGTGGATTTACAGTTGATTTCAGCATGAGGATTTAAAAACTTACTGAAGAGTGTCCATTTCTGTTTCCCGTAGTCATGGCATGCGGACGACCTCAGGGCACCTCCGTGTATAAGGTGGCAGAATACGCTCGAAGATTTGGGGTGCCGGTCATCGCAGATGGTGGCATCCAGACGGTCGGCCATGTGGTGAAGGCCCTGTCCTTGGGGGCATCGACAGGTAATTGTTGCTGGAGTTCACTTTTAACAGTTAAAAAAAACCATGTCTGTTTACATGAAACAAATGTATTCTATCTGCAGTGATGATGGGATCTCTGCTGGCCGCCACCACAGAAGCTCCAGGCGAGTATTTCTTTTCAGATGGGGTGCGACTGAAGAAATACAGAGGAATGGGCTCACTAGATGCCATGGAGAAGAACACCAGCAGCCAAAAACGATACTTCAGGTGTGTGGTAGTGTGTGTTTGTGTAGTACACTGTTCACTGGACATAAATTATTCAGTAATAGGAAGCACAGAATGAAATGCTATCTTAATACTGCGCTGCATACAGCCTGCCGTTCTTAACAAAAATATTATGTGACTCAGTGTGATATATCATTACATGACCTTTCTTTCTGTGTGCTGATTGGCTGTCTTGGCAGTGAGGGTGATAAGGTGAAAGTGGCTCAAGGAGTTTCAGGCTCTGTGCAGGACAAAGGCTCAATCCATAAATTTGCCCCATACCTCATTGCTGGAATCCAACACGGCTGCCAAGACATTGGCGCGAAAAGCCTCTCTGTGCTCCGGTAAGTATGTGTCCGTGTTTTATTGTGCGTTTGGTTTGTTTTTATGCGCTATAAAAATTCCTACACTGTTACATATTTAGCTCCATGATGTATTCTGGAGAGCTGAAGTTCGAGAAGAGGACCATGTCTGCTCAGGTGGAGGGTGGTGTACATGGACTTCACTCGTAAGTCACCAGAGGGTGCCAGTGCTCAACACTACCTTCATATGTCAAAGCTAAGATCAGTATCACTCTCTGAAACTATTTTCTTTTGTATCCATAGATATGAGAAGCGTCTTTACTAATGGAATGGGCAGAACACGGATGGGAAGCAGTGACCAAACACCTCAGACAAATCCTAGAACTTAGCCCACCCTGCCAGCACCCCTTCTCTGCTCTTCACCGTTCCTCAGGCACAACCACCACAGTGAGAGATGGAGAAGAGAAGTATTAAATGAGTTTGAGACCTCAAACGAATTCAATCCCCAAAAACATGGCAGTTGCACTCGAGGGAGCATCAGGGTTGCCAAAAAGCTGCCTGAGTGTGGGTTTTTGCATCTGTTTATGAGCAGACCAGTAAAAACAAGGCGGCATTTGGAGCGAATAATCTTCAAAGCCTTTTTTTTTTTTTTCTCCCAAACTTGATTCGACCATGTTGCAGCATCAATTTCTATATCTCCATATCCATCTGCAAAATGATGACTGCTGTGAAACTAAGTGCTCCAGCTATACTTGAGGCAATCTTTTCTGTAGTAGATTTGTAACTGCTGAAGATGCTATATGATATATTTTTATTTTCGAAGGCAGAAAACAGATGTATGTAGAAAATGTCAATTTTGTGATGGTTAAATGTCTATTGTACTATCAGTGAGACAGATCTCTCTATGTTCACAATACCGTGTCCTGTAACTCGGTACGATTTATATTCAAAATAATTATACCAAAACCGATATCTGTAGATCTACACAGTTGCTCTGAGTGTCATGCATTGTGTCTGGATTATTTTTGACCAAAAAGCTGGAACAAACTGGGTTTGTTGATCAAGGTCAGGTAATGATGGCTGACTTCTAATGCAGGCTGACTTATAATGCAGGCTTTTGGGAATTTTTACAAGGAATACTGATTATGGGATCAATGTTATTGCAGTTGTGACTCTTGAGTGCGGAGTTTTAATTTGCATGCTTTTTTTAATAGCCATAACATGGCAATGTTTCTATTACTTACAAAACTGTCAAGTGCATTTTTTTGTTGTTGCTAACTGACAATTATTCTTCTATAAAAGCCAAATAAATGCTGTGAGTATCCTGGTCCTCTCTCAGGATATGTTTGTCCATGTCATCTAAACGTCCCCCTACAGCTTTGCGTGTTGGGTGAACCTGAGACATGCCTTGTATTGTGTAATAAATGAAGGACACATTTGTCTTAACCCAAAACACGCCACTTGTGCTTGCCAGATCCTATGGCTTCATATAATTATCACTGCCAAAAAAAGCATGTCATACATATTAATTTAAATGTGTTTTTGTAATACGTTTTCAGTACTATTTTGCATTTTCCACTTTCCACTTTTTGTTTAGAAATCATGCATTCTTAGCATTGGATGTGTGGACTATTATCCACTCTGTACAACATTCTCAGTATGACAATGTACAAAGACATGGTTTGCATCCTTTAATCAACTGGATGTTGCTTGTTAGTATGTTGCTTTGCCCACAGTCACAGTCTTGACAACTCAAGAGCCAAGTTTGTTTACCGCAGTGTACTCAATTGAGGTTGCTTATCCTGTTCAATATTATGGAAAATAAATAAAAATTAACTTACGCAGTTTTTTTTTGGTTTGCTTTATGTAAAATATTTCTGCATGGGACAAATGTCAATTTTCAATATATTTATTGAAAATCTTCAACAGCCTCTAAATGACTAACATTAGATGTATCAGCAGTTTTTCACATAGTTCATGTTTTCAGAACATGCACGCTATAAAATGTACAAAGTCACTTTTCTTCATTTTAATATGTATTGAGTAACAGTGTTACGAGTATTTGAAAACGATGTAAAACCTGGCAGATTATTCATTAAGTGTAGTTCATATCAAATATACACTATAAGCAGGATAAAATGGCAGTCTATAGCGCAGAGTGTGTTGCAAGAGTACTTCCATCCTTCTCTGACTCTTAAAAGAGAAGTTTTTTTTCTCTCTGTTGATAAAACTCTTTAGGCCCTCAACATAATAATGCATTGTTGCAAACAAACAACAGGGACTTGAAGTTACCTGTGCAATTAAAGACTAGAAGCACAAAGACCTTTTCTAAATGTTTAAAATGATGAGATTATAAAATTGGATTTGGCAGGTTATACAGCATTTAATTTGAAACTATTTTCTGATGCTATAGTCCATAGTATTTGTTTTACAGTATGGTTATCAGTAGTTTGCACTCTCACAGTATTAATCATATAGACCAAAAAGGGATTTTGTACAAATTTATACAAACATCACTATTAGCATTGTAAAGAAGTTCTGAAACATTTTTTTTTTTTTTTACAATTACAAATTTGTTTATCAATAATCAAAAAACTTTTGTACAAAATCTGCCTAAGCTTCTGGCAATCGGTGGCACTTTTTGAACCTTTACAAGGATATTTTCTTCAGAATCCATCTCTTTGGAGAACTTACCTGACAAACCAACAAGCACCCCTACAAAATGAAACATTTGGCACAGTTCTGGTCCACAAAACATTTTCCTGTATGTCTACATAGAGCAAATGTGTTTTGACACCTTGGCAAACAGACTCACCAAATCACCTGAGCTGCACATTACTTGCCCATCACATCACTGAAACTCTTTTGGCATCATCATATTACATCATTCGGTTGTGTCTGAAAGTAAAGGTCTCCCCCTAGAGGTCAATAGTCTCACTGCAGACGCTAAGAGCATCAATCTCTCTGCACACACTGATAAATTCTTCTTGGACAGACTGGTCAAACTCTGATTGCTGGTCCAGACTCTCCTCTGACTTTAATGTTCTGTAGGGTCTCTGTAAGCTTCCCCCTTGGTGGCTGGAACCCCCACTGAGGGTAGAGGGTGGTGGATGGTGTCCTTCTGGACTAGAGCACAAAATCAGAGATAAGCCACCCAGAGACTGTCTGTAGAGGGAACAGGAACTGGAGCTGCCTCTCCAGTGCTCTGGAGATGAGCAGCAAGTGGAAGATGACAGTGAGGGAGATGGAGATGGAGGAAAACCCAGTGATGGACCATCTGGTTGGGCTTGAGAAGGAACGGGAAATTGGGGTAGCACTTCCACACATGAAGATGTTCGGTATAAGCCTGGATCAGGAGTAAGGGTGTCTCTCAGGGTTTGGGCACCACTGGAGTTGGTCTCTCTACCATTCAGGGAGCGGTCACTAGAGCTGAAGGGTCGTAAGGGGCTGAAAATACTCATGGGAAATAGAGACTCACTAAACAGTGCCTCATCAATGCTTCGACGCAGATTTATGGGTGATGGAGGGCGCAGGTCCGCTGTGGAGTCGCTGGTACAGGATGAACCCACGGAAGGGGCACCAGTGTTGGGCAAGTCCAGGTCAAGGTCACGATAGGCCAATGCTCGATTGCTATGGTATAAAAGGTCAAGGCCATTCAAGCTGCTGAGACGGTCATCCACCAATGTGTACAAGGGTAGGCACTCTGTCTCTCCGTGCCCAATTGGATCGCAGATGGCCAGCTTCTCCTGCTGGGATAGAGTCCACTGGTAGCTCCCAGGAATGATAGGTGACTTTGCCGTAAGAAGATCTTTCCAGCAACTGCCTGGTTGGGGAAGATGATCAGAACAGCAGACTGGTTGAGCAACTACCAGAACCAGTGTGAGGCAAACCACTGCTTCACACACTCGGCAGCTGAATTGGAAAGTCCACCACGGCCAAGGCCGAAAGGACTCAGCACTTCCAGCAATGCCGAGAGCATGCAGCATGGCATAGAGTTGCAGGCCTGCACAAGCCAGAGAGAAGACAGCAGAGAGTAGCACTGCAGCTGCTGCCCGGTCCCAATCTCGGCTTTCTGCAAATGGGCAGCGGT
The DNA here is from genome assembly GCF_963993115.1 of Abramis brama. Lineage (NCBI taxonomy): Eukaryota > Metazoa > Chordata > Actinopteri > Cypriniformes > Leuciscidae > Abramis > Abramis brama. Next base: position 42,983,511 of record NC_139966.1, on the reverse strand, counting down.
TGTAGCGTTCAGCTGGTGTCGGTGATGTGTTGTTCAGATGATAAATATGCTTGGAGTCAGCACGAACGTAGCAGTAGAACACAAAATATGCAGCTGATAGGAAAGCTGCCAGAGCCACAAAGGCACCTCTAGAGATCAAGGACAGAAACAGGTAGACCTGCTGGTCAACATGGAGTAATGCAACAGGGCCAAAGGCAGCAGCAAAGTGCAGAAACACCAAGCAGGCCAGGAAACAAGGTCTTTGAAAGGCGGAATAGGACAGCTGCATACGAGAGCGCATTGACAGGAGCAGGAATACTAGGCCAAAGGCAGCAGTTATGCAGGGGAATGGTGCCTCGTAAAGTAACAGCGAGGCCTCTGTGGATGCCATGCGGCCCTGGTATCCGTACGAATCATACAATAGGGCAAAGGCCCTAGTGCAGCCAGCGGCCATCAGGCAGAGACTGACCAGAGCAAAGTAGCCACAGCCTGATGGGTATTGTAGGGGCAGGCACAGAAGGTTCAGGGTGGAGGCCAAAGCGACTAGACAGAACACAGTGCCCAGGCCGTAAATGTGTGCTTCCCATGCTGAACCCCATGCTGCCAGGGCACTGTTCCAATCAGAATACAGTGCCACAAACATAGGTGGGGCTGGAAACAGGATTGGACTCTGAGAGAGGTTGGTGGACACAGTGGTTGTGCTGTCATTTTTGCTGATGTTGCTCAGGACAGCGGTGGGCCAAGTGTCACTTGAACTGCAGATTCCAGAACGTTCCGCGTTGCAGTCAGGGAGCGCAGATTCTTGAGTATGGTCTGTGAGCCAATCTTCAGACGTAGTGGTGGGCATTTCTGAAATGAAGAGCATACGTATTGTATTATTAGTAACAGAAGATGTGAAGATGTGTAAAGGCATATGTGTAAAGCATGTTTTTTGATATAGTTTCTTCAAAGTGTCAATATTAGTGTCATGCAAGTGTTCTTCTTTAAAGTGGTGATATCATAATGTCTTTATTCCTTTAGTTGTTTTTTTGTCCTAGGGTTCACTTATAAATGTCTAAAACTTATCTCAACAGAATGAGGAAAACTTGATTCCCCATAATATGACCAATTTAAATGTAAAAGCTGAGTGTAAAGCTAGCTACATAAATCACATAAATAAACAAAGAAAATAATCTGTAGAAAAACGGAAAACCTACTGGTAATTTCCAGTTTATGGACATTTCTTTTAACCCTGAAACACAATGCAATGCGGAATTCAAAATTTGGATAAAACACCTGTGGAGAAATACAGAAAATTCCTTCGTACATTGGGCCCTATTTTTACGGAGTGTATACAAAATGGGTATTCCAGCACAGACAACCAAGGCAGTCATTACTGTCACCAACATCTCTGACAACCTATGATTTGTTTTTCTGTGATAGACATCGCCACTAGAGGACATTTCTGAGGTGTCTGCCCAGCTAAGCATGTTTCATAGTGGAAAACCATGGTTTAGCTGTTTAGATTGCCAAATCTGGGAAACATCTGTTTTTTTTTTAACATATTAAAGGTAACAGCTCTCAATATAATATTTCTAACGAGGAGAAAAACTATTATAAATGACAGTGGGAGAACATTTGTCTAAGTAGCAGGGATTGGTGGGTTGCCATGAAACATCTGTTGTTTGTATTTAAATGTAATTGTGATTGGCTTGTTAGATTCACAGATTGCTGTGGGAGGAGGCTGCTGTTTTAGGTTTTGGATTCTGTGGCTTGGCTCTGGTGCTGAGGAGTGTTACATACATTAGTGTTTCTTAGCCTAACAGAGTTGGAACAGCATGTGAAGTTCCATGTGACAACCATTTCCAATTCTGCAAATGCTTCCTAATGCTTACCAAACATTTTCTTTGGAAGTATGTACAAGGAATCCAAAAGCAAGTCCTCAGATGAACTAACATCAACGTACAGCATGTATACTTTATAGAAACCCACACAGGTTTGTTTGTGGCATCTAATGTGCCACTGTAAAATGTGATAAGACATTCAAAACATTTAAATCCCCCCTGCATTTTTTTGCAGGGGGGATTTGCAAAAAAATGCACAGAAGGATTGCCCTGCTGTGCATTTGGCAACTGATGTGCAAATCCATATGAGATGGATGATATTAGCTTCCACAGCCATATCAATCCTGTGCATAACAGTGTGGAGATGTACGTCTGCTCTTAAAAGACTGACACATCTAATTACACCCTTTTCAGAGCAGATGAGTCATAACTCATCTTTGCTGCCATGATCAGGCTTTCTAATATACCCTGTGAGTTTACTGAAGCCCTGAGACAAAGCATGGAGGCAATTATACAAAACGGGAGCCATTTGTGTACCTGTATAAACGCGTAATAAATAACTTGATGAATAGCTGATGCCAACTTTTACTGTCAAATGAACACATTTTTCTAAACAAACCAACAAAAATCAAATACATTTATTTAACCGTTTCAATAAGGATGCCATTATTGCCCTATCCCAGGGTTCACCAATCTTGGTCCTGGAGGGCCACTGTCCTGCAGAGTTTAGCTCCAACCCCAATTAAACACACCTGAACCAGCTAATCAAGGTCTCACTAGGCATACTAGAAACTTTTAAACAGGTGTGTTGGAGCTGGTTGGAGCTAAACTCTGCAGGACAGCGGCCCTCCAGGACTGAGATTGGTGAACCCTGCCCTATCCTGATCCCTGTTTTAACAAATATGAATTGATAAAAGACATAAGACAAAAGGCAGGCATATTTTTCTCATTGTTTCTCATTTGTAAGGTCAACCAACCAATACATCATGTCTGGATGTTGTTGAGTGCTGGTGAGACCCTGCCTCATATTGGGTTGCTTCTGTAGTCTTTTATATGTGGGTAGTGACAGACAATTTCCTGTTACACCCAGAACCAAATTAACTGCTTTATGACCTTCCTCCTTTTAAAAAAGCATAGGCTTACGCAGAGACATGGGTCATTCCCAAAGATGGGTCTGGTATTTTTTGCACTAGTTTTGGCTCTCTGGCTGATGACCACCACTTTGACTAAATATACACATTGTGCCAGACAGTGGTGAGCACTGGCTTCCATTTATATGTCAAAAACCAATCTAGTGTTTCTTCTGATGGTGGGAGTAGATAATCAAACCTAGCTGCCCTTGATTAATGGTAGCGTGTGTGTAACAGCCGCACACTGCTCATTAGATGCTTCTCTTTAATCAAAACCACCACAACACTAACCACCAAGCAGCACTCATTAGATATATAGCTTGACATCGAGATGGCTGTTTATCCACTTACATTAAATATAGGTTACAGTCAAGTCTTCCTGTTCGCCACAAACTTTGGCTCATCGGAATACACTGACCTGATTTCTTTTCAATATAACTGTCTGAAAGGATGTTCAACTCTGTATTTTTTAATGCTCTATGTTGTTCGTTTATGAAAAATATCCATTCTTAATGTGTCTTATTGAAGCAACATGAACAAAACAATTTCTGTGCAAATTCCACAAAGGCATTTTTGTGTAAACTGCCGAACTGAATGTGACGTACATACAAAAAGGATTTATTTATAGAGAAATTTGATCTGGTTGTGTATTAATGAATAAGAGTTTATTATGAGTTTAATGAGTTTAATATATTGCTTTTGCTGCATTCTTAAGATAAAATAGACGGCGTTAATTCAATCTCCTCTTTTGATATTTGTAGTTCCCTGGCCTCATATGTGACCCTGGATCACAAAATCCATAAGTAGCACAGGTATATTTGTGGCAATAGCCAACAATACATTGTATGGGTCAAAATGATCGATTTTTCTTCTATGCCTTCTAAGTAAAGATCATGTTCCATGAAGATATTTTGTAAATTTCCTACCATAAATATATAAAACATTTATTTTTGTGAGTGAATGCAGCACAATCGCGAACATAAATGGACAACTTTAAAGGCCATTTTCTCAATGTTTCGATTTTTTTGCACCCCCAGATTCCAGATTTTCAAATAGTTGTATCTTCGCCAAATATCCTGACAAACCATACATCAATGGAAAGCTTATTTATTCAGCTTTCAGATGATGTATAAATCTCAATTTAAAAAAATTGACCCATGTGACTGGTTTTGTGGTCCAGGGTCACATATATAAATGTATGCTAATCTAAGACTTTTTGTTGATGTTTTGCATCATTTGCTTAATAAAAATAACTTTAAAAAGTATTTTTTTTTTCAAAGAATACACTACAGTTTTCTACACAAAAGTTTAAAAGATTGCAAGTTACAGTAAAGACTTTTACATTACTACAAAAAATAAATTCTATTTTAAATAAATGCTGTTCTTCTGAACGGTCTTCAGAAAATCCTAAACATTTTTTATCATGCTTTCCACAAAAATGTTAAGCATCAAAACTGTTTTCAACATTGATAATCAGAAATGTTTATTGAGCACTTGAGTTTATTGATTTCTGAATAATCATGTGACTGGATTAATGGCTACTGAAAATTCAGCTTTTCCATCACAGCAATACATTATATTTATAAAATATATTAAAATACAAAATAGTTATTTTAAATTGCAAGAAATATTTCACAATGTTAGTTTTCACTGTATTTTCAGTACAAATCTAATCCAATGTTTGCACAAGACTGTACAACCAGTGTTAAAAAAAAAAGTAAAGATGAGGAGCCTGATTTATCCAATATATATTTTTGCTGACTGGCTAAGCATATATATTTTTATTCTTGCTTTGATAATTCATAATTTTTATCCGAAATCCTTGTCCTTGTGGGGACATTTTTTGGTCTTATAAATCATACTAAATGATGTTTTTTGAAAATGTAAAAATGCAGAAAGTTTTCTGTGATGGGCATGTTTAGGTATAGGGTTAGTGTAAGGGGATAGAATATACAGTTTGTACAGTATAAAAATCATTATGTTTATGGAATGTCCCCATAAAACATGAAAACACAACGTGTGTGCGTGTTTGTATAAATATGACTGAGCAGAACGTTGAGCAAAAATAAATTAAATTGTTCTGTTTAAAAGACCAGCATTTAGCTAACTTGTCCAAAGTCAAACCAGTTTAGACCAGCATGGTAATTAATGTTTGACTCAGCGTGGTGGTATCTGGTTTTCTAGACACTATTAAATGTCAATCTAACTCGAATGAGATCTGGATGGCATGAAAAACAGCTTTAGTAATGGTCCAGCTCTCTTGATGAGAATAATTAGAGTTTGATTAACTATAGGGTGTGTGCAGTGTGTCAATCTGACATGAAGAGAAAGTGTGTGGTGTGCAGACACAGGAAGAGGGTGGCGAGAAGGCATAGCACTGATAAGAGGGATTGTTGTGGCAGGAGCTTCAAACGTCCTCCCTCTCTATTTCCTTTCGCCCTTGTGTGCCCTCCACCCTTAGGGGGTGGAAAATATTACTAGTGTATGGAAGCGAGCCAGAGTTTCAGTCCAGGAATCAATCAAATCTCAATGATCCTGATCCATGCAACAATTTTGCCACAATGGACGACACCCAGTTTGTGGATCTAATGCCTCAAGAGAACACAGGCATGTAAAAATAGGAGGAATTAAAGCCAAATTTCACATTATAAGCCCATGAGGGTTTTGTAACAATTATGGTCATGCATTGTAATCATACTGGACGACAGTTCAGCAGGAGGGGACGGGAAGCAGACCAAAGGAAAATAATAGGTATTCGACTCAAATAATAGGCAGGGTCTATTGTTGACTGTTCCACCCTAGGTGAGTCTATAAAGGCGTCAAAATGTTTAGGTTATGACTACATTTGTGGTTAGAAAAACATTTTTACTATGGAAGTAAAATAATGTCAAATGTTTTTGAAATAAAAAGCCTATTGAATTGCACTACTTGAAAAAAAATAGGCATTGCATTAACCATGCTTGCATTTTAATGCATTGTATTTTTAGGGCTTGCATTTTTATGGGCTGAAATTCAGCATGGTTGAATATTTAAGCTGTGGATATTTCAATTAAAAACATTTCAAACACCTTTTCATTATTAAAAATTCAATAATCCATATTCACCTTTCATATTTCACTTCCAAAATATACAAACTGTTTAAAAATACAACCAATAATATTCAACAGGCAATTTTCGGGCCATTTTATTTCGCTTTGCAAAATTTGCTTCCACAAATTCAGTGGTTCAAATTCGACAGTAAATTCAACATTGACGTCCAGGAACTGCAGGAAAAGCAATAGATTACCGAGCATACTCTCCATCTGCTGTTAGTCAACCTCACCATCAGATGGTGCAAAAGCGCTTGTTGTTGACGAAGACATTCATTCATAAATTGGAAATGATTATCTGTGTCAGTATGTGCGGAAAAGATGATAAACACACAAAAGCTGTGTGTTTATGTTTCATTCAATAACTTCATTGTTACTTTCCCTGTGTAACGTTATTCTACATGTCATCAGCTTTCTCTACCATGAACAGGATTATAATCGGTTTCCCTCAATACCTCATACTCAAGGATTCCCCTTCAGTTGGGACAAAACGCTTAACGTAGCTTAATGTACTAATACAGTGATATGAAAGATCAATCTTGCACCTTATTGGGGAAGTAGGCTGTAGGCTACTATATAGGCTACAGGCAAGCATGGACTCAGAATATGAACTTGACGCGCAAAGTTTCATGCTGAGCGTTTCGTGATATAGGCTACTGGCGATATACATATAAGCCTACTGGTGATATACACTGATATACTATATAGTATGCCTACGTGTATTGCATTAGCTTAAACTGTCATAGCACTTGCATATTGTTGTCCTATTGTTAATTTAACTGTAAATCACTTTGACATTCGCACATTTAGGGACCGTCTCTAAAGTTGCATACAACATTGGCATACATGTTTCTAACTTCAATAGCAAACTTAAATTTATTTGAATAAATATCAAAAATCCAAAGGGTGCGCATTATGCCTGACACTACATGAACACTTTACAGTTGGTTTTATGACTGTAAGTCGTTCTATTCAAATGCTATCGGAGTTAGAAACGTGTATACCAAAGTCGTATACACTTTAGAGACGGTCCCTAAATGTGCGAATGTCCAACATCAAGCCAACTTTATGCCAGTCGATCACTGGGAAACGCTCAGCTTTGCGCGTTATTCTGAGTCCATCTGCTTGCCTGCGAGTTTGGTCTTTTACATCACTGTAGTCCATTAATCTACGTTAAGCGTTGTATATGTCCAGAAGTATTGAGGGAAACCCTAATAGCCTGCATGCAGCACATCGCCACAATATAAAGTTAAGGCAACTAAACAACCAAGAGAAATATATGTCAACCTAAAAAATGTAACATTGGATCTGTACATCCGCATCGGGGAATAACATTATAATCTCGTTCACGGTAGAGAAAGATGCCAGGAAAAGTAACCGTGAAGGCACTGAATTTAACATAAAACAGCCGTCATAATAATCACAAATACACTTACATTGCTGTAAATGAGTTTTATGAATGAATGACTTGCTCTAATTTTGCTGGTCTTCGTCAACAACACGCACTTTTGCACCATCTGATGGTGAGGTCGACTAACAGAAAATGGAGAGTATGCTCGGTAATCTATTGCTTTTCCTGCAGTTCCTGGACGTCAATGTTGAATTTACTGTCGAATTTGAACCACTGAATTTGTGGAAGCGAATTTGCAAAGCGAAATAAAATGGACCGAAAATTGCCTGTTGAATATTATTGGTTGTATTTTTAAACAGTTTGAATATTTTGGAAGTGAAATATGAAAGGTGAATATGGATTATTGAATTTTTAATAATGAAAAGGTGTTTGAAATGTTTTTAATTGAAATATTCAAAGCTTAAATATTCAACCATGCTGAATTTCAGCCCATAAAAATGCAAGCCCTAAAAATACAATGCATTAAAATGCAAGCATGGTTAATGCAATGCCTATTTTTTTCAAGTAGTGCAATTCAACAGGCTTTTTATTTCAAAAACATTTGACATTATTTTACTTCCATATTTTACCCACAAAGTCTGTTCAGATGTGCTCACTCAACTAAATAGCTTTCATTTCACCAACCACTAACTTGGCCTGTAGTTTAGCAATTAGCATGTTTTTGTGAACATGTATGGAATACAATGGCTGCCAATTTTGTTTCAGTCACTCTGTGAAGAGCCATTTATCTTTCCCAACAGAATTATTAATGGAAATGAATCTTGATGCATAATTGCTGATGCACAACAGTGTTATTTTTGTATTTTTTATATTTATATATTTAATTAGTTATATTTTTATATTTACATTTTTTAAATTAAGTTTCAATAATTGTGTTTTCATTTTATTAGTTTAATATTTATAATTAGTAATTTTAGTACTTCAAATTAAACTTATTGTTTCAGTTACTTGCCAAAGGCTACATTTCTTATTTTTAAGATTTCATTTAATATTTATTTATTTATTTTCTTTGGAAGTTATGTACAAGTAATCCAAAAGCAAGTCCTCAGATGAACTAACATAAACGTACAGCATGTACACTTTATAGAAACCCACACAGGTTTGTTTGTGGCAACTAATGTGCCACTGTAAAATGTGATAAGACATTCAAAACATTTAAATAATAATCCATAATATTATTTATTTAATATTATTTAACAGCTGTTTTTAATAGTTTTTGTTTAAGTGAACAATAATAACACTAATGAACAAATTGGTAAAATGTCTAAATGCTCACGCTTAACTAGTTTGAGACTCCATTTATACTTCATTTTGGTCACATTACATATCCCAGAATGCATTGTGAGTGATTGTTTTGATATAGCTTTGTCTACGTCATCTCGGATTCAATTTATTAGTATAAATAAAAATAGTTTATTAAAAATGTAACATTTGTTTATTTGTGCTAGGCATTTTTTCCGATTCCAGAAAGGTACCCTGCTTTGTGTTTGACAGGCTGATCATTAGCTTAGCAACACGCTAACACCAATAACAACTCAATGGCCCTGTCCCAAATGGCACACTTCATGTGCACTTTCGGTCTTGTGGACTTACAATGGCTGCCGCGTGCGCGTGTCCGTTAAGTCCGTGAGACCGCAGTGTGTCCCATTTGTCATTTTTAGATCTTGGAAGGGTGCTCGCGAGCGCCCCAATGTGGTCGATTTGCACCCTTGATCCGCACTGATGCGGGCTCCGCAGCAGACTTCTTCCCGACAATCAAAGCGGCATTATGTCACGAAAGTGCGGACTCAGAGGAAGACCGCGAGTGCTTAGGGTTCCATTTGGGACAGGGCCAATAATAATCAGTTATATAATCAGTTGCGAGTAGTATCTCCCATGTGGAGAGCTATTTGTGTGATGCACTTTTTTGCACTTCATTAGCATACATTGATGTGGCACAGGGGGGGCCAAAAACCAGTGGGGTGGGGGGGGCATGGGAAATCAGAAAATTCAACTGGAAATAAATACTTGTTTAGAAAATATTAAGCACGATTTCAAAAATCTGTAAAATCCCTAATATAGATGGTATTAGTGGCACTGGTATTTATTGGACCACACAGTTTTGAAAAATAAAAAATAAAAAAAAGGACTATTATTCAGGATATTAATACCAAGTGTAAACAGGACCTGAGTCTTCCAGGCTGTAAAAACAAGAACCAGCAACAGGTTTTTTAGGTTTAGGACTTTCTGATCCGATAATGACAACACCCTCTGCTTAATTAGGAATACAGTGCTGTGCCATCAGGTCAATGCAAGTAAGTCCTCATTCAGATTTAATCTGTCCTGCCTCACTTTCAATTTCTGCCCTCTCTAATAATAGATGAGTGGACAGCAGGGTAGGATGATCCCATTCATATTGATGAGGCCTGGATACGCTGACTTAAAGAAGAGGGCAGTGAAGGAGACATGAAGGAGACAGGAAAACCATCTGATCCACCTCCTTCCCGCAGGACATTCAATTTTTAAGTGAGACGAATATGTGCTAGATTTTGAAAACTTTTGCATCTTTACTTTGAGACACGGCAGCTGCAGTTTTGTGGGTCGGATCTCTGCGTGCAGTTTACTTTATGAGACAGCCCATAAACACACACATATTCTCGCAACCTGGTTCTTGGATCGTTGTGGCATATTTTGTCCATCTATTAATGGAATTTAGGTTAGGCTATTGAATGCAGCGGGGAGAAAGTAGGTTAGGTGCAACCGAAGAGAAGCTGGGTCTGAGACGTACCTCAAGATCAACACGGATGGTGACGTAAAATGGCACACTTAACACCATATGTTGATAGATTTGCTCTACTGAAACACGAAGTGTAACTCAACTCTCTAAGGCAGTTTAGTGGTCGGCTTGTTTGTAGGAGGCGCCAACTATGAGATAAAAGTGCTTCTATAACTAGTTCCTCCTCCCTCTGGAAGCAATTACAGGCAGGTAGCAGACGGTTGGACGAAGTGCAGTCGGCCATATCATACAAACATATGTCATTCTCCAAATCACATGGAGGAGGAGGAAGAGGTTGGTTTTACTTTTTCACTAAAGGAACCAGAATGCTAGGCTCACTTGTTACTGTGTTTGGGAAATATATCACATCCTAACAGCTGATGTATGCATTTTAATGTTTAAATAATTATCTCAGTATAATATGGAGAAACAAATAAAGCCATTTCTAGGTTTTCCTCGGAAAAGGTATCAAAATATAGATCTGTGACCGACCAGTCAGACAGAGCCACATGGGCTCAATTAATGACATTTATTTATGTTCAACCAATGGATGGCTAGTATAACACTTTAAAAAAGAATATTACCCAAAATTAAAATTTCTGTCATAAATTTACTCATCCTCATGAAAAACCAAAAATTTGAAATTCTGCAGAATATACTGATACTGTAGTTCTTTTCTATACAATTACAATGAATAGGGACTGGATCCTTTTTGAAGCTACCATAAATGTATCTTCAAAGTGGTTCATGCAATTTTTACACTATATTCCAAGTCTTCTGAAGTCATATGATATAGTTTTGTGTGAGAAATAGACCAAAAGTTATTCACGGAAAATCTGAGATTATAGAGTTTATGAGACAAGTAGTGAGTACTTGTGACGAAACTACAATTGCAAGTAGTGACACTGAGCTGAGTTTGTCACTGCAGTGTAAACACACCATTAATGATCTGGTCTCAACGGTTAACAGCTCACTAGAGGGGACAATTATCAGTGAAAACTGGCTTAAATTAGTGGAATTTCGTGCATGGGGTGTATTGACATACTTTTATGGTACTTTTTTCAGTCATACTGGTTTGGTATGACATTAGGTTGAGTAAATGCACAATTTTTAATTTTGTGTAAACTATTCTTTCAACAAATGAGGTTGGGCAGCTTGAATGTGGTGCTATTTACTTAGGGTGAGGTTCTCTTCAATATATTTGTGCCTTTTAAAAACGGGTTCATGTCCCAAGATGGAATCAGATCATAATTATCACAGGTGTAGATTACATTCAGTCATGTATTTCATCAGATCGTTTTAATTACCTTTGTTCCTGAGAGTCGTTGCGCTAGCTGATGTTGTCAGCTCATCGTGTCTCTTTTGTGTTGTCAGATCAGCACTCTTCCCCACTTCCTTATCGCCTTCCTCCAATGCAAAGCCTGCTGGGAAAACAGAGCACACGAGGCTGAGAATGTGGTGCTGAATGAAAGTTTTTATGACTGAAAGAGTGGAGAAACAAGAACATTTCCTAACCTAGTTATGTCAAGCAGATTTCTGTGGTATTCCAGGCTAGGCTTCAGTGGTATTGGAGTTGGCATCTCATTGTTTAATTACAATGACTTGACTTTCATGTTTGAATGTAGGCACCCCACTCCACTATGACAGAGCTTCATTATGGATCAGAAACTTATCTTTTGCCCAAGAAGGATTATCAAACTAATCCGAAAACTTTTCGGAGAAAAAGCTACATACACACAGAGCCGTGTGAGGCTGTGTAAGCACTTACACCTAACCAAGACTGAAAAGAGACATGGCATATTGAGGCCAGAGTGTTTTTTTATCTGGCCATTGGTCACTGATTCCCACAGATCCTACTGAAATAAATTTTTCCATTAAGTGCCACACATAATGCTTCCATGTTTATCACATTCTTTATTAATAGTCTTGGAAATTGAATGTTTACATTCCCAAATGTGTAGCTATGTAGCTGTTTGGGCATTCGTGTGTGTAGTGTATGAATGCGCAGCATCAATGTGCCCAAATAAGTGTGTAAATTTGTGTTCACCTTATGTTTAGTGTAGAAAGTTTTCATTGCATATGCAGACATACACATGACCTTTAGGATGACCAGTAGACTGTTTGTGTGACTATAATCATCCCTCGTGGTAACTGCAAAAAACCTGCATGATCCTGTTTTTTTTTTTTTGTATATCGTCAGGATACTCGTTTTAGGTCTGATCACAGCAGATCTTCATTCTAGTGCTGAGAGTACTGTCTCTCATTAGCATGAATAATGAGCTCTGCACCAAACCAAGTGGGGAGCCTAAACAAGGACAGTGTATGTGTGCGTGTGTGATTGTGCACAGCTCTACTCGTCCTCTCTTGGCAGGGGTTCAGTCAAACTAAACCATCAAGCATCACTACGTCAGCACTTGATTCCATCATTCTCTGTAAAAGAAAATTTGTCGATTTGTCTATCTAGTCTATCCACCCATCTATATGTATCCATCCATCTACCTCATTATATATAAATTATCCATCCACCCATCCATCCATATCTTTTTAATACATCTATGTTTATCTTCATCTATACATCCGTCCGTCTTTCCGTCCATTCATTCATCCATATGTATGTATGTATCTTTCCATTTGTGCATATCCATCCATCCATCAGCCTTGTACTCAATTACTCTCCTCTGTCTCTTCATGGGTGATTTAAAGATTCTGACTCTTACACCAGCTGTGTTCAAATGAAGCGTCAAACGTCCCCCGTCAGACTCTGCCAGAACCACCTATAGACCACCGATTCTCATTAGATGATGACGAATGTTCTTTCAGAGCTAGTTATTCATCTATGAAACCCTCTTTACCTTCATCTTCCTGTCTCGTTCTCCATTTTTACCCCTCCTCCAACTCCTTCCCTGGTCTATATTAATAAAGATGGAATTAGATCAGAATTTGTAATTTCGACCCCTGCACATACATCAATAAATCTCCCTCATAGGGCTGAATGTGTACGTTTGAATGACTGAGTTTGTGTTTGTCTGGGAGATTATGAACTCAGTTCAGTACGTTCAAGAGAAAAAAGGCCAGTTTGAAATTTCATTAAAAAAGGATCCTTGGGGGGTGGGATTGGGAATCACTAATTTTCCTCCTTTTTTAGATTCAGTAAAGTCACACACAATCTCCACAGACAGTAATGAGTCGGTTAGTGTCTAGACGCTTTAAGAAAGCCTAATCATAGGATTAACCTTTTATGAAATGACAGTGATGTAAACACTGCATTATCATCATACTGCAATAGTGCATTGTTTGAGAGTGTTTTAGTGACACAAGCTGTGCATACAGCTTACCCAAAACACAGTCAAAATTGTACTACATTGCTTTTCAGCAGTGTTGCCGTGACAACGATCACATTGTAACCAGTCTGTGAGCTGTAACCTTGACAACTGTTTAGTTTATGATCTGATCTGCTCCTGACATAACCAAAGACCCTTTTAGACAAGTCATTTCACTCGGCGGCCATCTTTGACACGCCTCTCGGGCATGCAAGTGCAGGTCCTATCTCTTTGAAGGGGGAAACATCAAATTCTCCAAAACCGTTCACGAAGCTTACGATTAAATTTCATGTTTGAAATTACCAATGAAATCTGACAACAACTGCCTCAAATTTTGTTTCTACACGCTCAAATCATAACAGAAAATGGCATTTTTCAGGCTGGATCAAGCTAATGCGCATGCGCAGTGGAAGAGCGGGTCTGACTGTTTCTATAGGAACCGGAGCTTCTAACGGCAGCTGCAGTGACACGATGACTTTACCAATCGCCGATTGGCTCTTATTTAGAAGGCGGGACTTATTCCACCATGTTAAGCGTTGCAAACAATACGAGTGACGAGTCTTGTGTTATTCTATAGTCTTTGAGATTACTAGCATGTTACCTCAGAATTAAGTTATGTAATCAAATGTTGATTCTTTTGACCATACAAGAACATCATATTCATCAGGTCCAGACAGCAGTCACATGTTTGCACTGCCATCGGAATGACCCATGACCTGAATGATCTGTATTGCTTTTATGTTTGAATATGAGTAACTAATAAGCATTTAAGAAATGATGAGACAAAGATTTGTTAGTGTAGAGGAGGTGAGGTGAGGTCACCACACAACAGCACAGAGTTGTTTTTGCAGTAGGATGGAGAGAAGAAAAAGGAATAAAGAAACAGAAAAAGAGAAACAGGATCAGAGGAAGAAACCTCTAGGCTTCTTATCTCTCTGGAAAGCAGTCAAATCTCACAAAAGGAAATTTCCAGATCAGTTTAATTTTAAAAGTTCATATTTCACCCCACAAAAAAACAATTGCAATATATATATATATATATATATATATATATATATATATATATATTGCAATTGTTTTTTTGTTTTGTTTTTTTGTGGGTACAAATTGTGTGTATATATATATATATATATATATATATATATATATATATATATATATATATATATATATACATACATACACACACAATTTTTATATATAAAAAAGCCTTTGTTTATGAGTATTTTCATGGCACATATTTTTACAATCAAACTCTCATCGTTGTAATTGGGTGATTATCCAATTTTTATTTTAATTCATATAAATATAATTAACTAAAATGTTTACTTACAATTTACTGTGCAAATGCACATTGCAAGTAATAAAATTACTGTTTTTTCTGTATTACTGTAGTAATAAAAATGAGATTTTTCACATTATGAAGGGTAATACATACAGTGAGGAAAATAAGTATTTGAACACCCTGCTATTTTGCAAGTTCTCCCACTTGGAAATCATGGAGGGGTCTGAAATTGTCATCGTAGGTGCATGTCCACTGTGAGAGACATAATCTAAAAAAAAAATCCACAAATCACAATATATGATTTTTTAACTATTTCTTTGTATGATACAGCTGCAAATAAGTATTTGAACACCTGTCTATCAGCTAGAATTCTGACCCTCAAAGACCTGTTAGTCTGCCTTTAAAATGTCCACCTCCACTCCATTTATTATCCTAAATTAGATGCACCTGTTTGAGGTCGTTAGCTGCATAAAGACACCTGTCCACCCCATACAATCAGTAAGAATCCAACTACTAACATGGCCAAGACCAAAGAGCTGTCCAAAGACACTAGAGACAAAATTGTACACCTCCACAAGGCTGGAAAGGGCTACGGGGAAATTGCCAAGCAGCTTGGTGAAAAAAGGTCCACTGTTGGAGCAATCATTAGAAAATGGAAGAAGCTAAACATGACTGTCAATCTCCCTCGGACTGGGGCTCCATGCAAGATCTCACCTCGTGGGGTCTCAATGATCCTAAGAAAGGTGAGAAATCAGCCCAGAACTACACGGGAGGAGCTGGCCAATGACCTGAAAAGAGCTGGGACCACCGTTTCCAAGGTTACTGTTGGTAATACACGTCATGGTTTGAAATCATGCATGGCACGGAAGGTTCCCCTGCTTAAACCAGCACATGTCAAGGCCCGTCTTAAGTTTGCCAATGACCATTTGGATGATCCAGAGGAGTCATGGGAGAAAGTCATGTGGTCAAATGAGACCAAAATTGAACTTTTTGGTCATAATTCCACTAAACGTGTTTGGAGGAAGAAGAATGATGAGTACCATCCCAAGAACACCATCCCTACTGTGAAGCATGGGGGTGGTAGCATCATGCTTTGGGGGTGTTTTTCTGCACATGGGACAGGGCGACTGCACTGTATTAAGGAGAGGATGACCGGGGCCATGTATTGCGAGATTTTGGAGAACAACCTCCTTCCCTCAGTTAGAGCATTGAAGATGGGTCGAGGCTGGGTCTTCCAACATGACAATGACCCGAAGCACACAGCCAGGATAACCAAGGAGTGGCTCTGTAAGAAGCATATCAAGGTTCTGGCGTGGCCTAGCCAGTCTCCAGACCTAAACCCAATAGAGAATCTTTGGAGGGAGCTCAAACTCTGTGTTTCTCAGCGACAGCCCAGAAACCTGACTGATCTAGAGAAGATCTGTGTGGAGGAGTGGGCCAAAATCCCTCCTAAAGTGTGTGCAAACCTGGTGAAAAACTACAGGAAACGTTTGACCTCTGTAATTGCAAACAAAGGCTACTGTACCAAATATTAACATTGATTTTCTCAGGTGTTCAAATACTTATTTGCAGCTGTATCATACAAATAAATAGTTAAAAAATCATACATTATGATTTCTGGATTTTTTTTTTTTAGATTATGTCTCTCACAGTGGACATGCACCTACGATGACAATTTCAGACCCCTCCATGATTTCTAAGTGGGAGAACTTGCAAAATAGCAGGGTGTTCAAATACTTATTTTCCTCACTGTATATAAATAAAAAAAATAGGCTTCCACATTTCTTTAATGCAATTTTTTTTTTTTTAATTGTGGGGTGACATATGACCCAGACAGTGTTTGTGAGATTCAGCCTTGTTTCCTCAAGTCTCAACACGAACACGCCTTTCTTTACTGCTCTCCTTTTTCCCAGACTCCCCTCCTCCTCTCAGGTCCAGTGTGGTAATTGACCTTGCTCTCAGCTCCAGCGTGTTTTTGAGGTGGGGGATAAGCAATTTGTGGATGCATGCACCTCCAGAAGACAAGGTGACCGAAACATTGGTCAATAATATGCTGTTGCTGTTTCTTTCTCTCTCTCACTCTCTCTCTCTCTCTCACTCTCTCTCTCTTTCACACTCTCACACACACACACACAAAAATGGAAATTCTGGCCTGAAACCTAAAATTCAGGATGTGCTTTGCCGGAAAATAAATAAATAATTAATTCAATAAATAATCAATTAATTAATTAAACTTATTTTATAATCAACCCTAAAATATCTAAAACAGAGTTGTACAAACATTTAAATTGCACATAAGGCAGTCTTTATATCAACTTTTTAATAACAGAATGGTTTCTACAAAACAAATATAAACCATTTCGGCCCAAAAACCGAAGGGGGTTTAGAGGTTTCATGTTTATGTAAAAATCCTATTTGATGAAGTTGTTAAAATTGTTAAAATTACACTTTAAAAAGTGCCACAATACTGAAATGTTGCAGTAGAATCAATTTAATCTCAATTACGTCTGCCAAATGTTTACTAACTGGCTAAAAAATGTCAATCTCCAGTGCTTAATACAATATGGACAATGCAAAACAAAGTTCAAGTATTGAAGAAAACGCTATATTGATTCCATCAGTGAAACTACAGTATTTAACCTTTGATACAACAAAACTGCGGGCATGTACCCAAGATTTGCAGAAAGGCAATAACTCTGAGAGAGACGTGGATAGTAGCAGATCCTCTCTGCATTTCCTGTCTCCACCATCTGAAAAGATTGAAAGGAAAAGAACAGAAAGTCATGGAAAACATGTCTCTGGGAGCCAGGAGAGGTTGAAAGAAAACAAGACTGAAGGACTAAATGAGACTTATGGCTGGAAAAGAAAGAGAGATGCCCAGTAAACGTCATGAGGCCTATTACTGAAAGAGGACGGATGGAGTAAATTGAGAAAAGCAGACTAAATGTTGAGAGAGGCATGCTCAGCATCCATGAACAGGCGGTGCGGAAAAACATCGTCCCTGAGGATTCACTGGCTCTGCTGACTCTGCCATCGGAATACTGATTACATACTGCCCAACTGGCTGCTTCTCCAGTGCAAATCCCATTCTCACTGTACACACACACACACATCTTCCCCGCTCCTTTAGCAGATATCAAACAGAGCCATGTCAATACTGGTTAGCATGCTTAGCCACTTCACATACACCACAGCTAGGTGCCTGGTACACTATTTACAAGGATATCTGGAGAGTTCTTGTGTGCAATCACCTCTATATTGATTTGTCTGGCTGGCACCTTGATCTTACAGGTCTAGATTTTTTTGGATCAAAATGTCAAAAGTCTTTGTGAAAGATCTCTCCAGTGGGATATACACTCAACGCTTGACCTTAAATGATGCAAATGTTCGTAATGGAAATACTAACATAGTGCTTACTGCACACTGCCTAGAGTTTAAATTTAAATAGTATGTGTAAATAGTATGTGCATCATGCAACAACATTACAATATATGTTAACAACCTTTCAAACAGTAGAAAGACTTATATTTTCATTTTCCCTTAAATTCTCATTACTGCAAGTTATTTTCATAACTGTAACAATGATTGTCTGAAAACATTGATTTAATTTTTATTTTGCATTATAGTAATGAGAAAATCATTCTCATTACTATAATGCAAAATAAAAATTAAATCACTACATCTTAATCTATATACAAAATTGCCTTTTCTGTCATGCAAAATTTAATTATTCCTTTCATGTGGCAACATAGGACTCTCTGTATAGTACAGTACGTAGCTGTATAAGCAGTATGCTATTCCAAACACAACCCATGTCTCCTATGCAGAAGCAAAGCTCTCAGACTCACTACATATACAGATATCAGCAGTAATGGAGTGGTTCCTGCTCTTACTATCAGATGAAAGTCATTCTTCTCACTACTTATTATGCATGTTTCAGGGACTCAGGGGCCATTAATCAATTAATCAGTCTCATTGATTTCACTGCTAACCCTTCACTGGTAATCAATGAAGGCTTGGCAACTCATTAAATACACATTTTCACCTTAAATAGAGGTAAAACAATGAAACAAAGGAACAAATGTAATACACTCATGCCTGCTCAGGAGAGGTTACATTCTGTCATAATTTTTGGTAATTGTGTCAAAATCTTAGATCATATGCTTGGGTTGTAAGCAAACAGAGAAGTTAGGGTTGCCTTACCTCCTGCTGGCATGGTGGGAGTGGGATCTGGGCCAAAACTTTGCACTTTTCCCCCTTCTGTTGGGCTTGTGGTCTGCTCTACCCATGTAAATCCCTCCAGAGCCTTGCTAGTTGGTTTAAAAGGCGTCCATTCTGGATCCGAGGCTTTGTTTGTTGTCCCCAATGTGTTTAGTTTAGTGCTGACAGTGGTCAGAGGTATGGTAGATACTTCAGGCTTGGGGTCTGCTTGTGGAATGAAATTTGTGGTTTGAAATGAAGCTGTCGTTAGTTCTGGTGTTGTTGACAGAGTGTCTGTGGGTATGGTTTGGTCACTGTAAGGGTTCATGGTTTCCGTAATCTTTCTCAGTGTTGCAGTCAGAGTGGTGCTGGTACTTTGATCAGTGGATACAGTGTATGTTTGTAATTCTGGTTTAGTTATCTGGGGAGATGTCGTTTGTGGGGATTTCGCTGTGCTTTGGCCATTATTGGGGGGCCAGAGGTCAAGATCATAGCTTTGATCGAGCTTAGAGGGAGGTTTAGTCCCGTCTAATCGGGGTTTGTTCCTGAGTAAGTCATTTGTTGGCAGTTTTTCTGATTTTAAAGGCAGCAGAGTGCCTATCTGAATGGTGCTGCTTTGAAGTTCCTCAATTGTGGTTGCGGTCGGCTGGTATTTTGGGCTGGTTAAGCCCTCCGAATTCAGAGTGTAGTCTTGCGTGGTTGCTTCTGGAAGTGTCGGGCTCACCTTTGTCGTGGCAGACCCTTTAGTCTGACTGAAAATATTAAGTGATTCCAAACTGAATGATCGAATTTTCCCAAAAATGCTCCAACCTTCGGAGTCTTCCTTGGTTTGGGTTGTCGGTTTTGGCCCATTCCCACTGAAAAACCCATTGATAGAAGTGATGAGAGAGAAGACCACAAGAGTCCCACGCAGAAGCAGCATTCTGCCCCTCTAATGTCGTGCTGGGCCACTGCTCACATGGTGTCTGACCTTCCGAGGAATGCCCACCGGATGCACTGGGCTTCTGCAGCAAATAATCTAAAGTAGAGACACAAAAAACATTGATATCCTTACTTCAAGTAAGTTATACTATAGACGTTCTTCCATTGCGCCTATACGCAAACCCATTTAAGTTTAAGCCTTTGAGTTTAGTAGTTTCATACCCAATCTCACTTCTTCCTGCTGTCACAGAGGTGGCCTCAACTCTCCATTGAAAGAGCAATTATAGAGGCCGGGCTCTTTAAGAATACTAATAGAAGACTAGAGGTCTCTTTGTGGCAGTGTATATATGGGGGCGGTGTAGGACGTATAGAGGCCCGGTTTCTTTGTGGAGCTGTGGGCTAATTTTGGAGTATAAAGCTGATGGCCTGTAGCCTCAGTGAGAGGAGTTGAATTTGATGAAATTTCTCTCGGAGTGCGATTTGGACTTTCTTTCTTTCTTTGCAGCCCCCGCGTTCCTCTTTCTCGCTCTCTCACACGCTCACTTTCTCTCCCCCTCACGCAATTGATTTGTTCTCGAAACTGCAATAAAACTCTCTACTCTCCCACTGGGAATAACATCGGTTGTTTTTGGTCAGTAAATAGCAGGATAAGTATTTTGAAATTCCTTTCTTTCTGTAACCCAATTGTGTCTTATCCATCTCTCAATGCCCTCTGTATCGCAGAAATAGCCTCCCTCAGTGTCTTTTTTAAAGACAGAACCCCGTCTCAGCTTAATGAGGTTTGCTTACTAATACTAGATTAAACCAGCTAACTGGCTCTGGGCTAATGGGTTTAAAAGAGATTGATGGATTGCAGATTTGTCTTTCAGAAAGCGCAAAAATATGCCACAATCTAAAGATGCACATTGACCTGTGATAGTTTATGGATTATTAGTTCCTGGGTAACTGAACAATTAAGAGTCGATATGCATCTAATCGACCCTTTCATATAAGTTTAATAGCTGCAAAAAAATAATACAATTAATTAAAATAAATAACAGCAAATTTACATGAAACATGAAAACATTATATAAAGATTAAGAGATTAATAAGCCTGTAAATGGTGTTGTATTTTGTTATACAAGTACATTAAAAAAATATTACCCACCCCAAACTTTTGAAACTTTTGGTAATGTCATATGCTCACCACAGCATATTTAAAAAAAAAACAAAAAAAACTATACAATAAAACAGCAATACAATAATACAGTAATATTATTACAATTAAAATACCTTTTGTAATGTAAAATGTAATTTATTCCTGCAATGGCAAAGCTGAATTGTCAGCCACAGTCTTTAATGTCACATGATCCTTCAGAAATCATTCTAATATGCTGCTCTGCTGCCCAATAATTGTTTTTAATTATCACAGTCAAACATAATTGCGCTGCCTAATATTTTTGTGGGAACTGGGATGCTTTTTTTCAGGATTCTTCAAATGAAAGTTCAAAAGAACAGTGTTTATTTTTTTGTAACAATGTAAATGTTTTACTGTCACTTATGATCAATTTAATGCATCTTTGCTGAACATATGCATTCATTTAAAAAAAAGAAAAAAAAAGACATACTGAAAATGTCAGTTGACATTGCTTCACTTTGGAAATGGAAGGTCAACACATTGCACAGTACCCAGTATAATATATTCTGGTTGTACATGTACACAGCATATTTTACTGACACTATTTCTGGCATACAGTATATGCTTTTTTTTTTTTTACTAACATAACACTCCACAGGGGGCGCTGTTGAAGCCTGGCTGATTCATAGTCATTAAAGGCAGGTGTGTTTGATTAGGGTTGGAGATGAACTGTGCAGGACAGTCGATCGGCAGG
Organism: Abramis brama; assembly: GCF_963993115.1. Classification (NCBI taxonomy): domain Eukaryota; kingdom Metazoa; phylum Chordata; class Actinopteri; order Cypriniformes; family Leuciscidae; genus Abramis; species Abramis brama. The sequence continues at coordinate 42,961,727 of NC_139966.1, read as the reverse complement.
AGCAGGGTTGGGCACCCCTGGTTTACTCATTATCACACACCACCTGCTTTTAGCGAAGAAGTCCTGTCTTCGGGTCCGTCGCTAGCAGGGTGAAAGGTGGTGATGATTCTAGGGGCATTAGGGGGGCCCTGTGATTTTAACCATTAAAAGCTGTATTACTATCAAAAAATGTATCAGACGCTATAGCTTTCTCTGCCCTCGCCTTTGTCTTTCACACCTTCTGAAACGTTTAATTTCAGAACAACAGTTTCGCCCGTGCTAAATGCCTCAGTAAGTCATACCCCACAGGAGCTTGTTAAACAGCACCACAAACGCTGCTGTGTGCATGTGTCAGAGTCTGTGCCAAACAGAACACCTAAATGACTGTATAGCATGGCGCTTTACCATTAGGTCCCTCTCTCTTTTGTTCTTTCCCTGTCTCTATCCATTTCTCTCACTCTCCTTTCCCTCTTTCATTGTCATTTTGTTCCACAGTGCGTGGCAAAGAAAGGGCTTGCCAGAGCAGGATGTAATCACTCAAGCAGAAAAAGGGAAAGGCGAGTGCTCAAGAGCTACTCCTGATTTAACATTACACATTTAGTCCTCGTCTGAAATCTTTCCCTTGTTGAGTTATGACACCATAGAGTGTCTCTAACCCACAATTAATTCTTATACTCATAATCATCATAAAACATATTACAATTATCATCCAAACTATCATCATTTTAATTTTTACTCAGTGGTTATCAAATGGTTTTGTTTCAAGGTTTTGCAATGGAAGTAGTGAGACCACATAAGACCAAAAGTGCTTATTAAAATTTTAGCAGTTTCAAAATCTTGGCAGCCTGTTTGTGTTGGCATTAACTTAATTTCTTTTCCAAATATACATTTTATTTGAGCCACAATACAGTAGATTGCAAATGGATGCACACCTTTTGATATGGGAAGAATTTTCTAGCTTTCAAAAAAATATATTTTTTGATCATACCTATATACAATTATATGGTTAGGTGCATTTTATATTGTGCATTCAGCATTATTTTTCCCAGCTCTCTGCAACCCTGTCAGAATGGACCTAAATTCACCAGTTGAGAACCACTGATCAAAATAACGTTGTGCATCACCATCTATCATAACTTAACCAATGAGACAAAATGGTGATACTGTTAATCAGAAGAGGATCTTAATTAAACTATCAGGGGACTAAGAGAAGGTTAGAAGTGTCCTCCTCTCAATATACGTGTGGTCTAGCGCTAAAGGAGGTCTAGCGCTGAGGACCTTCTTAAGTGGTGACAGATCGACTAGTCATGGTATCAATTATTTTAACAGGCCTCTAGACGTGCATGACGGCTCTGGGAATCATTGGCTCACGCCTTCATGAAACCAAAAGATTTATTCACCAAGCCTTTCTGGTTCTTATCTTATAGACATTGTGGGGGAGGGGATATTTATGACCTGCAGCCATAAAAAAAACACACACACAGATGCCCATAAAGGGGTTTTCTTTTAAACACAGTCTAAAGATTTTTAGAGACAGCAAAAGCCATTAGCCTATAACCTTAACCTCAAATTAACCCAACCATGAACCAGAGCAGCCATGGTCTGGTGCATCATGATCTAGTCCCAAACTACAAAGTCTAAGGATGGTTTACCAGAGACTACAAAGTAGTTTAGTAGTAAAATAGCTTAACTCCTTAGGGTTCTTGACTCAATTTTAAAGAACTCTTCCAATCAAAAAGGTTCTATATAAGGAGAAATGTCTTAAATTATTGCATAATACTTTGTTTAATGCGTTATTTAAATTTTTCTAGTGAGAAAGTATGTTATGTACGAGCTGCTTAATTCATAAAACTGAATTAAAACTAAATCCATAAAAGGATCCAATGATTGGAAGAGCCCCCCTAAATCACCTCAATAAACTGGTTTTGGTGTTGAATGTGCTGTTATTTTACATAATGTTTCTCCTTCCATTCCCTCACACTGCGAAACACTGGGCTCAATACTGTTGACTCCATGTACACAATCATCTTCCACATCAACGGCTCTCTGCATCCTTATAGTTGTCAGTCACCACAGTGTTCATTAACGGAGTGTTATCAAGTTTCAAGCCTGAATGGATCAATCCATTTATGTTTAGTCTATATGTGCATGTATAATAATGAATTATAAGTCCTGATTATAGTTTTTTGCTCCCAGTCATCCACCATCACTGCTGGTTGTTTTATCTTATCCCCTGCTCACAATATCACTATACACACTCAAAATACATAGTTAAATTTGTCTATCATTCATATTATTTAAGATGTTTTACGTGCATATCAATGTGGTCCGAACAACCTGTTGACATTTGTGACAGTTAACTCCTTGGCAATTTCACTGTAATTTCCAAATGTTGCAAATGTTTTTCACTGCTTTCTGTCTTGGCACACACATAATGCTGCTCATCAGGAGTCAATTACACTTGGCTGCGAAAACATGATAAATGACCTGTCACGTTAATGTTTTCGTGGGCTTTTTTTCTTAAAGCATCCGGATCACCTGATTATCTTAAAACGCACAGGCTGCTATGCTGGCTGCCTTCGCCATGGTTACCAGAGGAGCAGAATGCGTCTGAAACGCAGAGCTCTTCCCACACAGCACATATGTGAATGTGTGAAGAGGTCTGAGATGCTACACAACCATCCGTTTAGCATGATCAAGAGCATGAGCTGTGGTTATAGAGCAAATACAGATGTTTATGGACCTGACACACATTTCTGGCTGATGTTGTCACATTTTATACACCTAAATCAGGATTTACATCCAACTGCAGTGAGGCTGTAGCTTCTATAATGAAATATTTATTGAAAGATGAAGGACAGAAGGAGAAACTTACCTTTCTCCCAGAGGAGAAGAGGAAAACAGAGAATCCAGAACAGCCACCAGCACTCCACTGCAGGAGAGAGAGAGATCTGTCTCTCTGTGCGTGTGGGAGAGAAATCGTTTTTGGTCACACACTCTCCCTCCCTCTTTCTCTCTCCTCCCCTCTCTCGCTGCATCAGTAGTCTAGTGTAGGATTCAGATGCACAATATCTGGTCACACCTCGCTGAGCAGATTGTTAAAGAGTAGAGAGCAAGCACTGTACAGCAGGCAACCGTCAAGGAATTAAGCGTCCTGCACAGAAGAAAAACACACATGCTCAAAAACACACTGTGAATACATAAACGCACATGCGCCATAGCATATACATACAAATATGTAGCATTCAGGCATGCACAACAATTATACAAGATACATACGAGAATTAAAAAGCAGAACGTACACAAGAATTAGAAATATTTTAATTTTGAATAATATTTTAACATACATTTTATTTACATTTAATTTAAAATGTATTAATATGTTTAATTATGCAATTTTATACATATTTTTAATGAATTATTAACTGAACTTTTAACCTAAAACATGTAAAAAAACTGAATTTGTAGAAACTCTGTCTCTGACGATCATAACAAAACATTGCAGCGCACTTCAGTCCACAAACATTCACATGCCATGCTTCTGAGTTGACTTTTGCCACACTTCGGCTTCTTGTCAATAGAATGTCTTATCTCTGATGCCAGTCAAAGATAGCCAATAATAATCCATTCACAATATTCCTTCTGGGAGAGGGAGCATTCTGGGATATGTTTGCCTCTCTGATCCCAAGGAATTCTCCAAATTTAGAAACAATCAGAATTGTCCCATCCCAAGGAAACATAATTTCCTGATGGAAAGCCCAACTTTGTCAAATTGGATGGAGCCAGTAAGTCTCAATGCCAGTTTGACCGCACACATACACACCTATTTTTACCATTTCACTTTTGCTCCAGATCAGTACATCTCACGAGATCAGGCACCAAAGGTAATGTTTTTGAGGACATGATGTTTTAATAAGGTTAAAGGAGTCGTTCACTTTAAAATGAAAATTAACCCATGATTTACTCACCCTCAAGCCATCCTAGGTGTATATGTATATACTTTCTTCTTTCAGACGAATACAATCTGAGTTATATTAATAAACACCCTGACGCTTCTGAGCTTTATAATGTCAGTGCATTGCAACCATCAGTTTGAAGCTCACAAAAAGTGCATCCATATATCATAAACGGACTCCACACAGCTCCGGTGGGTTAATAAAGGCCTTCTGAAGCAAAGCAATGAGTTTGTGTAAGAAAAATATTCATATTTAAAACTTTGTAAACTAAAATAACTAGCTTCCAGCCAAATGACCATACACAACTTATGACGTCAGAAGTACGCCGCATTACTTGCATAGGCGCAAGTAGACTGCATATGGCCATTTGGCCGGAAGATAGTTATTTTACTTTATAAAGTTTTAAATATGAATATTTTTCACCTTGTTGAATCAATGCCACGTAGAATTAAGGCAGTTCTGAAGGCGAAAGGGGGTCAAACACAGTATTAGTTTGGTGTTCCTAATAATCCTTTAGGTGAGTGTATATTACGATGTTATGATAAACTATATGCCTTTCTTCATTGACGTTCAAAAGCGTTTCAAAGGAGACTGATTTTTAGAAGGCAGCTGTCTGACTCTGAGACGGCAAACGGGAACATGGTTTGTGTAACATTAGCAACTAGGGGTGTAACAATATATCGTGTCACAATATATCGCAATACAAAAATGCAACAATATGTATTGTGGATAGTGACAATATATATTGTGTATAGTTCACCCAAACTAAAAATTACTGTTTGAGAAAAAAATTAAGTTTACAGAGTTTCAGTGTTGAATATAATGTATAATAATGCAATGGGGGAATATTTGTGGGTCCTTATAATGCCAAATGTCTGATGTTACCAGTAAAAAGTGGCCTACATTATTTTAAATATATCTAGTCAGTGAGAGAGTGCAAGCATATTCGTCTAAAATAATTTTAGCTTCAGAATCATGACTATTATTCTGGTGTCACTATTGTCCTGTGCATTGGGTTACAAGCCGCAGCCTATTAATTTACACCCACAAATGTAATAAAATTTAGCATTTTAATCAACAGTACATTTTTTGTCATCCTTTTATCATAAGTCTTAAAGTATCGCAATAATATCGTATTGTGAGTTCAGTATCATGTTATGTATAGAACCGTGACATGAGTGTATCGTTACACCCCTATTAGCAACACATTATTAGCTTTTTGATAACGTAGTCAAGCCAAAGGCTAATCATATTAATTACCGTTTTGTGTCCGACGATGTAGAGAGCCATACATAAAATGCATTACCATTCAGATACATTGACTTGTAGACGAGCCTGTATGAGTGAGTGGAGGCGGGGATCATCCGCATATATTAAATGAACCAAGGGTGTAGTGTTACATTCAAGCTATTTTAAGACATGAATAAATAAAAAAAATCACAGGAAAAAACATTTAAATATGTCATTTTGGTGATCAAAGATGAGTTTTAAGAGATAAAATGATCGACTACAGAGGGTCTTTAAATATTTGGTAACAATTGTAATGGACGTATTACACTGAGCATCACAAAAGGATACAAGGATGTTACATAAGGATCCCCTATGCTCTGACTCCATATTGTTCTGTCTGACTGCCTGAGCTGCACTCTGACTAGACTATATAAGGTGGACAGGGTTCCTCCTCCTGACCCTGTGTGCTTTATGTTCACCCACCCCCCAGCATCCGGAGGAGCGCACAAAGGCTGCCTCTGATTGAGATAAGTACCTTTGTCTCCAGGGAACAATGAATCCTAACAGGCTGCATTAAAGCTAAAAGACACAACTTGCCTTTAATGTGCAGTTTTCCTTCCTAGGCTGTCCAGCTAACGGATGGATGTGGATCTGAATTGATCGCACACACAGCCAGATATATCTCTAGATTTCATGATTCCTGTAAATCCAATATTGAGTTTCCCATAGAGTCGCAAAGTTACTAACTAAATAGAACACGTCAAATCAGTCACTTTTGAATATCCGAGACGGTTAGGATGCTGCCTAATATGTATGCAGCTTACTAGGTTATGGAACAGTAATAATGTATGTCAATATTTCTGTAAGCAGCCAAGTGAATTAAAACAGCACCTGGCTATCATATGCAGAGAACATTCATTTATCAGAGCAGATAAATGGAGATTTCCTATGGGACTTAAAAAGCAGACGCTCACAAACACACAAACATGCCAGTTCAAAGCGAGAATCTATTGCAGGACTGTGTGCGTGTATGCTTCATATTTTCATATTCATTTGACTCATGCAAACGGTAAACTAGCACCTAGTGGGATATCAGCTAGCAGCAGGGAGAAATTTTTAGCAACCCATTAGTAAGTCCATGCGCACATGGGCCTATTTGAAGGAGGTGTTCGCTAGCGTGTGTGTGGGTGTTTTAGCAACTGTATGCATGCATGAATGATTAATGGCTCTGTGGGCATATGTGTTTGAATCGTTTTAAAAGTTGTCCATTTCAAATATGATATACGGCCTATACACTTATTTTCGTAATGCCTGTACAACTGGGTGGATGTTGCATTATATGCAGTTCCAACAAGATGCAAAGAGGTTGCAGTGACCTATATGTAACTCACACACACACTGGGGAACAATAAATCTCCAACTGTATTTGAAGTAATTTGCCAATAAAGGCCCATTCACATCAAGGACAATAATAACAAAGTTTTAAAAATTGTGGTTTCACTTTATTTTGATGGTCCCTTTAACACATTCTGTTGACTATAAGTAACGTTGCACTTACATGTCAACTAACTCTCATTAGAGTGTTAGTAGAGTATTAGTAGACTGGTAGGGTTAGAATAACCAGAAACATGTAGTTGCAAAGTTACTTATAGTCAGTAAAATGTCTGTTGGGGAGCATCAAAATAAAGAATTAGCAGATATTGAGCAGAGAGTCTACTAATACTCTAATGAGAGTTAGTTGACATGGAGTTGCAAAGTTACTTATAGTCAACAGAATGTTCAAAAGCGACCATAAAAATAAAGTGTAATCTACACCACAACTAAAACGATGACGACACAGAAGTACGATATTGTCAGAATCACTTTTAGAACTTTTTTTTCCCAGCTAATGAATGATAAAAACACCCATCAGAATCCATCCTGCTTGAAAGAGCTTGAGCATTTTAAGTGGCAGGCAACACAACTGCAGCTGTTTACAATAAACAGATTATTCCTGCATGATGGTGTGAACGCTAATATAGCTATCGTTATTGGTGTGAACGGGCCTCAAGAGTTCATTGAGCGTGTTGAACACACTGAGAAAAAGAGGGCCGCAGGAGAGTGTAACATATTGGGTTTGGATCAGCAGTGGTTGCTGACATGCAGGCAGATTATAACGGATCAATGTGCACATGTTTAATGCATCAAGTCCTGTCTACCCAAGGGGCAAAACACAGTGAAATTACAATGAACTTGTAATGGTACAATGCGAAAATAGAGTCAAAGCTTCATGGGTGAGCAGAGACGGGGGAAGAAACAAAAAAAGAAACCGTGAACCTTGCACAGAGGAAGTTCAACCCTACCCTATCTCGCTGGCCCCTAACTCTGAACAATACTAGCCTACTGAGAAACAATACAGGGGAAGGGTCTACAGGACACAGTGTGTTCACCCTAGTTGCCCAGTGTAGCGTTTTACAGTTCTCAATGATATTTTTATCTCCAACACTGTTTTTTTAAATGGTTATTTTTTAAGAGCGACACTTATACACAGACTATGGGAGACATACTGGCATTGAAATTGTTTCAATGTGTCAAATTTTTAGCTAGATTAGAAACAATATACCACGGCACACAATCAAATCTTGGAACTCGTATGATATAAGTGGGACAAAGCTTTTCATGATAACTATAAGAATGGACATCCAGCTATTAAAAAAATTGGCTTCTGCTGCCACCTTGTGGGATAGAATAGAAGCTACGGCTTAAAGTTTAAATGACTGCTTCAAGTTGATTTCTAACAATAAAAAGCTGTTATATAAGAAAGCGTGTGATGATATTTTTTATTTGTTGCCAAATTTTTTCATATAGACAATAAAGAGACATGTATTTTAAACTACTGTAAATATTTTGTTTTTATTGTGAAGCTCTCAAAACTACGTTTTATTGTTTGTGATCTTATTAAATGTTTTTATTTTATTCATTTTTGTATAAAGCATAGTAGGCTATTTGAAGTCTACTGTGGCGCGCGCCAAGGAGTTTTAGAACATGCACGTGCTTGTCAGTTTGTTTGAAAAATAACCGTCGGTCGTGTCATCGTCCTACATCAAATATAGTCTAGTATTTTACAGTCATTGCAATGTTACTAAGCCTACATTTAAATTTCGTCGAGTGGCGATAAATATGTGACTTTTGCAGTTTAGTGTTTGTTTATAGCGAAATTGTTAGTTTAAAACAAGAACTACGACTATTAACGTTACCTGTTTCCGCTTAAATATCACACAACTAAGAGAACAGTAAGTTATACTGAAAATGACTGGAAGCAGCGACATTCATGAAAATTAGATCACATGTGTAAAGTGTGTGTACCTGGACCGTTTAAGTACCTGCTCAAAAACGAGTGCAGACTACAAACCTTGCCTTAGTGGACAACTCTGCAGCACAGCCACAGACTGCTGCTGGTAAGTGTTACACTTTATCCGATTTTTTTTAAGAGTCTTATAAACTTTTTATTATTAGTACTATTTCTTTTTTTTTAATTCAATGCCACAAGAACAAGGTTTTACTGTACATAATCACATTATCACATTATTAACATTAGCTGCCAGAAAAAAAAAAAAACAAACATTTATTTCAGTAGGCTATAATTTAAAGTCATTTATAAAATGTGAAAAAATATGGTTTGCAAAAAGCCCATTTCTTTTATGAAATTTTCCTGATAAAATAACTGTATAACATGTTCTTTACATTCCAAATTATCATTCAGAAAATAAAAAAGCACATCAAATGTATCTACACTCCAGTTTTCTATTCATATCGATTTATAAAACTTTACAAAATAATACTGTGTAGATACAATAATAATTATTAAAAAAAAAAACAGATGCAAAATACTTTTCTTGTCCACAAAATTTGTATGAAATATTGAGTTTAAATCTTTCCAAAACGTGCGTAACAGGACAAATTCTATGAAGAATGTCTTAAGACAGTTCCTTAATTTTGTTATTGATATAAAACTTAGTTTCCATCCCATGCAAGAGATATTATCAAATAAAGAAGAGCAAACAATCATGCTGCAGGAAAATACACATCATTTCTTATAACCTTATTGCTACATTGATTTTTTTTTTTTTTTTTTTTTATATCAACATTATCGATGCAAATATTTCCAGAAAGATTATCCATGTTGATTTCCACTGAACTAGTTCTTTAAAAGTAACACCACACTCTTTGGAATTGCATCAAGAACAATAGCAAGAACAAGTCTCTTGGTTTAACCGGTAACTGAAATAAATTCAGTATATGATATTCAGTAGGCGATGACAATATCCATTGGAATTAACCAATACCTTACTAAAATATCCCCTTCACTGTACCAGAATAGTAATTTGTTTTTAAATAGTATGTCTTTGTTATTCCATAAATAATTGTGTGGTGAGAAATATACCAATTTCTATGCTAGCAGGGCTTGTCTGTAAAAACTGGCCAATTTAACAGGGATTTTGTCAACAGAAAACGACTAATTAAATTTCCTCAAAAATTGGCTTCAAATGTAACTGACTCCTTTGTTTTTCATTTTTACAAACTACTACACCGAGATATGTTAAATATTCTCTATTTAGAGGAACAATTTTTATTATTTTAGATTTATCTGAATTCATTTTAAGGCCTGAAACAGCAGTGAATGCGTCAATATGTCTAGTGTTTTCTGAGTGAGCAGGAACTTACCTACAACTGTTACGAACATCCCATCTCAGAACAAACTCTTGAATTAGCCAATGAATGTGCTTTCATTTACCATGAACAACGTCAAAAAGCATAGAGCAAAGGCCAATATTAAGCGACAATACAATTTGACAACACATTTGACTCTCATATCACTATTAGCATTAATTAATCCACCTGTTTGTGATTACCATCAACAGGCTGACACATGACAACCATATATATATATATATTTATTTATATATTTTAGTCACTAAGATAGATGGAGTAAATAATACAATTATTAAGCCAACTACAAACCACCGTAAATACTCAAAGCAATATAAAATGCTTTGACTATTTACGGTGGTTTGTAGTTGGCTTAATAATTTTTATTTACTCCATCTATCTTTGTGACTAAATCTTTCAAATGCTGAATATTGCTTTTAAACTGCAAGTGAATAAATTATATCAGGGTGCATTTGATTTAATAATCTGTTGATGTGAGATATAGAAATAATCCGAAATGTTGTTTAAATATGCAAATAAATTGCTATCTAATGAAATATGTGCCAATTTGCATACATTTCCAGAACAGAAATATGAACTCTTTATAAAACCATGTTGAAAATTATTTCATTTTGTTAACATATTCAAGGTAAAGATTTTTACAGAGAGTCTTTTGGATATCTCTTTTTATCACTTCATACCAGATGTATCAACAGCCAGAAAAAAATTCTCCATGTTTTTAGGGAGAACATTTAATATAAACTAGGCTATACGAAAAAGCAAACCCCTCAGTAAAAACCTTCATAATACAGATAGCAATAAAACTGGAAAGTTTGATGTAAGTGCAACTGAAGTGGAGATTTCTGAAAAAAAATTATAATAATTGTTTTTAAGAAAAGGGCCTTTAAAAATTTGTACTGCATCTAAAATCTACAGACAAGTTCTGGAAGCAGAACAGCCCAAAACCTCAAAGTTACCCAGTGCATGAAAAAACAATGGTTTTGCCTTAAGTGTCTTGCCTATGAAAATACTCAGACCAGTTTCTAGACAAATCACATCTTTTGGAAGTCCTGATCACGTCCTCACAAAAAACTCAAGAACTAAATATTTGATTGATCCAAACAAAATTACAATAAGAAATGTACAATGTACACTTATAAAATAAGAAGTGGGCTCACTTTTTTCTGTGGGCTACTGGACTTACTAGGGCTTCTTCTCCTTGTTTTATGAGAAATCTAGTAAAATAATCTAATCTACCACAATGTATGAGTCGATGCCTATATAGTAAACCTTAAAAACCATTCAAAATGACAGATTTTGATCATATATCATATAAAGTTATTTTCTGACCTAGTTTTATTGACATTTTTTTCTTTCTGTTTCAAAAATAAGAAAAGGGAATGAAGAGGGTGTTGATTTTTGTGAAGATATTTTATTGTCTTAAAAAATTATTTAAAAAAATCCAACATAAAAAAATACAATAAACATTAATTGACATAAAAAATACAATAAACATTCTACAGGCAAGTTCAACTTTCCCATTGCTACAAAATATCATCATCATGTGCAAAAATATTAGTTTAGAAAATAGAAAGTTGTAGTGTAAAAAAACAAATTGGAAAATTCAAAAAGTATTAATCAAGTCTAATAAGTTAACAAATCATTTTGAGAACTAGGCCTATAGTGCATGTGCATTTTTGAGAGTGATGCATGGCTTACACATTTCAGATTACAAACGTCTCAGCCACGTCCGTGTCTTTGCAGCATTTTAGTTTGTCCATGTTCAGGCAGAGCTTCTCTAGGTACCTCTGGAGCTCCAGGAGGTACAGGTAGTTGGAGGTAACGGGGAAGGCAGTTTCTTCTTTGTGCACTGGGGTCTCGGGGTTGGGCAGGGGGCATCCCTGTGAGATGGCCAGTCCCTCCAACGTGCTCAGGAGAGTTTCCAAGTCCACCTGGACCTGCTGTAGGTGCTGGGCTGGAGGCACTCGCAGCCTCAACTGCAGGTAGCTCAAGTGAACGAAAATAGAAGTGAGACCATCAATGGGGGTGTCAATGTCAGGACCAAAATCAATCTCTGGAGATATCTGGAAGTGCTGTGGAGACAGATTGAGATTGATGAATACGTTTAATTACCCACTGTGTCCAAGGGAAGTCACACCCTTGTCATATAAATTTCAATAAATAATTACATTTCATTTTCTTGTATATGTACAATGACAGTACAGAGCTTGACTTGAATTTTCCATTGTGCAAGTTAGTTTCTTTGTCCACAAAAGACAAAGTTACAGCTAGTTTGTTATCATATGCTCCCAAAATGAAATGATAAAATCAAGTTGAATTGAATGCCAAAAATAAAGCCCAATAAAGAAAGAAATTATTTTCTACTCATTGAATTACTGCTCTAATTTGCCATTGCCATTCAAAAAATAGATTAATAAAACTATGAATTTACATTGCTTCATTGAATATTAATCATAGAATATTATGTTTTAAATGGCTGAGAATTAAAACTCAAAAATAAAAAAAAAGCTTTAAGTCAAGCTACATGCTCCTGTTCCAATGATAGTTCACCCCAAAATAACTTGAGTGTCATCATTTACTCACCCTTATGCTATTCCAAACTTGTATGACTTTCTTTCTATTGTGGAACACAAGAGAAATTTGTCTCAGAAAGGAACTGCAAACTTAGTCATTGGTGGCCCACGTTTTATTGACCCCAACATGCTGAAAAATCTTCGGTAACACTTTATTTTACAGTGTCCTTGTTACATATGTTACATGTACTTACCATAGTAATAACGGTAAATTATGCATAAGTACATGCAACTAACCCTCAACCAAATCCTAATCCTACCCTATCCCTATAGTTAATTAATATTACTCAGTACTTAAATATATAATTACACTGTAACAATGACACATTAAAATAAAGTGTAACCAAATCTTTTTTTGTGTTCCACAGAAAAAAGAAAGGTTACAAGGATAAAGGTTTGGAGCGACACGAAGGTGATTAAATCTCTGCAGAACATTTACCTCATCCTTGATTTTTTTAATTCTGCTGATGGTGGTTCGGGCCATGATTCGTATCCTGTCTTCTGTAGCTGTGGGTCGGCTGATGCTAATGGCCACCAGAGCTGCCATTGAGAGGCAAAAGATCAGGGAAGAATGCATCTTTCTGCAAAACAACAAATCATATGTCACGTTTAATTGTATGCAGTGTTAGAGTATTCAAATGTCTAAAATAAACTTGTTTACATATATAAAAAACTTTTAAAAACAATATGGTTACCCTGTTTAGGACAGTAAATAATGAATTAAATTGTTACAAGAATTAATATTTTATCAGTTTCATTGACATAAAGGTCATATTTGGATGTGCTGTCTGTGTGAATGAGTGAGTGCTTACCTCTGGTGTGTTGATGTGCATATTGAGAAACTCAAGCAGGACTCTCCCTTTTATAGCTGTGGATGATTGACTCATTGCCCCTGTGAATCACCCTGCGCCGGTCTGGTCTGGTTTGCCATAGTTTTGAAGCCTGTATAGAAGACACCGTCCACTCGTTCTGGTCCGAGACATCGCACCCAGGGGATCCAGGTAAGGGCACTTCCAGTAAAGGATACTTCCAGTACAGGACACTTCCAGTAAAGTGTCCATGTTGTTCTCTAAACAGAAGTTTCCACCCAAATATTTGTCTCTGTAAGTTTAATATATAACCAGTAAACAAAATAATCTATAATTTAAAACTTCAGCTGCATTTATCATGGTTTAAAGTCATTTATTGTAAAACGGTTGCATGGAAATAATGTTTTTATATTATAGACTTTGTCGTGAACTACTTTTATACAAGGGGGAAAAGAACTTGAAGGAAAAAGTACAACATTTAACTGCAATTTCAACTTAATATTATCTGCTTCTGAAGGACTTTTGAGTGTACTGTAAGTAAGTCACTAAATTATTTATTGTGATGCACGATAATGACCACAAACATGAGAAACTGAAAAGGAAAATCTCTTCTTTTGTTTCTCTTGGTATTTATGTAAAAGTGTTGTTACAAGGCCTACTTAAAAAAAAACATGCAGTACTGTACATCAAATTAAAATGCAGTGTTTGAGGAAAAACTAGGTCTTGTGAATTCCTTGTGTTGTAACCTAGGACAATAAGAAAGGCTGTATCCATGACTTGCTGCCTTGCCTGCCTGCCGATCAATGACTTTGCAGGCAGCATTTGCTTAGGTACCTACTGAAACTGATTTCTGACAGGATTCTGAGAGAGCTTTGGTGATGACTAAGCCAATATTTAATTACAATCTAATTTAATTGTTTAAAAATATTCACTTTACTCATCAACCGCAACTTTCCATTTTTATTTTAACTGTCACAGAATCAAACGCACAGGATAGTGGATATCTATGCTGCCTTCAGAAATCGATCATGGTATCTTTATAGTAGAAAGGATGTGATACAATCACAGGATTCGGACGTACCTTGTTTACTTCCTACCTCCATATGCCGTCTGTGGAGGCAGCATTTTTCAGCATTCAGAAAAAATCTCAGACAAGAATTCAGATTCAAGATTCAAATCATTAAACAAGGCGAAGATAATATAGCTGGTTTGCGTTGGGCATATTACAAATCAAAACTACAAATTATTCGGCACATTGTCACCTGTTAAATGTATCAATGTTTTTTTTTTGTGGACATGATGTTGGTCAGAATGTGCTGTTTGTGACTCTATATCATTTCATAAATACTTCATGACTTGGTTTAAAAAGATTCATGTTTATTAATTAGTGAGTGTTTGTATCACTACTTTTGAGCTAGCATGATTGCAAAGGTCTCATGGCCAGTAGAGTTTTTCTTTTTCTTTTTGGATCTTCTGGGTGTAAGGCAAAAGCTGACAAAGCTTTTTATGAATTCTCTGGCTGAAACTGGATTGCTGGCTGGAATGGTCTTACATTCCTTTAATACTCTGAACTGTGTGTTCGTGCTCATGCGTGTTTCCTGTCTCTCGTCTGTCTGAATACTTTTACTTGTGTTTGAATGAGTGTATGTGTGTGTGTGTCAGTGATGTAATTCCCGAAGGCTTTCAGTGTAAGTTCCTGGAAATTATGTGCTTTGGATTTCATTGGTTTCGCATTGCTTCAGCTGAATGTTGGTTGAAAGTTGTTTTACTTTTCTAGAGATGAGCAAAGACTTGACGGTGGATATACAGCCGAATAGAATACCGTGTAGTTGCAATCTGAACTTTCTTAATCTAAAGGTAGTGTATGTGCTGATAGTCGCAGATGGCAGTTCTGTATGACACAATTGAATAATGAGTGTACTGTCTTACATATAGCCTATGTTACACACCCAGTAAATTGTATGTAGTATTTGAAATTGTATAGCCTATTTTGTTGTTACTGTAAAAGTAGATAGTTAAAAGTAGATTCAACAGTTTGTTTGTTAATTTAATGCTGATTTAGTGTTCTGACAGAAGCAAACCTGAAGTAAACTTGTTAACTTTGGTAACCCAATGAAACTACTGTTTTCTTCCCTTTGTTGGCATATTTTTTTTTTTTTATATATTTTGTAATTTACAATTTGTAAAAGTTCAAGATACTTCATCAATATTTTTTATTTGTTTTCACGGAAAAGAAATACTATTATACAGTTTTAATTCATACTTCTGTTAAACGAAGAAATAATGTAGTCATATTTTAGGACCAACATGGACCAAAAGTCACACAAGTCCAGTTTTGATTCTATGGGCTCTTAATGCGACTAGTCGGGACCCTGTGTGATTCAGCCGGTAATCTCCTACAGAAAACAGTGACATGTCAGTTTTTTTTGCCAAACAAAAGGCTTTGGGTCAGTCCCAGCACTCTTACCGTAAACCCTAATTGGTTTTGTTTGTCGCAATATACTTATTTTCTATTCAGATATAAATTTTCTTTTCCATCTACAGAGTTACATGTCAACTGTTTTGTCTTTTTAGCTTTGTTACTGAGCAAATAATTTAATACGTTAAAGGTAATTCATGTTTTAATTACAAACTCATTGGCACACCCACTCAGACTCACACATAAACGCATACCATGTGCTTTTAGAGACTGTGTGTGTGATAACGAGGAATTAAGATCCAGCTCTGATCTTTTGTTTTCACTTACCGGTAGTCCATTTGGCCTCTTCATGCTCAGACACTGTCGGTTTGATCACACATTATCACGCTACATTGAGATCCAGTAATGTGTGAGAGATGGAAGCAACGGATGTGATACACTTTTTTTGGACCTGAAATACAGAATGTTGTGTACATGGACATATAAGCGTTACCGATTAAACATAAAACAAATGAATTATTGTGTCTCATGATCTTAAACATTTTGATTTGTGCAAAAAAAAAATTGTGGTTGGTTTTGTAGACAAATGTGCCTACATATTGATTCACTTACAAAACAAACAGTTTACGCGCATGTTCAACTCTGGCTGACATTTGACATCACTGAGTGACTGATGGTAATAAAGTGTTCTTCCCGTAAACGGACAGTTCATTAAACCTCTTCTTGTTTTTGTTTTTTTCTTTTGAATTTTAATGTGACGCATATTCACTTCCTGTCCTTTTCCCCAATTTACTGTCAGAGGTAAGAGTTTAATCCCAGATATCCAAATCCGACTGCAGTTCAGGAGGCTGACACAGATTTATAGCATCATTCATAAAAGCCTGAGGATTTGAATCATTTGTCACAGCTTCCTTTGGTCATCATTACTGTGCAAATAAACCGTCAAGAACATGAGCCAGCAAAAACAGTGGGAAAATACAGCAATTTCCTGTATTTAATAGTCTGGTAGATATGCTTTAATGAGGTGAAATAGAAGAAAATGGAATCATTAGAAAGGTATTCATATAAAATCCACTGGTGCATGTTTCCTACTCCTTGGGTGTTTTCTACAACAGCAAGTGTTCATTATGTCATTGAGGTGAGGACAAATGGTGGAATAATTCATGAGAATGTTACATTTGGTTTTTATTAAATCATGTGGTCTTGTGGATCATGTGAGAGTCTGTTTATGGGGTTGGTCTGATTCTGCTCAGTCATATTGGATACGATTATCCTATGACTTGCACTTTGTCCAGGATTTCCATCTGTTTATGATTAAGTGATTGACACAGAGAAATATTTCTACGTAATTTCAAAAATCTGTGCCCAGCACTAATCGTTCAGACTGGATTTTGTCCCAACCAAACTTTTCAAAACCGTTCTGCTTGGGGTGGAGGGGTGAAGGATGGTCTTATCTGGAAATCATGTGCTGCACAAAGGCAGGATATGTAAAACTCTCCAAATATGGACAACCATGATATGGCATGAAGGATGCAACCTGTTATGAACAGCAAATAATAATCACAGTGAAACTGGTTTTATTAAAGTGCCCCTATTATGGTTTTTCGAATATTCCCTTTCATGCAGTGTGTTATATAGCTGTTTGTGAATGTAAACTTTATGCAAAGTTGTAAAATCGATAAATGAAGTTATTGTCTCACAAGAAATCGACTCTGAACCGCCCAAACAAGTCGTTTGTAATTCGAATCCCACTGCGTTAAGGTTCTACGTCACTAGAAAATACATTTGCATAATGCCCGCCTACGTTGTACGTTGTCCGTCCGCGAACAACTTGTCCCGCCTTCAAACACGTCATTTTACCGATGACTGGTTCAGAGCAGGATTCGAAAAACACTTGCTTTGGAAAGATGGGTCAGTACCCAGTTTATTTGGACCAGCTTGCTTCTCAGAATCACAATGAATAATTATTGATGTATAATTTTTTTACGGAGTGTTCAAAATAGGTAGTTTTGTGTTAGCTTAAGTTTCCGGCTAACTGGCTAACTCACGTTATTACATCTTACTGAAATAGTTTTGGAAATCAGCTGTGGCTACTATTCCCTAAAACTGTATCTATTAATGCAGATTGTCTGTCGTTCTTACTACTTTGAGTAAAGATCAGTCATTCACGTTAGCGCTCGGCTAACTTATGCGCTGTTATTGATACAGTTCCCGCATGTGCACCGCAATAAATTAGAAATATAGTTAGATGATGGACATACACTTGTTAATACTGATGGTGAGGAATTACATTTGCAACATCTCATAATGCACCTCAAACTGAGTAATGTATCACTGAGAAATGTCCTGCTCAGGTCATCCTTGCGATGGAGGTTCGGGTTGAATAACTAGCTCTTCCAATGTTTCATCATCTGACTCACGCTCGAATTTGATATGGTAAAATGAACGCCATTGTTACTGTCTTTACAGTGTGTTCAATTGCTGAGGACTGAGGAAGTCTCCTGAACTGAAGTTTAGTTAGGGTGATATGTTTAGCTTCCAACAAGCACAGTGGGCCAATCGCAACAAACTGGGCCATCTGGCCAATCAGAGAAGAGCAGAGAAAGGAGGGATTTAGAGAGACCCATTCATCTGACCAGTCGTTTGAGAATCATTGAAAAAAATGTGGTGATGTGCATGCAATGTATATTATGAGAAAATGTAATTGTTTTTTGACCTTTGATGCATGCAAAGCTGTTGTAGGAGACCTCCAAAACAAGATTAGGAACCTTTAAAATAGTATAATAGGGGCACTTTTATTCCAAATGCATTCTTTTTCACAAAGTAGTTGAGTGCTAAACACAGGCTCATAGTTTGATTGCATGTACTGATTTCATCAAGTGTGGTCACCTCCATAGCATTTGAAAAATATCACTGCATTGCACTGCTCCAGAAAAGCTCATGAATAGGTCAGCAAATATACAAATTGTATATTTGTTGCCATGCTATTTGTTTTGGCAGACTGTGTTTGTCTATTAATAGAACTAATAATAGAACTGAGCCTGAGAGCTATGGAAAGTGCTGTACAAGTAAAATGTATTTAAATAAATAGAAATGGAATCAAAGTCAACTCTATATTCTTAGATCAAACTATATATATATATATATTTTTTTTTTACCTTGTTCTTTGATTATTTGAGCAAAAAAGCTGAGTGTATTTCAGCCATTTGTTTCATTTTAAAAAACTCTTTTTGATAGGCAAAACCTCACTGTTTGATGAGAAGAGAAATTATTATAACTTAGAGGATAAAAAAATAAGCACTCCCTCAACTCTTGCAGTCTGTTTCTCTTGAACTGAGTGAAAGCGCACTGCTCAATTTGACCTGTAGGAGGTTTCACTGAGTCAGGTTTCAAATGCAAGAAAGAAACCAGAAGATCAGGTTAAATACAAATGAGTCAAGAGAAGGGGAGGGAATAGTTGAACAGTTAGAAAGGATATTCCCTTATAAAAAAGAAAATGTAAATTGAATTGTCCAATATGTACTCAATGCTTCTCCATTTTTGTTCATAAGAAGCAGGATATAAGAGTGCAGTTATGCAGTGTGCAGTTATATAAGCATAACAGTTATGAGTGCAAAATTCCATATTGTACAGTATTTGATCAGCGTTCCACTTTCTACTTGCAACCTTTGCATCACGTTTATTCATTTATTTCATTCAAGTCCACTCAGCTAGAGAGAGATACGCATGCAGGAAAGATTCACACAACACTGAAATACACCAAACATCAATATTTTAATTGCAACTTTTGGTTACATTTAACACCTTTCTAACAAAATACCATTAATTAGGAATAATTAAATAACTGATTAAATTAAAACCTTTATTAGCAAATTCAAAACTCCTAACAAAGTCTACAATAGTGGCTTCATTAGGTCCGTTACAACATGGAGACCCAAAAAAGTGGTTCCACAACAGTGGAGCACTGCTCTATTTCCCAAGGCTAAATGGTGACACAAATTGTGTGCCATGTTTTTGGATCATAATTCAAATGGACTAACCCCATCTCCAATATGAGGGTCACACTGTCATTAGTATAGGAAGGATTGTACGTTTATTAAAAAAAGGAAAAGAAACAAGAAATACTTTGAATAATAAGATTCTCCAAGTTCTCAATTTGATGTAATATCATAAACCTTATCTTTACAAAAAAATTTCTCTGATTCCACTCTCCTGCAAAACAGAGACTTGATACATATATTTATTAAATCTTTATTTGGGTGAGCCTCATTTAAACAGTCTGTCAAGCATATGGTCTCCCTTTTTGTAAAGTGCATGATCTCCAAGAGAAGAACGGAAACAATAGAAAGGCCTGCGGACAGTAGAGTCACGTGGCCAAAGCACTCAGCTGGTGTCCCAGTGAATGGGCAGGAAGTTATGGGGATAAATGCTCTTGGCAAAAAATAAATGTCAGATTTTTTTTTTTTTTTTTTTTGCATAGACCCACAAACAATAAAATGCAACTGAAAAAACAATACATATGTAATAAATTGTATATATTAATGTACTGTTTAAGAAACTAGTGCAGTATTGACCAATATTGATGGAATGGTCCTTTTTTATTAGACTTTTTGAGATGGATCTTTTAAGAAATAAAACAGGCCTTATAGTTTGAATTGATTTCTTACATCTTGCAATTTCTACACATTAATATAATCTTACTTAGCCATATCAGTTACTCCGGCCAACAAGTGAAAGTTAAGATCTGGTTGTTTTCAGATTGAAGTTGCTAAATGCATCACAGTTCATCTTGTGCGACACATTAGTGGCGAGGGCTTTACCTTAATTTCTGCACAGATGTAGGTTCTGTTTCAGTTCTCCTTCACCTACTGTGTTTTTTTGTTTATTTGATACAGGATTTTGGTTTATTTTAGGAAGTCGAATTATACTAAAACGTACATGGTCTGTAAATCTTCCACAGCAAAGTGTGTTGTTGAATCTACGCAAAATACTGTACCATGATGGCTATGGCTGGATTAGAAATGCTTAGCTTTTAAATGCTTTTAATGCTGCTCAATTACACAGAATGAGCACCATTACTTGACTGTTTCTTGCGCTCTTTGATTGTGTTCTATCCAGCCTAAATTGCCAAAAATGTTTGTTTCTGTGGATCGGTTGTTGCGTTTATGACGTGCAGCCTAAACTTCACGCGTCACAGGTTAGTCCACTTAAACCAACTACACGCATAGTGTAAGAACCCCATTCCTGCAGTCCATATTTGCGCAAGTTCAAGTATAATTTCACCTGTGAAAATCTGCCAAAATGCACCCCGAAACCGTCATGTGTCAGATGTGAAACGCCCTTTCATCCGATCCTTTCTATAGCACTGTATCTCAGCACTGTATTCTGCGTCTTATTTGTTACCGGGCCAAAGATGGTTGGGGTCCAGCGGAGTAGATGACGTAGGCATCCGTTAGGCTTATCCCACTAAATGCGTCATATGTGTAAAAGTGTCGCGCTCCCATGCGCGCTCTCCTCCCTTTTCTGATTGCGCCTTTGCCACAGTTCTGTTTAACGACTTTAGTGGGGGATTTTGTCGCCCAAATCAAATCTAATGGGCCTTTATCCAATCATTTTAACCTGTGTTTATCTCCATGTTCACATTGTGTGTAAATGACCATCACTGAGAAATGAAACACTACATACGTGCATATGGAGAAACGCAAAGACAAACGTACTGGCATGGCTGATGTAGTGTAAGGGCTTTGCCTTAATTTCTGCACAGATGTAGGTTCTGTTTCAGTTCTCCTTCACCTACTGTGTTTTTTGGTTTATTTGATACAGGGTTTTGGTTTATTTTAGATAAGTCAAATTATATTAAAACGTACAAGGTCTGTAAATCTTCCACAGCCAAATGAGTTGTTGAATCTATGCAAAATAATGTTGGTTATGGCTGGTTTAGAAATGCTTAGCTTTTAAATGTGAATAGATTTTTGAGTTGTTTATGCAAAAAGGGCAGTTTTTTCAGTAATCTGGCGTTTGATGTAAATTTTGAGAGCTTGATATATCTGTTAAGATGATGTGGTCCTCTGCAGATACTTTTTGGGGTAAGGGCTTCCTGGCTACTGGTTCAAGGAACAGCAAGCCCAGACCGCAAAAAGACCTGAAAAGGACAAGACAGGGACCTGGAAATCAGCTTCGTATATCTGAACAGAGAAAGGGAGAGAGGGAAAGGGAGGGAGAGAGAATGAAATGTAAATGTCAGCCTTCTTTCATTAAGAAAATATTTCTTAAAAACAATAATGAACACACACATATTTATCCGTCTCAAATAGGTTAACAATTTGAAACCAGGAAAGGCTTTAATTTAAACTACTACAATTGCACAATGTAAATGATTAAATTACACAGAATGAGCACCATTACTTGACTGTTTCTTGCGCTCTTTGATTGTGTTCTATCCAGCCTAAATTGCCAAAAATGTTTGTTTCTGTGGATCGGTTGTTGCGTTTATGACGTGCAGCCTAAACTTCACGCGTCACAGGTTAGTCCACTTAAACCAACTACACTCCTCGTTCTCGCGCATAGTGTAAGAACCCCATTCCTGCAGCCCATATTTGTGCAAGTTCAAGTATAATTTCACCTGTGAAAATCTGCCAAAATGCACCCCGAAACCGTCATGTGTCAGATGTGAAACGCCCTTTCATCCGATCCTTTCTATAGCATTGTATCTCAGCATTGTATTCTGCGTCTTATTTGTTACCGGGCCAAAGATGGTTGGGGTCCAGCGGAGTAGATGACGTAGGCATCCGTTAGGCTTACCTCACTAAATGCGTCATATGTGTAAAAGTGTCGCGCTCCCATGCGCGCTCTCCTCCCTTTTCTGATTGCGCCTTTGCCACAGTTCTGTTTAACGACTTTAGTGGGGGGTTTTTTTGTCGCCCAAATCAACCACCAAAATCTAATGGGCCTTTATCCAATCATTTTTAAACCGTGTTTATCTCCATATTCACATTGTGTGTAAATGACCGACCATCACTGAGAAATGAAACACTACATACGTGCATATGGAGAAACGCAAAGACAAACGTACTGGCATGGCTGATGTGGTGTATTCGGGCTGATTGAAGGAGGCGTGTTAATTAAACGGTTGCTGTCCGTTGTGCTGAACGGGCTGCTCTCCACGGTGCTGAAACCCACCCGCCGCGGTGAACGCCCTGTGCTGCACACACCCACAGTTTGTGGAAGAGATGGGGAAAGAAGGGGGTTTCGTCACACCGATGATACAAACACAGGTGCTTGTAATCTGAAACATAAAATGTAACTTATTCAAATATGACTTTCCACAAGAGAATACTGAAATCACTTTTTTTTTTTTTTTTGATTGGGTGTCTTTCAATACCCCTCTTTCTCTGTGTGTATAAGTGTAGTTGTTTTAGGGGTGTGAGCATGTGTGTAATATTTCTCTTTTATTGCGAGGGTGTTCGCTTCCCATGCATTCAATGGTTACATTTAATCAAGTATGTTGCACAAAACAGGAATGTTTATAATACAATCCTTATAGTACTTGTTGCTAATGCTTTTGCGCTACCCTAGTCGGTTTGGTGTAGTACCGGACGAAAATCATGTTCGTGTTTATGGAAGTGGATATGACTGACTAATTATTTCAGTTCTATAGCCTACATGCCACTGTCCCACACCTTTAGCTGTTTTATAAAGCACATAAAAGCACTTACGAATCGGGCGGTTAACATATTGTGTGTTTGCGTTGTATTTTCCTATGCATACTCGCAGGCGCCTGTTCCACACCACATTCAGTCACGAGTCAGCATTTGAAAAACGCAATTAAATAATTGGAAGCAATTTCAGACGATTTCAAGCAAAGATAAGTCAGCACTACGAAATGATGCACGTTTCAACAGTTGTAATAGCTCTAAATGGTTTTTAAAAGCGCGCAAAGGGACGCAGGGCGAAGCACGCGCGTTATAGCTCATTTATAGGCGCTTATAACCCGCTCCATAGAAACCATCTGAAACAGGGTGTTTTCTGCATGTGTTGAGTTTACAGATGAAGACAGAACATGTATCAGACTGTCTTTTAGAAAGTCAGAAATACATTACCAATGCTTCTACTAAGCCCCATTAAAGGGGACGACACAAGGCAACGCGGATTCGTGAGCGTTAAAAGAAAATACATGTCAGACTTACCGTGTGAGCGATGCTTCAAGGAAGACGAGATCTTTTTTTTTTCTTTTTGTAATAATAATTCCAATAGATTCGAATGTGCTCCACTCACATTGATCTTTAATGTTTTCAAATTACACTCTGATGTTTTAATACATTTTAAACTAATCCATTTTGTCCTTTCCGCGTTTCTGGAAAATACTGCAAAATCTAATGGAAGCGCTCAATTCCTCCAGTCTGCTGTTGACCTGCATTGACGTCATTGCGTCATTAGGTTTCCCCTGGAAACACAGGCGTTCCAAAAATAGTAACACATTAATTCAACTCTGGCTGAGGGTTGGCGCAAGCGACTATTTGTATCAATCCATAATATTCTGATTCGCTCCCTCCCCCTACATTGTCTTCTTCTTTTTATTACGTTTCCTCTTTTCTTCTTCAGAGAGTGTAAAGCTCGCAAGGACGAGTGGCGCACGAGCAGGTACGACTTTACGACTATTTTAAGGAGCGGGCAAGGTTACATAAATATCAAAGTGAGGGACAGAGCAGAGGAGAGTTGTTCCCCGGGTTGGTTTATTCCCGCCCGCAATCAAAAAATGGTAGTAAGAGCAGAAACAGCGCCACGAGGACAAAAATAGAAAGTGCCGAGCGCGAGCAGTCATCTGTCTGGAGAGCTCGTGAGTCCTCGCGTGTTTAGTGGGGAGCTCTACCAAAGAAAGCTTACAAAAAAGAAGAAATAGTGCCTCTGTCGTAGTTGTTTTAAGTGCTACATGCATATGTACATGCTGCTAACAAACACTTGATTTGGAAATATTTATCGGGTTTGCAATGGTTTGCAGCCATAACCATTACATTCTTCTCCATAGCAGCGACCGATAGGCAGCCATAGGGTGAAGTAAAGCAGCCATTCATTCATTCATTCATTCATTCATTCACCCATTCAGCTCCAATGTAACGCATATTTGATGATATCGATGTGGATTCACATGAAACCGGAAATAAAATCTTTTTTTAATTTTTATTTTTTTAATGAATGACCGAAACCTAGTAGGCAGCACGTGAGCGCTATGTGCTGCACTACGACCAAAAAACGCCTACATCAACCATGTGCTCCGCACGAAGCATTAATTAATTAATGAAATGCATCGGCCACTCCCTTTATGAAATGGTATCCTTCACTGTGTCTACGTGTTGATGCTCACAGAAGCTTGCTTATGCCTGTGAGCGTTTTGTATAAATGTGAAGAATCTGCTCCTCACACTCAGGTTCTAGCTGAGCATTAAATGGCACTAATTGTGTTTGTATATATTTATTTGGGGAAGGAGAACCAAGGCTAACCAAAATGTGATCTATTGATATGCTACCTGAGCATACTGATTGTTCAAGTCAAGTCAAATTTATTTGTGTAGTGCTTTTCACAATCCACATTGTGTCAAAGTAGCTTTACAAAAATGAATGATGTTAATGTTTATAATATCCTAATATCTTCATAGCCCTATTTAGCAGATTAGATCTGGGCTTAGATTTTGTGAAGATAATCAAGCAGTTGACTTTTTGGTCTTCTGTTGTAAGCTATATTATTACAAATGTTTCCAGTTTCAAAATACACACACTGTTTAGGCAAAGAAGTGTTATTCCTTGTATTCCTTTATATTGTTATCATTTATATGGGTGCAGAAAACGTATGTTGTTTACTATAGTTTCTGAGTAAGGAAAACATTTTATGTTACTGCTAACAGATGCATCAGTTTTAATCTTTACAGATTGAAGGATTGAAGGAAGATGTTGCAGTACAGTACAAGCACCTCAGGAAAAAGCCAATTTGTAATCTAATGCAATGGCATTAATACATTTTAATCAAACAAAAAAATTTGTTTTAAATAAATATAGCACAACAGGTCAACATGTTAAGCAAAACAGGATTTTAAGGCAAAAATTAAATCTTCAGTTATAAATTATAAACATACTGTTCAAAATGAAGACTTTGCACTGTATTTAAGCAGAATTATTTTTAGCTGACATACGTGTGCATGCTATTGTAGTGTTCTTTGGATTGTTTTTTAATTCTTTTGATGTTTTTTTTTTTTTGAATCCATGAATCAAGGGTTAAAATCCAGATTTCTGTAGCAACCTAGTACAGTCTCTTTAGCAAGAGTTTGCTAAATGACAAATCACGAAACAAACACCTTTAATCGGTGAGATTTAAAAATGTTAAATCATTATGTTAAAACATTTTTACAACTATTACTGTTTACAGTAAACTGCAGACATTATGTGACAATAGGAGACTTGCAGTTGCAGTATTGTGCACAGCGTATAGTGACTTTTTTAAACCTGTGTGTGTGTTCTCTGGATGTAGACAAAACCTAGTACAATTATGCTTACTGTATATCACCACCAAATACATTGAGTCTGGTAGAGCTGTGGAGTATGCACCTTTACATTTTTTTAGTTAGCATTATTTTCTTTTTCCATAAAAAATCAAATATAGCAGGTCATCAGGGTTTCTCCCTCTTTAGCAGAGGCTCCACTCTATACATGACAGAAGTGTCAGCAGGCTTCCTCTCTTTTAACTGCTGATGCCATCTACTGGTAAAAGAGATCAACTGCAGATGTAGACAACTGCAAAGGAACTCCCCCAAAAGAGCATGTCAGAAACAAACTCTCCTGATGATTACAGTCTTCCTCTAATATCAATTTTAGAAAGTTTTGATTGAACTTAGTCAGGAAATTCTGCTCAAGGTTAGTGAATCAGCTTAAAATATTAAAGAATTCGAACCTTGCGGCACTTCAATTAAAGTTTCAGAGAAACTTACTATGACTATGGTTTACTTAGTATACTAAGTTACTAAGTAACTTTGTCAAACAGTCAATATCAGTTAAAGTAAAGACTTAAACAGTTTGTATATGTTTATGTGCTTGTTTTACCATCTAAATATTAAAAGAATAGCAGACAGATAATGCACACTTGACAAATTGTGTCTGTTCAACAATAGGGAATTCAATGACTTTAAAATAGTTCTTCCAAAAACTGAAAATTCTATTATTTACACCATTATTTATTTTCATGTCTTTTGAACCTGCGTAACTGACCTTCTTCTGTGGAACACAAATGGAGATGCTTAGCAGAATATCCAAGCTACTCTTTTCCAAAAGTGAAAGCAAAAGGTGACCACGGCCATCCTTCAGGATTTTCAAGGCCAGATTTTCATTTGATAATGACTGAAAATTCAGTCCTCACTCAAAGTTCTTGTAAGGTTTGCCATCCCTTGGTGCTCATCCACATTCAGTGTGAAGAAAGCTGCTCAGGAATTCTACTCAGACATTCCTTTTGTTTTCCACATATGAAAGAAAGCCATACAGGTTTGGAACAACATAAGTGTAAGTAAATGGTGACAGAACATTTATTTGTAATGTAACTATCCCTTCAATGTCATTTCCACTTCACATTTAAGCTGCATGTTGTCTGCAGTCTGTATTTATGTTGGGCATTCCAGTTACAGTTTGATAATGTCTATATTTGATAATATCTTCTGCTGCTTAGATACACTGGCAAAAATATTATTTTGGTGAGTTATTTTTTTGTGATAACACCACAAATGCAGACTTTATTTGTTTAGTGAGATGGAGAGAAGCGAAACTCAAATGTGACTTTATCACAGTACTGCCATGCAAAGGCAAAACATAGTAACTGCACATTTGGTCAAAATGGAGTGTGAAAACTGATATCGGTTCAATAAAATAATAATAAACTTTTTTCTCAGTTTCAGTGTTGGTGCAGTTATTGTATTTTGTCTTTATTTGGCAGTAGACTTATAAGGAAAAGTAATCTTGTAAGTACTTTCAATAATTTAATATTATATGACATTATATTATATTACACATTCATATTTTAATATTTACATAATTAAATGAGCTTTAAAATGTTTTACATTTTCTTTATTAATGGTCTGACATCACTAACTGTGCCTGTGGATGAAACAGAAATGGATGGATTCAATATGTCCTTTAAAAGTTCAAATGAGAATAAATAAGTTAAAAGGTTAGTTTGAGTTTTGTATGTTATGACTACATCATTTGCCAGTTGCCAGAGCCAATTTTGGGCTGAACTCCAGGTGAACTTTTAAATTCATCCAGAAAAATGCATTTATATTAAGGGCACATGCCAAGCAATGTTCTGCATCCATTAAAAGTGTTCTTATATGGATATCTACGCATTTTTTCAAAATGTGGAAAAAGAACAAAAAAGAAAAACTGTGAATCTCCCCTTAAGACAAAATCTCTCTTTAGTGAGTCTCCAGTAGTCAGATGTTATTTGAACACCAGGGGGCAGAAGAGGTCATTGAGCAATGAGAATCCTGTTTTTTTACTTTTCAAGCCAACTTAGTCTCCTCTTGACCGACCCTGCACTTTTTCTGCTTCAGTGCATGGAAGCATCCGTGTGCATGTGTGTGTGTTTGAGTGAGTGAGAGAGAGCCACACAACAGAGAAAACAACTCTTATTTGATCACTTATTTGAACAATACACTATTTTAGACTACCAATACAATATTTTATAGTATACAAGTATATACATTGTTTCTCTCTCTTTGCTCCTATTTTGCTGTGGTTATTGTTTTTGTAACACCATCTATTATTTACGTTGCTGTTTATTTGAAAAAAAGCCGTATATGTTCAGAAAAATTCAAGAAACTCACAAACGATATGAAAGCAAAAAAATCTCAATCGATCTCTTCTGATTGCATTAGGGGTTGAGTCGGACTGTGTTATGAAAAACCTTTGCAGAAAACCTTCAAAGATGCTTAATGAAAACAGATAAAGGAAACGAAAGAGAGAGAATGATATATGGGTATGAAAGAGAGCGATTGAAGAAAAGGAATAAAGATGAGGGAGACTGCAAGCTTCAAAAGTTCAGTTATTGTATTGTTCCTCAGCTCCAAGATCTGAAGCAGGCTAATGATCTTGGTGACCTTCAGAGGAGATCAGAATGCTTACGAGGCAGAACAGCATCTTCAAGGTCTGCTTTGGCCTCCCTTTTATCATTAATTAATTCATGTTAATTGCTGGATTAGAGAGAAAAGGTCTCGGGGAACTAAAGACCGCAGACAGAGCATCTGCCCTTGACCTGACATGAAAGGGAAAGGTGAAGCAGTGTGATCAGGATTGTGTGCTTCTGATCCAGATGCAGTATATGTTTCTCAACCTCTTTACAATGTGATTAAATCAAGATTTAAAACAAATCAATTCATTAATTTTCTTAAAACTTTATGTATAATGCATTATAAAGGTATTCATTAGGGCTGGGAATCACTGGGTACGTCACGATACGATACGATACGCGATACATTGTTCACGATACCGATAATATCACGATATGGCGATACTGCTATAATCGATATATTATCAGTAATAACTCACAATATATCATGTTTTAAGAAATAAAAATATATATTTTTTAATTAGGAAATATGAATCTCCATTTATTTTTTTGGATGAAACACAATGACAAAAACAACTTGTGCCTTATCAGTTGCAACAAAACAGTCACAGACACTATTTTTGTTTTGCTGCAGATGATTTTTTTCACTCGGGAGAAATCGAGTGGAATCGGTGATGCTCGCATGGTCGCGGCTCGCAGCGTGTGAGAGGAATTACAAGCCGAGCCGAGCACGTTATGAGCACCTCCCGACCTCCCGATAATTTTTAAACATGTTTTTTCACCAGCTGTCCCCTATTGCCAAATCATACACAACCACGTCGATGGGGCTATACTTCATTGGCAGCAACCATACAGCGTGCGCATACACTGTCACTGTCATACACACACACACTTTTCTCTCTCTCTCTCCCATTCGCAACATGACGGTCTCTGTGTTTAGCGCGAAAGCCCACGTGATTGCTGCCGGCTCGGGATAAAATTCATGCAGGACAGTCGTGCCGTGTACCACTACCAGCTGCTTTGACGCGATTATCAGTTAAACTGACTCGCAACGTGTGCAATATCTCACGACCTCCCGAGTGTCCGAACTCGCACCGTGTACGCCCGCCCTAACGGCTTTTAAGATCGATACTTGGCAAGAGCGCATCGAGAATCCATCGCGGGAGAAAATATCGCGAGATATCGCCATATCGATATTTTGGCGCACCCCTAGTATTCATAAGTAATTGTAACCAAAGTTAAAATGCATTGGATTTGCAGATAATTGTTATATAAGAAATTGTTAGTTTGTCATGTGTTTTAATGCATTATATATTAGTGTATTATAACTTTGGTTACAATTATTCATGAGACCATACAATGCATTCTAAGGTGAATTATAAGACATAATTAATGCATTAACCCCCGGTATGTATGAGCTGTTCTGAAATTGTTTTGAAACTGAAATCAATAAAATATGTATGTCATTGCAATTGTTTTATCTCAAGATGCACACCAATATTTTTTTTTATAAGGCATGTTTATGAAAGCTACTTAAATGTCCTAATTGAACTATGGCCTAATCCTGGCTTAATCTAAGACCTGTCTGTGAAACCAGGCCTAAAAATGCTTTTATTAAAAAATACTTTTTATATAAAGGCTTTAAGTAAAGTGTTACCAAAAACATTATAATGAAAATAATTATTTATCAGTAAAGGCAATACAATGAATGCTACCATGTATGAATACTTTTCAATAAATATATTGTTATTTTTTTCACATCACAGTAATGTTAATGAGACCTTTATGATTTTATTTATTTATTTCGTTATTAACATTATGGGCGACAATTTGCTTAATTGTCATGGAATTAATGCTCATAATAAATAATAGCTCTAATACAAAATATAATAATATAACGTGTAATTATTATAATAATTATATTAACAAATATTTTATTTAGTTAGTACTTTATTAAAATTATATTATAGTCATGATAGTCTATATGATCCTTACCCATAAAGTATAATATTGCAGATTGTTTATGACTATTTTGTTAAGAGGAGGCAGAAAGCAAGTGGTTTATTGTTGAGCCAGGATGATATTCATTTTTGTTGTCATTAGATATGTATTACGTTCAGTAATCATTCAGTCTAACACAGCTTACAACTACCTCATTATTTAGTGCACACAGCTTTACTCATATGCAATATTGATTACCCAGCATTATGCGTTACAGAGACACGCACAGAACCTCATCCCTGCCCACGTACAGTAATCCTCCAGGGCTCTCCGTGCACAGCTGAACACTCACGTGTGGGTCAAGCCAGCCCTGTGTAACACACACTCTGCCCTGAGTAACACACCTGCTCTGCGAGACCTGACACGGCATATTTGGGGTGCTGTGACAGCAGAGAATTTGTCTGCATGTGTGTGTGTATATTCATGAATCTGTGCAAGCCTGGGCATTTGTGACGCATTTGGGGGTTTATCAAGCGTATACGTGCGCACGCACAAAGGGGACAGAGGGAGTCTATGATCTGAGCTTGCGGCTTGAAGTGTGAGAGTGTGTGTGATGGAGAGGGAGATTGTTTTAGACAGGTATTAAAGTGTAATAGGTTACGTCACGTCGCCTGCTCTGTCTCCTGTTGTTAGTGTCAGTGTTCAGCTTCGCCCTCTTCGGTGGCGGTCGTCGCGGGCAATCCCGTCTCGCCTGCAGGCCTTCTGAAAAAGTCCACATCTAAAGGAAATGTCAGTGTGCCCTGACTGCCACTCCAAAACCAAACAAGTCATCTTCTTCTTCTCTAACCCCTACCGCCAAATCTTGTCTTCCCAAACTTTACAAGCCTGTCTAAGCTGATGGCCTGATGTTTGGTTCATTTGTTTTCTCTGCAGTGATGCAGTGGGCCATTATGTATATTTACAAGCTTGTGTTTGGCCCAGAATACTTGATTAACTCAATCTAAATGGGTTTGTCTCCTTTAATCTCATAATATGACTTTTGATGGCTATAGATTATTTTTCTTCACTGCCGCATTCCAGATCTATTCATTAGTGTGCACAGGCGTCTCTCTGAGAAAACCTGTCAGTCAATTACTCCTGTGATCATTTCTGCTTGGCTGGTGGAAGCAGGGCGGTGGATCTGAAAAAACACAACATCCACACAACCACAATTCACAACCACGAGACTGACAGAACATCATATTTCATTATCCATGGTGATGCCTTTTGTATTCTATGGCACATAAATACATTTGTACTTAAGTACATTTGTTTTTGGCTATTATGATACTCTTCCAAATCTGCTTTTCCCAGACTGAATAAAAACAAGTTGGTGTTTGTACTTTAAACAGTTTTCACTCAGAAAGTGATAGTGAATTTCACAAACGATCACAAAAAAAGTACAAATTAATGGCAATTAACAATTAAACATGAAGTAGAAATAGAAATATTTTTATTTTATTTACAACAAAGTGCATGTTCATCAGTCTCTTAATAACTACAAAAGAACTTCAGTTCCATGTTTCGGTAATAGATACAGTATGTATTCAATCCAGAGCTACAGCGCTGCTGTTCGTCAAACCTATTTGTCCTCTTCGTCCGTCTATATGTCTGTCTTTCTATTCTTTATTTATTTATGTAATTTTTTTATTACCGGTAGTTAATGACTGAGTTGACAGCAGAGGCGCACAGTTCTCCTCCTGTGGAGATTTATCCTTCCTGCAGCGTTTAATTCCAGCTGTAATCAAACATGAATCAGCTAATCAGTGTCTTTGGGTTCACTTGTAAATTACAGCCAGGTGTGTTTGAGCGACATTAGGACTAAACTTTATTGCAGTTGATTTTAAAGAGCAAAATCCTTGTACTTTGCAACTCGTTCAAACTTAAATGATTTCAAACTTGAAGTCTTACATTCATCTCAAGCAGGCACAATACGATGAAACTGAAAACTCTGATAGCATACAGAACAGCCTCTGGCTCTGTGCGCCCTTACCTAAACACTTAAGATCTCTCCGGTCCCCTGTGGTCAGTAAAACGAATGATGTCTAAAATGAATGATGTGTACAAGGTCACTTTCTTAAACCTTCACATTCACTGTTCCACAGTGCTCAAGTTAATTCCAAACCTTTACCCGAACAGCAAAATCTTCCAAAAAAAGGCCAGAGAGACATTTTTGGAGGAGCACTTTTCTATCTAACGCTGTGCAGTTGCACTATTTTAGTACCTAATGTAAATTCGGTATGGTAGTGATACTTGTATTGTGTTCTCTCTGCCGCTTGCATTAATTCTCACTTCTGCTTGTATTATTCTCATTAAGTCACTTTGTATAAAAGTGTCAGACAACTGAATAAATGTCAATTCCCACTTTCTATGTGGACAGAAAATGTACCTGTCAGTGGAATTGTGTTCCATCATGCCTTGTCAGGACACAATATTAGTTTGGGAGAAAGATTTATGTTTAAACAAAATATTTGACAGTTTGGCTTAAAGGGATAGTTCCCCCAAAAATGAAAGTTCTGTCATCAATTACTCAGCATCAAACCCGTATCTTTCTTCTGCTGAACACAAAAGAAGATATTTTGAAGATGGGTAACCAAACAGTTGATGGGCCCCATTGACTTCCAAGGTATTTTTTTTTTTTTTCAGATTCTTCAAAATATCTTCTTTTTTGTTCAGCAGAAGAAAGAAATTCATACAGGTTTGAAACAACTATCCCCTTTAATTACATACTTAGAATCGTATAACTACTATAAAAGACTATTTTAAAAGTTAAAAAAAAAAACAATTTAGATGCTAACCATGAAAAGCCTCTGCTCACATTGCTTCATCTGTATTGATATTCATGACTCGGAGGAACCATATCTCTCCTCTTCAAATGATCAGGCATTAGTCGTTTCCATACTGTGAAGATATGCTGGGTGCTTCAAATGCTGAGCAGTCTGCAAATTCTTCAGATTGAAACAGAGTGCAACTAAGAGCACAGAATAACATCTTGAGAGCTTAAATCATGAATCAGACGTATGTATACTTTAATGATGCTGTTATGCTAATGTTGCAATTAAAATTCCTAAATGTGGCTCTCCTTTTCTTCTAAAGTTCGTAATAGTTCTCAGATGGCCAACTCCTGATGTTTATTATTTTATGGCCGTTAAAAAAAATGAATATGCATGATCAACATTTCCACAGTTGAGAAAAGCAAGATATCAAAATGAGAAAAAGAGAGAGAGAGATAACATAATCAAAAGAGAAAACACTCTAATGTAACCGCTCTAATGATCAATGGTTTGTAATGGACCGGATTTGCACATCAGCTGAAGATCCTTTCTCTTGACTCTCCTCTTTAATATGTAAACATAATTACAGCATGGAGAGAAATAATGGCTATACCTTCAATTAGCCACAGTCATTCAAACAAAGAGTTGGTCAGGGCAGAGAGAATGAGAGAGAAAGAAAGACTCATTCTGGGATGGTGTATGCTGTGCTTGCAGATCTTATACTCTGAAAATGCTCATAGAGAGAGAATAAGCAAAAGCATCATCTCATGAGTTTAAAAAAAAGGAACTGAGGAACTTGGACCTACATTTGGCCTCCCATAATATGTGTGTTTTAATACAGATTAATAAATGGTAAAGAAAGTTACATTTAAATTGAACTTGAACATGATGTCAAGTTGTGACAGTGTATTGCAGTGTGATACGCCGTGCTTTATCTAAAACCTGTGCATTTTTTATTTATTATAAATGCAGTGTATAACATGGAATATAAAAAAAAATTGTGCAATAGAACACAGTTATCTGAATCACAGTTATTTGAATAATTAATTTATATTTGTTTCATCATAATTAAAATTGTATTATATATATATATATATATATATATGTATTATAATTATTTTAATATAATGTTAAAAATAATATTCTGTTAATCGAAAAAAGTTTATTGGCATTTATGTTATTTGCTAATTACATTTAGACTGATTATTTGCAGAAAGTGGACAAGACTGATGTGGTGTTTGAGCTCGAATCTTCTCATGTTGATGTAAAACCGTATGATCGTGACATGAAAATACACATTGAGGGCTTTTAATGAGACAAACTGGGCATATTTTGAAAAATGGTGTAGCTATGTTAAGCTGCGAGTGGAATAACATGCTAATTTAATTTATTGCTAATTCCTCAGCAGTCCAGACGCACACATTCATTTCAATCTATATGCAAACTGTTAACACATAAGCGCCTGTCCCCGTTTCTATGGCAACCCACAATGTCACAGTCCATGGTCTCTGCAGTGGGTCCATTTCTGAAGTCTGAAGTCAGCCTCTCCCCCATCTCTCTCTCTCTCTCTCTCTCTCTCTCTCTCTCTCTGTTTCACTTTCTTT
Organism: Abramis brama; assembly: GCF_963993115.1. Taxonomy (NCBI): domain Eukaryota; kingdom Metazoa; phylum Chordata; class Actinopteri; order Cypriniformes; family Leuciscidae; genus Abramis; species Abramis brama. The sequence goes on along the minus strand of NC_139966.1, from coordinate 42,926,595 downwards.
CTTCACTTTTTTCTGTAACCGAGCCAGGATCCTTCACATTGCATTTCTCTTGACTTCATAAAGAGGTTTTCTTTCTCTTGGGTTTTTAGATGTGTGCATTTCATTTCCCTCTCCCTCTTTCTCTCTCCCTCGTTCTTCCACTCTCTTCAGCTGTAAGCATAAATATTTTGGGCCTTTGCAGTCAGATATAATGTTAGACTGTCAGCTGAATCATTTCCATGCTAATTTTCTTGGCATCTGTGATAAGTATATTCTCTGTGGCAAACATTGTCATCAGCTTTTGAGGATTGTAATTTTTCCCCCTCACCATTCGCTAAAGCACTAGGATCTGAGCATAGCACTTTATAAACAGACACACACACGCACTCTCTTTGAGGGATAAACACACAAGTTCGGTCGTCACCAATGCGTTCACACACCACACACGCTCACACAGGGCGAAAGCTCTGATTTTAATTCACGTTACATAAGATGGATATCCATATACACTGCCAGATTTTTACCCTTTTTTTATGCAGTTATTTTTTATTAATGTATTCGGAGAGGAAGAGACTCTAAAGCGCTATGCAGTCTTGCTGTAAAGCAGAGGGTTCCCACAGACATAATCCTACACAAACACTGCATTAAATTCTCTCCTTTTGCAAGCTACAGCTTTTGTTTTTCGATTACAGCTCAAGTACTTCGGTTCAGTTAAGAATGCTACGGCAAAGATAACCCACTGATCCGCAAAATTCAAGATACTGGCCTCACTGTCAAAAAGTCTTGGCACGTAACCGCCATTTCTGCTGGGACTGAGTCACCGGTCCATATCAGCCTTGAACTTCTGGGTGAATTCTGCCGCATGCACATTAAACAAACACGTGCTCACACGCTCTCCGGTGTGATGCGCACACAATACACTTGTACATGCTGTCACCTTGACCAATGTGCCTGCGTGTGTTTCTGTATTGTACACACGTGTGCCTGCTGCTGCTTACACATGTGAAAGTTGCCTGTGCGTGGAGGTCAGATCCAGCGGTCGAGCGGGTGTTGTGTAAACCCAGTGTCGGTGCAGCTCTAATGCTGACCAGGTGATGGCAGATACACAAGGGAGAAAGACCCAAGCTTCAGATGCCCCCGAACTGGGTTTATGAGACCCGCATGTGACCAACAGGGAAAAGGGAATTCAGAGACACTGAATTTAAAAATGAAAAGAGAATGAAAAAAATAAATAAAGTGGATTGCAGCATAAGGGATGTGGCGTAACTGAAATGTCTGTGAAAAGTCAGTAGATATTTTTCAAGTACTGTATGATTTCGACAGACACATTAGTCTTCCTTTAGTCTTTCTGTAAAATAACAGATACATATTATAGTTCATAAAATGAAATAGTCAAATCCAGGGGTCATCAACAGGGGGTCTTGCACTAATACAGCAGGGATCTGCCACTTATTGCTTTATCTCTGAATCTGATAACTGAATATAACTGAAGTGCACGCTTAGAGGAAAACATAACATTATTATCCGTTAGTGTGAAAGCTGATATAATCATCATAGTTATCGTTATTAGTCCCGGTGTGAACAGACCTTTAATATGCACCAGAGCTATTGTATGAAAACATGTTTTTGAAGAAAGTATTTTATGCACATCAGGGCTGCATTTATTTGATAAAAAAAAAAAAAAAACAACTGTAAAAACAGTAACATGCAATTTATTCCTAATCATTCCAAATCATTCTAATATGCTGATTTGCTGCTCAAGAAACATTTCTAAACATTATTATTAGTGTTGAAAACAGTTATTTTTGTAATATTTTTGTGGAAAGGAAACCATGTTAGAATCTTTAGGATTATTTGATTATGAATACCATTTTTTTAAATTAGTTTTTTTTGTAACAATATACAAGCCTTTACTGTCAATTCTGCATGAATTTAATGCATCTCTGCTGAACAAAAGTATTATTTAAAAAAAATCTTACTGCCTCTAAACTTTTGCACAGTACTGTACATGGAATACTGTATGCATATTGTATGGGCTAGACTTGTAATGTTTATGGTACTTTTTTATGCAGTTTTTTTTATTTGCTTGAGAGTTCCTGATTAAAGCATGCTTTCATTTTATGAAAAAAGAGCAGCTTGAACATTTTGATAAATTTCTCCTTTTGTGTTTTTCATGACAAAATAAAATCATATGTATTTGGGATGGCATAAGAGTTAGTAGATGATTGCGATTTTGAGGTGTTCCTTTAAGAAACAAACACACGGCACTTGAAACGTTTTTTTTGTAATATCACGTGCCTCATCACAGGCTCTAATTTGTTTCTCAATATGAATTCATTAAAGTCTTGTTTAGTTGGATCCTTTAAACTGAGTCGAGTGGAGTTAATTCGTAGATGAGCTCAGACTGGCTTGATTTAATTGAGAGTTTTTGACAGGGTTTTTTGGAAACAGCTGTCTGTTTTGTTTCTGCTCTTTGCTGTCTGGCTTTGTCAGAGTTTCTCCGTGGAGCGGTTTTGCCCACGTCCTCTAATCCCTAAATGTGGTTACTTTGTTGAGTGCTCTCTTTTGCCTTCCCCCTCTATATTTGTGTACAAATGTGTGTCTGTGCAAGCTCTTAGCGTTGTTCTGCTTGTCTAAGCCAGTGTGAAGCTGCAGGATGTGACCGCAAGCCAGAAAACTGCTGCAGGCTTTCAGTGCCACACCACATCAGTGTCAGAGAGAGAAAGTTTCTCTCTCACACACAAATACACTCACTTATCTCTGCATTTGCTGACTAGGATCTTTGTTTTGGAGCTACCATATAATAAGTGAAATATGGAAATCTCTCTGTTGCTGTGTCCTGCTTGTACTCCAGTCGCCAAATGCATCAACATGGCCACTATAAGAATTCTGACCAACTAGTCTTACTATTCTGATTCAAATTAGACCAATCTACTTTATAACGGACATAAAAGGTATACCAAATGACTAAACAAGTTAATGCAACCGGCCACAGGTCTGTGATGTTGGGTTTATCTATTAAAGAGATAGCTTAGCCTATCCAAAAATGATTTTATCACAAAATACTAACCGTGATGTTGTTCAAAAATTGCAAACAAATCTCCATTAAATTATGACTTTTTCTCTATATATGGTGCATTATCTTAATAAGCCATACAATAGTTTTCTGTGTATGTTGTTATTCACTGATAATCTTCATCTCCTCTGAAACATTAAACGAGAGAGAACAGGATACATAATGCAACATAATTCATGAATCTTACAGACTCTGCTTTGTGAAGTGAATTAATAGGTTCATTAAAAAGATCCAACGAAAAAGAAGGATTCTTTCATTAATCAGACATCACTACTCATGAACTCTTCTGAATGTGGCACGGTGAGCTAGGGTGGATGCCAAATGTTTCAGTCAATTAAATTTCAGTCTGTTTCTCCTTCAGTAGACTTTTAATAGCACAGAACTCTCTTAACTACTAAGTCATATGGACCAATTTTATGATACTTTTATGGCGCCTTTAAAGTTTTAAATCTACTGTTATTGCATGGAAAATAGTTTTTGTTAATTTCTGTGTTCCACAAAAGAAAGTCACGCAGGTTTGGAAACATCAAGGTGACTTTTGGGTGAGCTATTCCTTTAAGAAGAGTTTTAATAAACAAGAAGCTGAAAACGCAGAAGGAGTCAAACAGTTTGATGAAATGATGTGCAGTTTGATTCAATTGCACTATTTTTATCAGACGCTTATACAACCCAGCGGATGGGTGGGGGGAAGGAAAGTGCTGACTGCAGACTTGGAGCTACGTAGTGATTTCTGTGTGAAAAATGGGTTTAATGAGCCACTTTAACTGTGCGCATTATCAGCCTGAGAGAATCTGCAGTCCTACACTGCCTTTTCAAAAAAAAAACACCACAAAAAAGAAAGAGACTGCATTAATTTAGGAATAGAAAAGAAGTGAAAGAGGAATAAAGAGAGGGGGCAAGGAATAAAACGAGAGGAAAAATTAAAGAGATGAAATCAGTGAAAGGCTGATTTTTATCTTAATCCCACAGTTATTGGCTTCTGGATGTCAGCTCTGATCTGTGGATCCCTTTAGCGGCCCCTTTGATCCGCGGCCCCAGACAGACCGTAAGCACATTCCACGGTCGCTTCGGTTTTTACCTGTCGGCACAAGCGGGACAAGTGAGCAGCTCATCAAACGCTTGACTGCGGGCTCCTGATTACAGAGAGAGATGGGTGATGTGGAAGCTGCATTCTCATAAACGTGTGAGTTTTATATCTATCCCCCAGCACGCCACCGCACCTCTCTCTGAGAGTTTGCCGCTGTGATCCCGACGGGAAGCCCACGCTTCAGCCGGCTGAGAATAAAGATTACCTTCACACACACAGTGGCTAAACCACAACTTTCCTCCATTTAAGCACTCGCTGCCATTGTATTTGAGGCAAGTTTTCTTTTGTTGGTTTAACTTAACTTCATCCGATTTGAAAGAGATCAGAAGTGAGAGTCCGCTGCACTGATCTCCATTAAAAATCCCCGCGGGGTCAGTCAGGAGGTGTGGAGGGGTTGACATGCAGAGAAATGCAGGGAGATAAGAGGCCCCAGAGTCACAGGAGGGTGAATAATGAACTCATTGAATAGTAAGATGGCAGCACAGCTAATAGAACCGGACACATCATTAAAGCTCACTGTGTGCATTTTGTGTGTGTCTGGTTAGAGTCTATTTCAAGCAAATACAAGTTCTGTGTCTGTTTTTTTTTTTTTTTTAAATCAAATCGAGTTTCTAAGGGAATGACAGTGATATACTGTGAAACGCAATAGACATTGTAAGAGAGATAAAAATTATGAAAAATGATATGAAACACAAGAGAACTGGTTTTGAGAAGATGAAAATGTGTGTTTTTCTGTGCCACCTGACAATAAAAGAGGAAAATATCTAAAAGGGAGACGTGTGAAGACAGCATTAGAGTGTCAGACTTCTTTTGTAAGGCTTTTAAATGAACTCGGCTCAACTCAAAAGATGCAGTTTATCGACCCCATTCAACCTAAAAGGAACAGTTCAGCCATAAATGAAAATTCTGCCATCATTTACTCACCCCCATGTCGTTTCATACCATATTACTTTCTTGCACAAAGGGGGCCATTTTAGAGACTTGCTCTGATTGCTCTTTTCCATGCAATTAGTCCTTAAAGGGTTAGTTCACCCAAAAATGAAAATTATGTCAGTAATTACGCACCCTCATGTTGTTCCAACCCCGTAAGACTTTCGTTCATCTTCAGAACACAAATTAAGATATTTTTGATTAAATCTGAGAGCTGGCTCATTCATTCATAGGCTGCTAGGTAATCGATATCTGCCATCCCAGAAAAGTTAGTAAAGACATCGTTAAAATTGTCCAAGTGACTACAGTGGCTCAACCTTAAGTTTAGCAAGCGACGAGAATACTTTTTGTGCGCAATAAATAAATAAAAATAACGACTTTATTCAACTATTCATTTTCTTCTGTGTGGGCCTCTGAGTAAGTTCACGTAGTGGAAAAGCGCAGCGCTTCTGGGTTGTTCGTCAGAACGTAGGCTCTCTATTGGCCGACGCTGGTCATGTGTGTGATGCTGGCCAATAGTCAAGTTATTGTGAGTTTCAATCACATGAAATGAAATATGACCAATACAATTTCTCCTCATGAGTTCCTCAGAAGAAAGAAAGCTGGAGTTCTGTAATTGTTTTGTAATCTGTAAACAGGTTGTCTTGATTAATTAGCAAAAATTTAAAAAGTCAACATAGATACATAAAACACAGGTTACTGAAGGGAAAAGAGAGAAGGATGTAGGAACAGAGAGAAAAAGGAACAGTTATACACACACATATATATATATGTGTGTGGCTAAATCACTCCCTGTAGAGTGAGCCTGAGGATATTGAAACAACCAAAGCAGGAACTCTCTTCCTCGTTTTCTCTTCCTGTTTCTTTCGCTATCTCTTGTGCTCAGAGATTACTAAAATCAACAAACATATAAACAGTTGTTTCACTGTGAGTATTTCCTCATGTAAGGGGTATAGATATCATACTGTTATACATATGCCTCCTGTTACACTCACACACACATATTAAAGAGCTGTAGTGTTACAATTTTCTTTTTTAAATATTATATACAAATATTTTATATATATTTAGAAATATAATTTTGTAGTGTGCTGCACAGTACAGTATGTTCCATTTAATTGTGTGTTATGCGAAAGCAGACGTGAATGCTTGGTCATTACTTTTCTAAAGCATGGTCCTTTTGAACATAATAAGTGATAACTGATTGATAATTAATATGACGTAATAATTTGTTCACTCACCTGAACTATTTGTTTGTTTGGTCATGTGTCATTTGTTGTGAAGATATTCCCTAAAGACAGGAGTAACCCCACTAGGAGTGATGGGTTGAGACTTTTCAAAGAGAGGAGGGTGATGAGTGCTTTGCTTGAGGTGTTCTGGGAACAGTCGTGAGAAGTGATAAAGAAAGATGGTGTGTGCGTGTGTGTCTTTACACGTGAGTGGAAGGGTGTTTGGAGGGATGGTATTGCGCATCTGGCAGAGTGGTTTGGGAAAGTCCATGCAGCTGTCTCATAGGACTCGCACACACTCAAGTGATTAATCAGGAATGCATCAGCACATCTGAGCTGACCTGCTTATGTAATCCAGATAATGAAAGGCAATGTGCCATGTCAGTCTGCTCATAATGAGCAAGTACAGTAACTTTAAAGACACACACGCACACACACACACACACACACTCATTACTGAGTCATGGGGATCAGGAACCCATGTGTGAGCTGTTACGACTGCATGATGGGATGGTATTACAGAGGCAAGCCTCTTTCACATGACTCGCATCAGGGTTTCACCGCTGTGACCTCCAAATGAAAAGATTTGCAGATAGTGTTCACAGAAGGGTGGTTTTATGAGGATTCTAGCTAGCAAGATAGTGGGAAGTGAACACAGTAAACAGTGAAAACAGTGAAGGCAAAAAAGAAAAAAAGAAGAAAAAAAGAATCCAGCATGCCATGCATTACAGTGATTTCACTGCAAGTAAGGTCTTCATGATACAAAGCTACCATCCCCCCTTAAGGAAGCAAAATGCACAGATTTTAGCTCTTATAAAACATCGTCAACGGCATTATGATAAAACACATTTTTCAATAAATAATTACATGAATTAATTTTATCCTTGGTAGGCTACATGTTACATGTACTTATAGTAGTAACAACAGTAAATTATACATAATTACATGCAACTAAACCTAAACCAAACCCTATTCTTAACCACCCCTATAGTATTTAAATGTATAATTACACTTTAACAAACCTTAAAATGCTTCCAACAAATAATGTACCTGTACTGCCTTAGCCTAAATAGGCTGTTTGCAAAGAAAGCACTTGTGAGATATAAAGTCATAATGATGCAATTATGATAAATAAAGAAGCTGCAATGGTGAGATGTGGTCACAATTAAAATAAATAGTTGCAATTGTGATTATTTGACCTGTGCTGCTTGATGCTTCTTAAGAATAAGACATAACCTAAGTATGAAATTATAACAAAGTTATAAGTGTGAGAATGTGAGAATGTGACCTGCGCTGTAGTTTGAGGCTTCTTAAGAATAAGAAATTGTGAAATTGTGATATATATTCACATTATATATTTACATAATGATGTAATTACAAGAAATAAAGAAGTCATCATAATGGTGAGCCAGAATCGCAATTACAAGAAAAAGTCATAATTGTGCTGTAGCTTGTGCTGTAGCTTGATGATTCGCTCTATAGGGTTTAATGCAATACATGAATAAACATGAAAAAACGATTAACCGAGAAGCTTCTGAAGAGACCATTTTATGATCCTAGAAAGAATGCAGTGGGTCAGGTTCGGCCAATCAGAGCTGCTAATTAAACTGGTGATTACACACCGTTAAGGGATTAGTGACTGATGTGGAAGAATTGTCCTCCATGTCTCCTTCCCTTCATCCTTCTGTCCTCTACTTCTCTCCCCCTTCTCTCTTTCTCATCATTCATTTGATCCCTTCCTTCAACCTGTCTTTCTCACTTTCCATCCCATTTCCCTCTCTCTGTGTATCACTCTCTAGCTCTCTCACACACACTCTTTATCTTTCGGTCATTTACATCTCAGTCTTTCTTTCATTTTCTCTTGTTCTCTTTGTGCCTCATGGTCCCTATAACAAAGAAAAATGAACAGCATAATGCTGACAAATTAGAGCACAACCTCAGTAAACAAACACAGCTTCAGTTGAGCGAGTAATAAACTACAGCGTTGCTTCTTATCATTAGCATGGAGCCACTAATCGCTAATGTGCTGTTTTTCATATTAAAGATAATATATCTAATCACACACCAGCTTATGGGAAATGAGGTTAATAATCTAAACACGCACACAGACCAAATTCCTGGTGTTTTGAAAAGGTTTCTGATGTCTTGGCTCTTTTCTTCAGCAGACTACGCTGTGTTTGTGTATTTGTTAATCTGTCATAGCCAGATCTTTGACTAAACAGCGTAAGGTCTAGTTCACATTATGGCTTGTTCTGGCCAAGAACTGCCAACTTAGACGGGAAGGGAATGAATTCCACAACCTGCATGGAGCCTATGCCAGAGCCCACCGAGCAGCCGCGATACCAGCACCAGAAAGAGTGACTGAGCCAACCATCACTCCTTAGCATGAGCCCAACGTAGAGTCCGACCAGGTCCGTAAGTGGGTGTGCTCGTGGAGTTCAAGGGTATGGAATGGAGCCCCGTCTACACTCCTGCCCCCTAGAGGGGGTATCTTTTTTATGAGAATTTGGAAGAGGATTATCCCCGTAGTGTCTCCTCTGGTCCTGCCTTTCTCCAAGTCTCCAAGTCCCTGCTGGTCCTGCCCAGCTCCAAGTCTCCTACGTCTCCACTGGTTCTGCCCAGCTCCAAGTCTCTGTGTCTTCAGTAAAACCCACAGAGCCTCCCTCTCTGACCTCCTCTACCAATGACAGGCAATCCTTCGGCCCCACCTCATTTAAAATATTTTTTTAAATGGTTGTGCATGTCCTTGTGCATTTGTCTCGAATATGTGCTGAAATTTGAGGAACAGCACTATTTCCAGTGTCAAACTAAATTCAAGAATTATGCCTTATTATGTAATATAACCTCAAAACTTCAAAATAAGCACAACAATGTAAGACAAGAAAACTGAGAAAGAACTCTTTTTGCTGAAGAACAGGATAAGAAGATGTGACTCCTTAGATCTGCTGAAGTGCAGCAGCATTAAAAGAGCAAACAGCAGCAGCCATCAAATGAAATATCACAGATGCCTCTCCTCCTCTCTTTAAGAGAACAGCTTACAAGCTTAAACCAGAGCAGATCTCAGTACAGACACATGCACAAGCCTCAGAGTGCATCTGCAGTGCTCAGAATACTTAGAGCACCATAGATTATCTCAGAATTATACAGATTATTATAGTAGGATTAATGCTAGACCTGTAGAAAACCTGACAGTGGTGCTTAAAAAAATGTGTTTGAGTAAAAGCTGGAATAGACAAAAAACAAAAGAAGCCGAAGCCGTTGGTAATGGTGCAGAATAAGTAAAGGCTTTGGCTGTTGTTAGTGTGTAGAGGTTATTTCACTAAAGCCCCTTTCACAGTGAACACATCCAGAAGTCATTCATTTTCAGTGAGTGCTGGCAAAAGTTTAACCTATACAGTAGTGACTACCAATGTGAATGAAGACATTGGAACACTGAGCGATTTCACTGTTGTATACGATTTGTCTTTGCCCATATAAACCGATGTTAAAAATGATGCGTGGAAAACCACGCTGGCATTCTGATTCGTTTGATTCATTCATTGATAGTCGTTCATCTTGTTCATGATGTGATGTATTGTGTGCTGCTGCAAATTATATACAAAAGCTTTGCCCTGCAGGTTGTTCATTTTTAGCAGCCAGAAAACTGATTCACTGTCAAAATGACATCTTATTTTAAATGACAATACATTGTGATTAGATTTTCAAAATTTATAACAAGCTTAGTTGATCTCCAATAGCTTTACATAATATAGCAGCAGGAATGCTTACTAGTGACCAACCTGGCAAAGTGTAATGCTTAAATCACTGAATGGGATCGCTTGACTTTCCTTGGAAAGTATTGGTGCTTTTTCTACATGGTGGACCTGTGGGGAGCCTGTCAAAACATTAAATTATAAATATAAATATTCAATGCCTGTTGTAATGTTCCTATAACAGTGCCGTTAAATGTTTCCCTCTACCACAGAATTATAATTTATTTTAATTATATTCATTTGAAGGCTTTTCTCTTCAAAAATTGATATGATTTGATTAATTAATCTGCATATAATGCCATTTAATTCATTTGATAGGCCATATATAAACTATATAATGCAATTGTTTACACTATATGTGATTTACTGTATGGATTATCCTCTTTGGACTGTGATTTTTAAGTCCCAGTCCATTCCTTGCAGGTTCTTTTATCTCTCTTAAATTGTTATTTTATTCCTTAACTCTCTTTCTTCCTCTTCCATGCCCTTTCTTCTGCCTTTTTCTCCTTTCTGTCTTGCTGCAGTGGATAGATTCTGTGTTTTCAGTCTTAGAGGGAACAGCAGGAGGGCAAGCCCTCGGCTCACTCTGTATTTCCAAATAAAAGAGCAAGAGAAACAGAAAGAACCGGATGGGCTGGAGAGGGCAAATGGAAGACAGATGGAGAGGGGAAAAGGGGTGAGAGATAAAGGGAAAGAGAGGGAGAGATGAGGAAAGAGCATTAACTATTTCTTGCAGTTGCATATTCTCACCTGAGAAGGGCAGCAGAGATACAGCTCAGTCACATCTTAAACACAAAGAGAGAGGACTGCAGTGAGAACAGTTATTCTAGAGCTCATAATAGAAATCCGAGAAGAATTAGCAAGCTTAAATGTATGCAGAACTGAGGTGGAGCATTTTCAATTAGTATTTTGTTTGTATATCAAGAGGCAAGAGTGGCTGTAATATGATTTCTACAGAAACAAACATTTCAATGCCTTGATAAAGCACAGTTCAATTCCTCTGCATATTTGCTAGATTGCTAATAAGCCATCTTCTCACATTGGGTTACCACCTTGACTCAATTTCAATTGCATCACCCTATTGAGGTTAGGCTGTTGGTCACTAAGCCAGCACAACTGCAAATTGTTGTCAAGGAAAGCAAGGCACATAATTCACAAAATAATTTGCGTTGAAATCTGCAAACATAATAACAAGCTATGGTAAGCTAACTGCTAATCATGTGAATTTACAGTAGAGTCTTTTGGAAGTGTATTAGTTTAGTTTTACAAACAAAGAAACCTGGATAGATTGTTTCGCCAAATGGATGTCTCTGAGCTGCTATTGAAGCATTAGAGAGCAGCATTTAGCTTATTACCACTTCTGCAGTCAACATGTAGGAGCGCCTGTTGCTTTACCCAGAGCCAGGGAAGCATGAAAAATCACAATAATTTTTGGACCATAGGATATGACATTTAATGTAATGGTTTTACATTGACCACGGCAGTTACTAGGGCTGTATCATTGATGTCTGATTGTTACATTAGCCTTTCCATCTTTTTTTTTTTTTTCAGGTCAGTGGACACACAAAAACATACATGCATTGCACACACAGGTACATGCACATGACTCATTGACTTATTCTGTATGTTGTTAAGTCAAGCTAGGTTTAGATCTTTAAAACAGAATAAACTGACGAGCTGTAAGTTTTCAGAGAAATTACAATGGTATATTCTGTGGAATTGGTTTTTCTTTTATTTCTTCTAATACTTTTATTTTTTTTTGTAAATTATAATTTGAGTGAAAGGCTGAATTGAATAACTTGGTATAAAAAAATGTTCAGTGTGGTTTGGCTAGATCCCAATGTATCTTGAATTAATTAATTACCAAATTGTGGGAACAAAGTGGAAAGATATATTCTCTGAAACAAGCCTTAATATTTTATGCAGTTTCACTTCTTAATCAAATGTATTGAGTTTTAAGCAAACTTAGTGTTTGGTTAAGAATATTGATTGATTTATTTGCAGTGTTACATGCAGCAGATGTTGTTTTGGTTTGCATTTTGCATCACCAATATTAAATTCATTCATTCTGTTTCACCTGCAGTTTATAATAGTATTTTGTTACTGATGTTGCATTATGTTGATGGCAAAAAGAAGTACATTCAAAACATTCAGAACCTCTTGGGAGAGGTTCTACTAACAAATCCTGCTGGTAGTTATTGGGATGGCAGGTTGAGCCGTCATTAATCTCATACACATGAAAGCACTCTCTTTCACACACACATGCACAGCCTGTGTATACCTTTGACATTTGTAAAAGGTCTTTGTAACTTTGACACATTTCAGAGTGGACATGTAGGGCCTTGGAGGCAGGCTGTGTGTTTGCGTATGTGTATTGACTCACCATCTTGAAACTTATGATGCATGAGGATTTGTTATCTTCCTCGGGAAGCTTTTACTACTACCCTTCAAATTGTAAAGTACCTACCTCCGTACACACAGACACACAAAACTCTTCATGGCCTGTAGAGAAACACAATCTCACTCCTGTCAGGTGTTCAGATTCAGCTGTTGGATCGGATCGTTCACTGAACATGGCATGAAGGCAATCACTGCCCACTCACTATCGGAACCAATTCAGACTTGACACTCCAACTGATCGTTCAGCCATCACACATTCTGCCCAACACACCTGCAAGAGCTGTCTACACACACTATCCAATCCAACACGCACCTGCCCAAGCTCAGTGAATGACATGATTGTACAAAAGTGACGAGCCTAAGAGCTGTAGCTTGTACGCAGGAGAACTGAATTTGGATGTTGGCATAAGTTTCAGAAATGTCAGACTCAAGGGGGTTATTGCTAAATTTGTATATGTCAGGTTTTGATGTATATTGTGTAGCTTGTATAAATATATTACCCTGAACGTCATCAGAGGGCGCAAAGTAAATCTGATTTGTCAGATGCTCACCTGAATCAACAAAACATACTGCATGGGATTCGCTGACTCGTCAATTTAGATGGGATACAAAAGTTTCAAAAGATTTATTGGCTGTTTCACACAAAGGACAATGGAATTCTTACTTAAGCAGTTTGTTCTGCCCAGGCAGAAAAAAACAAAACAAATGAAGAATTGACAAATTGTGTTGGGACCTTGCACTATAAAATACAATATCTTGTATTACACTACAGTACTGTTGCTTCCAAAGGCAGTTTTGTAAAACCATGCTGAAACATCTAGGTTAGACCAGAATTAATAGCCATGCTAGTCCTAATTATTGCTGGTTTGGCACTAGTGTATGTGATGGACCAGTATAGCCATGGAGTTTGGGGTTGAAGCATGCAGGTTTACCAAGAAAGTCTTGCTAGTTAAGCTAGTTAGGATATGTATGCAAATGACCCCAGTTTATTTTTCACCCCAGAATGATGACACATAAATAAAAAAATATATTAAGATTAAATGAAGCTATGTCTATGTTGTAATGATAATTAATTAATGCATTTCCCTCCCAAATTTCATATGAATGTAAATACAAATTTGAATATCATTACCATAATAAAACATTTTTAAAATAATGTTGTATTGGTAACACTTTATAATAAGTATACAGTAATAAAGTATTTACAAACCATTTGCAAACTAATAGTTTATAGTTAACTAATAGTTTCTGTAGATAATACATATACAAACATAAGTTCTTCATTCACTGTTACTGTAATTAACAAATTATTTTTTGTTTAATTAGCTCATATAGAAAAAGTTAGATAATGCTTTGTTAACAACTTATTAACCGTAAATAGTTCTCACTTTAGGTTAGGTCACAGAAAATCAGTAATTTATATGTAATTTATTAAGTCCTTTAAACCAACCTTTATTGCACATTAATTGCATTAGTATTAAGACATCCTTAAAATGTTTATAAGACAAATGTGTGTGTGTGTGTGTGTATGTGTGTGTGTGTGTGTGTTTTTGTAAACATTTTAAGGAATATGAATGCAATTTATGTTCAATATGTTGGTTTAAAGCACTTAATTAATGTCATTTTCTGATATTCCATGACCTAATCTAAAGTGAAAACTATTTACGGTTAATACGTTGTTAAAAAAAGCATTTTAGTTAATTACAGTGACAATGAATGACAAACTCACTATTTGTATACAGTATATTAATGTAACTACATTAATAAACTATTAATTAACTAATAAACTAATAGTTTGCAACTGATTTATGAGTGTTTTGTTACTGTCTACTTATCATAAAGTGTTACTGTTGTATTATTTAAACTAGAAAATATTCACATATGTTAGTATTTGTATTTTGTTAGTATTTGGGGGAAATTGTGCTTAACTGTCATGAAAAAATTATATATATATATAGTGAGAGAACCAGAACCAGAATAGAATCTTGTAACTTCACAATACTAGCTCAGATATAGAATGTCTGGTTGAAGTTCCAGTCATTCACCTTGGTGTCTCAGAGTTTCTCCTTGAATCCAGGTTTGATGAGCTTTAAGATCGCTGGACGTGTGTTGCTAGGATACACTGATTACCTGTGTGATGTAATGGTGCCTGAGCTGTTTAGAGGATCATTTCTCATTTGTACATGAGATTGACAGAGAGTGAGGAAGGAAAGAAAGAGGGATGGGGAGCGCACATGTTCAGAAAAACACTTATGACCTACATAAAGAGCTCTAGCGCAGCAGTGCAGCGATGGAAGTTGATAGAGGGAGTTTTAATGCGTCCGTATCTCTCAATCTCTCCTCATGTGTCAGCTCAGTTGTGATATTTCACAGTCCTGTTATTTCAGACGAGTCAAATTTAGCCCACTGTCCAGCAGGCTTTAAATGAAATGTCTTTTGTTGGCCTGACGAAGGATTGGTATCCCCACAAGCGGATTTGTCTTTTTATCTCGGCGGAGCGATCGCTGCTGTGCGCCGAGCGTGTGGAAGACAGATGACGGACTTTCTTGTTCACCCTCTGGTTGAGATCAGTCAATAACTGCACTGCTGGTGCTCGGCTTACCCTAAAACTGTCCACATTAAGGGAATCTGTTTACAGTCTGAACAATTTACACACTCCGTGACGCCTGTTTGTTTGGATCGAGTGCGTGTTTCAGCCCGAGCTTGTGTGTTGAGCTCTTTTACCTCTGGCCCACACACACGCTCACAAGTACCTCTCTCCTTTATTGGTCTCCTTCACCTTTAGCTTTTTCTCATGATTCCTGCTTGAACTCCCCAAACATCCTATATTGCATATCTACATATCCAGCCTGCGGGGTCCTCTGGGTTCGGGCCGCCTTTGGCAGTTCTGAGCCAAGCGGCAAAGAGCAGACAGGAGAAGTGGGCGGCGTGTGAGTGTGTGTGTTCCCCAGCTGGTGTGTTAATTGATGGTGGAGTGCTGAGCTGCCAGATGGAGTTGGGAAGGTGCAAATTGATTCCTTGCATTCGTCTTCATTAAGGCGGCAGACTCAGGGGCCTCCATGTACTGGGCTTTACGAAGGAGAACAAAAGACGAGTGTGTGTATCTGAGTGTTTGCTTAGAAACTCTTTTCAGGCCACAGATGGACTCAGCACCCTTTAAATCATCGTCTTTCTCGATCTTACATCTGTTTGTGTTCATTGAAGAGAAACAAGCCGGCATGTCTATGTTCGAGAGCTCAAGTTTGTCTGTTTGGTCGAAGGACAGTAAAAGTGAGAGAGAATCCAGGAAGTTTCCCCATCTACAGTATATCACAATGCCACAGATTTTTCGTTAAAGCTAACATCACTATTACAATTTCTCATAGGGCATGGGTTAAATACTTGTTGATACCAGGGACCCCCTTTTTAAAAGGATCAAATTTACAGATCCATATACTGTGTGAGAGAAAATGGCTTCCATGATACAGTATTATAATGAAATTATGTATATTATACTAAATTATTAAAATGGTATCTGAAAAATACGTTGACAGTGTATAATATTTCTAACTTCTATTAATGTTTAGATTAACTATTATGTTTGGAGAAACTTTTAGAGAGACAAGTGTCAGTGTTATTGTTCACTAAAACTATAAAAAAAATATATATTTTAGTAACTGTAATATAATTAAATAGAAACTTAAACTTAAAAAATTCCTTGGCAACTAACTGAAATATGTCAAAGTTACTAAAATTACTAAAACTAAAACTGGAATAAAAATAAATAGCTGAATAAAATAATAAAAAATTAATAAAATGGCAAAAGCACATAAAATTTCTAAAACTTAAACTAATATTAAAATTAACTAAACTAAAATGAAAACTGAAAATATAAAAAATAAAGGCTTAATAAAAATAAAATAAAAGCAGGATGGATTTTGATTGGCTGTCAAAAATCATCGTTCATTATCTGGAAAAAAACATTCTGAAAGTGATTCCTGCGTTTCTCTGTTATCGTTATAGTGGTGTGGACATCTTCTATTCTTTTACATTCAGAATGATTTTTAGAACTATATCTTTATCGTTATTGTTATAGTTATCATGCTTGGTGTGAACGGGCCTTTAAAGCTAAAAATATATAAATACTATTATTATATTATACTAATACTATAATACTAATACTATACAAATAATACTAAAATAACACCAGACAGTGCCAAGGCAAAACTACTACAAAACACTTTTGACAAATACATGGATTTGTTTTTTATTTCTTGATATCAGTATAATAAAATAATCATGATTAGTCTTCCAATCAACAGGAAGCAGAATGATAACAGTAAAATCAAATTCAGTTAATCGTGTTAATTTAATTGATTTCTTTCTACCAGGTTAACTTTGGCAGCTCTTTTTTAAGTAAACTGTTTTATATAATGATAAAATTAAGAATATGGACCCAACCTCTTGATGGCATTATTAAAAAAAGTTAACTTCTATTGTTTTTTTTTTCCCCATCTGGTATTCTGTTACGTTTAAAGCTCTCCGATAAACAGCTAAATGAATAAACAAGCAAATTAATCAGTGAATTAATTAAACAAACACGAATGCGTTTACATCCTGTGCATTTTAATGAAGGATTAGGTTTTGGAAGTGGGACGATAACGTCACATCAGCAGTGCAGTGGAATGCTTGATTAGGTTTGATGTCTTTAGGTTCGTTCACTCCACGTTTGGAGGATTACATGTGGCGCTGATAGACAGGTAGCAAAGGCTTTCTTCTTGTGTCCTCTACACTCATGACAAGATGGCAAGAGAAGGGTCAAAACATTTTCTTATTCCTCCTGCATTCCTCCCTACCGTGCTTTCTCCAGCTTACAGTGTGTTATTTTGCTGGATGCTTGAGTTCATCTCAAACCTCTGGAGAGTTCTACATTGTCTCTCTAAATATAGTATGTGTTTATCTGATTTAGTCATTTCAGCACGGATGTGTGTGCTGCTAACAGGGATTTCCAGGTTACAATTTTTTCCAAAGATCAGACTCAGTTTCAAAACCTAGCGAACTAAGCAGGCAGCTGACATTCAAGGCAGCATCCAAACCAAAATGGAACCTAATAATTGACTGATTTGAAACGCTCTAAATCAGGGGTGTCCAAACTCGATCCTAGAGAGCCACTGTCCTGTAGATTTTTGCTCAAACTAATCTCATGAGGTAGCATAATGTTGCAGTAAGATTTAAAAAAAGAAAGAAAATAAATTAATACTTTATTCAGCAAGAATTGATCAAATTGATCAAAAGTGATCAAAAGACATTTATAAGACCCCCGGACCCCCCAATACAGTAAAACGGCACATTTTAGAGTGGCCTTTTATTGTGGCCAGCCTAAGGCACACCTGTGCAATAATCATGCTGTCTAATCAGCACCTTGATATGCCACACCTGTGAGGTGAATGGATTATCTCGGCAAAGGAGAAGTGCTCACTAACACAGATTTAGACAGATTTGTGAACAATATTTGAAAGAAATGGGCCTTTTGTGTACATAGAAAAGTGTAGTGTAGATAGATAGATAGATAGATAGATAGATAGATAGATAGATAGATAGATAGATAGATAGATAGATGTTGCTGTTTATGTCTGCTGACAAACACTAAGATCAGTCCATTGTACTGACAGCTCAACAAATTTTGAGAAATGTCTCATACCATTTTCAAATATCCATAATATGTGTGTGTATGTGTGTTTTGGTCCACGTAATAAAACCAAAACTGTCTGGCAACCAACGTTCTTTAAAATATCTTAGTGTTCTGCCGAAAGAAAGAAAAAAAACATACAGGTTTGGAACAACATGAGGGTGAGTAAATGATGACAGAATTTTCATTTCTGGATAAATTAGTTTAATAATAATAATAATAATAATAATAATAATCATAATAATAATAAAACAGATTTAAGTTGTTAACCAACAAACTACCATGACAACTACAGGTGTTTATTTAGTTGAAATTACTAAGATCAGAATCAACTGTCTGTGTTCAACTAATTTCTAAAGCAACGCTACCGCTGTGATTCAGCTGTACAAAAACAAACACTTACTAGTGCTAATATAATTAATGTACAACAGCATATAACAGTGTTTAATTAGCCTAATAAGCACCCCCTGCCGTAAAAATGCAATGATGATGCACATACACCAGATTACCCATGACCGCAATGTGTGCTTTGACCATCACTCTCCTAAAACCTGTCAGATGTGTAAGAACAAACAGTTCGCTGAATATCTGTCCGTTATAATGACCAGTTTATAAATCTTGTGCTGCTGCATCCATTAAATTTACAATTAAAGCATTTGTTGATATGCCAGCAGAACGATTTTAAGGATCAAAAGTTTTCTTTTCCTCTAACCTTACCAAGTAACAAACTGATTAAAATGACTGTTCATATCAGTCCCGCTGCTCTGCTTTAGTTGCATAGTGCACTTCATATCTGAGGAAATAAATATACGTATCTACATATCTTTATTTATTATTTTTATTTTAACTATTTGTGACAGTATAAAGTGCCAGAACCAGACACATCCAGCCGCAAAACAGAGCTACAGTGAGTGGACAGATCAAAAGACGCTGTCTCTCTTAGGTCCCCACCCACCGTTCAGATCAAAATCCATGGAAATCAGAGGCCACCAAACAGCCAATGTGACCTGACAGCAGATAGTGACCATGAGCTGCCGTAATGAGCACAGAAAGGCCACTGGCAAACACAACTCAGGAGTAATAATGTCCTTTCTCTCTCTCTCAACCCTTGGGTACCTGATCAGATGAATTAAAATGCAAACATAGCTTGGCAAGAGGCTATATGCCTTTGCCTGAAGCGCCGCTTTAATGCTTCTAACATAAACAAGAGCAGCAAGTGGAGGGAGGACCGAGAAAAAGAGAGACAGATAGAGTTGTAGAATGTGCAGTGCACCTCCACAGGCAGAAAGTGCATGACTTTTCCATGTCTCCCAGATAAATGTATAAAGCTTCAGAGAGAATTATTCACCCTCCCCATGTGAGCTTTCTCTCTTTCTAATGACCTGTTCTGTATGCTAGGTGTGTTTAAGGCAACACTTCCCTTAAACAAAAAAGAAAGACTAATCATTGATAGTTTTTTACCAGTCATATAATTCTAGTCATGTATGTCTGATTGCTTGATGAGAGTGTGTTCTTTCTGGTTCACTCAGCATTGTAATTATTGACACATCATGGCATGTTACAGTTTAATTATTAAAGTACAGTACACAATAATACAATTATAAGCACTCTTTACCACACTGTTCTGAGTCTGCTTTAATCTACATGAATGTGCATGTACGGATCTGCTACACACAATAATTGACTGACACACATATACAGTACACACTCGCTGTTAGACAGGCTGTAAGGATCACACACTTCTGTTATGCCTATGTTGTTTTCCCTCCAATCACATTTGACCTTTACTCTTTCTCCACCTTGTTTGGTCAGGAAGAGCATGACAGAATCACAAACCTCTTGCTTTCCTTGTCATCTCAGACACACCTGAGATCAAAGGCAGGCTACTGACATTTGGGGGAAATATCAGTTTCTACCTGTGCATGTGTGTTAGTATGTATGTGTGTGTGGAACCTGGATTGCAAGGTATGCTGAATAATTTGACAAGCTAAGCTGTCACACTTGTCTTTTGCTTTTATCGATCACCTGACATCTTTGAAGAACTTTTTGGCTCAGGGTTGATTATTGATTTTTAAAGTAAAGCTGTTGTACTTTATATGTTCAGCAGTGTTCATATTATACAATTTTTTTATTTTAAGGAAAATTGTCAATATACCTTTGTGTATGCATTCATTTTACTGAAATAGCATATCATTTTAGTTGCCATTTAATAGATCTTGTTTTTTAATTGTCAAACATTTAAAAAAAAAAAAAAAACGAGAAAAAAAAAACTTATAAACATTTACTAGTTTTACAAAAAATGTAAAAACTCCTTGTGAAAATCTGTGCTCCTTAAAAATATCATTAATTTAATAAAGGAGGCATTTGTGTGAGATAATTAACCTGATAATAAAGCGGTTTAGTTTACCAGCATTTAGCTCTCTCACCTCAAGCAACTAAAGCAGGTTAATTGAATAATTTGAATGAATTCTTCCGACATTTTTCTTCTTCTAAAACATTGCTAGTACACCAATATTTTACAGTATAAGCTCTTTTGTCAACAATTTGGGTAATTGACAAAAAATGTTTAATTAACATCATGATAGGTCTTTAATCTTGTCTGTTATCAGTGATTATTTATTATGTATTTGCCATTTTTGCCTATTGTTTTTAAGATATTCAGATAAATGGAGAAACAAACATTCCAGAAGATACCATTCTAAAGCATCACATGAGTTAGCTTAAAGTTTTAGTTCCAGTCAATTATGCCGCTTGCTGGCTCAATTGGATGTCATATACATAAGAAATCGCTAAGTAACTTCTAATCGTGCTGACCTGCCCCGGTAACTGTGCATCTTTCCATTGATCTGATGTGATTGATAGCAGGTTGGGCTGTGGTCTCGAATGATTGCCTATCCACCCCAGAGCTGGTCTCGGTTCAGATGGGCTTTATGAGTCTGGGCCTCTGAATGTAATTAGATGCATTTGTCTCTGCCATGTTAGCTGAGCTCTAACTGTAGCCCACAGAGGAGCCAGTCCTTTATGAGACGCTTAAGACTAAACCACACCGTCCCGTCTGCCATAGATCAATGATGCTAATTACATCACATCTGGGCAGACATATATTTATGTGTCTTTGAGTGTTTTTCATATGACTCTAATTTGTCCTACAGTCTCAAGTGGTTATTTCACTCACTTGGATGCACACAGACCCACCCACCCACACACATGCACTCTGAAAGAGCTGTGTTAGTGGGTAGACTGAACAATGCCTCCTGTAAACTGGGTTTTAAATGTATTTTAGTGTTGGTAGGTCATGTCGCCCCACCCACAGTGGAAATCCCATTGTTCCAAAATCCCTAAATAACTGTATATTAAACATCACATATGTTCTAATCAGCTGTGATTGGGTGAAATGTAGCATTTTTGGTTTAAGTGTTGACAGACATTACTTGGAAAAGGGTGCAATACACATACATTAGCTTTAATACCACTGTCAGCCACAGGGAAAATCAAATAGTTTGATGCTGTAAACACACACATTATGTATTCTAGGGTAAACTACTTCCCTTGCCCACATGAACACTTTCATACAAGCTTTCATTCTAATGCCAAGACTTAAACCAGGGGAAAATGGTTTGAAGGTGAAACTTTGAAGGCTCTGAATAATCCATCCATCTTATTCTCTAAAAAAAAAAATTGAATTCTAAAATAAAATTCTATATATAAATTGTATATATTTATAAATTAATCATTGTATTTCATTGGTCAGATTTTTTTTTTTAATCAATTGACAGCCTTACACAAATGTACAAATGTTTTCTTATATTGCAATAGGTGCGAGTGCTTAGCATCGGTTAACCAGATTATGGCACCTGCTGCAAACAAGCTCCTGCAGCCCTCAAAGTCCAATTCATTCTCACAAGGAGCAGTGAAAATACCTCCCTGCTGCTGCCAAAGAGAGCTAGCAACATCACTGCTGTAATCCTATTGCAAATCATGCTGAATACAGCCTCTCTCTCTCTGTAGAAGCTGTCCATTCATTCAGCCTAGAGAGCGGAGGATTTGGATTTTCAGAGAAAGAGGAAGAGAGTGAGTCTGAAAGAGAGAAAAACATTTAGAAAAGAGAGAGAGAGAGAGAGAGAGAGAGAGAGAGAGAGAGAGAGAGAGAGCTGTCAGGTGTTGTGTTTAGGCGTGTAAGGCCTGGTCTGAGTGTCTCCGAATGATTGATTGAAATTTATGATTCATAACAGACACTCTGGGTTGATAAAGGGATCCTGAAGCTTTTGGTCATCTGTATCTCTCTCTCCCTGTGTGTTTTTAGGAGATATCCATCAGGAAGAGGCACTAGATAGCCTTCTGGACACTCATTACTCAAAACATTTGTCTTTTGCCACAGCACAGTGTGTAGGCATGCATGTGGCAGCTTGTGATTTTTTGTGTAACATTAACTCTCAAAACTGAGCTGCCCACTTTTTTTCAGCATTCTGCCTTTAAAATTTGGACAAATTCTATCCCAGGATGCATTGTGACAAGTTCAACCTAAGTAAACAGTCTGTGTCTGAATATGCCTACTTCCCTATTATATACAGTACATAGGCAAAAAACTATCTAAAATTAGTAATATGTCAGAACTCAAAAAGTAAAAAGTACCTGGATGACCTACTACTTCCATCAAGATTCTGAAGTGCACACACTTTCATATCCCATGAGGGAGAGGAGTTGTGTATGGCAGTGAAGTAATGCAAACTGATGTTGTAAGTCACATGACAACATAAAAGATGTACTACGTCCGGATTATACTCATACTACACACATTCATACTACATACATTCATCTATATAACATACTTTTTAACGTACTCGCAAATTTCATTTCTTGTCAAATGTATTAACTACTCGGGACGTCCCTTGACTATTTTACTGGATATTTGCTATGTAGCCTACTGTACTTCTATACTTGATGCATCACATTTATTGTTTCCACCTATAAAGAGTGTTCCTAGTTAGTCCGTTATGAGATTTCATTTCACACAGGATGGCTGTACTATTTTTTAAGACATTGTGTGAAGTTAAAAATACTTCATCAATGCTCAATGCTAGTTGTAAAAAACAGACGAATCTAGTTGAAACAAGAATTTCAATTTGTATTGAGTGTCTACATATATTGTATTGGAGGTTCCCAATTCAGTTCGATTTCATTCGACAAGCTCTTGATTAGATTTCAATTCAGGTTCGATCAAGATTTATCTGGGCATTTATCAGTTAGAATATTCATTTGTTAATTTGTCAGAACCGTGGTGCTTGTAGACTGCAATGTATTGTTCTGCAGTGATGAAGATTCAACAGTTGTAAAGGAAACACTTCCCATACTGAGATTAAATAAAGATTTTATGTGAACATCCCCTTACTATAGGATTCCATTTGGTGGAATATTTGCATCTGAGTAGAGAAGATTTTACCTTATACCTCTGAAAAACAGTGTACGGTCACACACTCACATCTACCTCCCTGTGAGCTGAAGTGAAACCTTTCCTAGTGCCAGCATCTCTTTCAGACAGTTGCCATTGTGAGAGAAAAGCTGAGTCACCCAACCTACCCACTGTCAAGGTTTCACTGTGAAGACACCTCGAAGAAGATTAGAACTATGCATGAGGGGTTAGAGAGAAATACTTTTTCTTTGCTTCAAGACACCAAGAGACAATGACAAAGGATAGCAGTAATGACCTGCTGTTGTTTACACATCCCGCTCAACAAGTTTGTGTGCGCACATGTGTACCAAACACTTGTGTCCTGCTTTGTATTCCAGACCTTTTCAGAGTTCTGCACCTCTTTCTTTGTCCTTCTCTTTATTCCGTCCTTTATGTGGTTGGTTAATCAGAGCTGAGCTTGAGTTTAGTCTGCATTTAATTTTGCTCTATCTGTTGAGGGACTATCTCCTCACCTCTTGTGACTCTTTGAAGGGCACCGTAGGCTCTGCATCTCTCTGCGGATGTTCACACACGCACACAAGGCTCTATTCACAAAGCTCGTCCATAACTCCAGCAAAGCAGAGGACAAACCTTCACTGCCAATTACAGCACACAGGGATCGATGAGGCTTTATTTCAGGGGCAAACACTGCTGGTTTACTGTGCTGTTTTCTCCCCCACTTTCTCTCCTCCTTGTGCTTGAAGGGGTTCCTCTTGGATTCAGATAAACCAGCTTTTCAGAGCTTAATGGAGATCGGGTCAAAGTACCTCTTTTGACAAAAGGACAGTCAGTCTCTATTTTAAAAACACATCTTCCTGATGATTATATTACTCTTTTCTTAAATCCTTTCATAAAATAGTACACAAACTGTCTTCCAAAACCTGGTGAGCGCTACATTGGCAACTGTCTTCTTAGGCTGCAACCTAACTGAAATGGGACCTCACAAGAGACTCATTGACCGAACTTCACAGAAATCTCAGAAAATGTCTTCACAATTGGGCTTTGGTTTAATTATTAATATGTCCAGTTTTTTATGCTTTCAGCTGTCTATAAGAGTATAGAATTATAAGCATTAACACATATACATTTATCCCAAAATCAACGCAGTCCTGGATCTGCTCATTTGAAACTCATAGACATTAAAGTAAACACTCATGTATAGCATTCCTCACGTGAAGACCACAGGGAGAAATGGTTCACGTTATCATGTTTTTAAGCTAATGATGTAATATTCAGGGTTGGAAGATGGTTCTTGGGAGTTTGATGGAGTTTGGGTTCCTTGCACTGTTGCCTCTGTGTTGCTTAGTTGGGGACACTTAATATTCAACAATATTATTGATCTGACTGTACTGACGCTGTTGTATGAGAACTGAACTGAGCTGGACAATGACATCACCGTTTTCTGCAGAACTGCTTTATAGATGAAATGAAATATAGATGAAATAATTGATGGTCTTTATAACGGAACTGAATCAACACTGAACTGACTTCAGCTGAACAACAGCCGATATGCATCATATTTCCTGTTTAACACTGTAAAGCTGCTTTAAAACAATCTGTATTGTATATAGCGCTATATAGTCTAATAAAGGTGACTTTACTTGGCTTTCTCTTATTTAAATAATAACCAATAATTATCTGCATATTTCTGCATATTTGTTATTGTATGTTATGTTATATATATATGTGTATATATATATATACACACACATTATTACATGTTTACATATTGGAATGATTTTTAATAATACATTTTGAATGAAAGAAAAGTATATTTATAATCTTGCAAAGTATTGCTCTTCCATGTTGTGAAGGATACATCTGATACTGCCTTACAAATTGGCTAGTTATTTTATTATTATTTTTTACATGGCAGTATAGCGTTTCTGTATACTTTTTGGAACGACCTTTGTGTGGAGAGCACAGCTTTTTATATATCATGTTAAATATTTGTAGTGTTGGTAGGCAATATGACAAGTATCCATGATCCTCTTTGTCATCAGCACTGTGAACCACGCATGTGAAAAACATGGTCTCTCTACTCCACTCATGCATTTACATGCTGGAGGCTCCCTCTTTCTGCCTATCTCTCTCTCACAGAAAAAAAACAAAAAACGATATGGTTCAACCTTACTGGATTCTAGGCTTCAGTACCTGATATAAAGGCAGGTATGCAATTACTGGCCCATTCCTGCTGTCAGCAACACAGTTACACATACGGTGTTTGTGAGAGTCCATTTATAAAGTGGTAGTCCATATCTGCAGTGCCAAAACAGTTTGATGACCTCTGATCCTTGAATGCTGGTTGTTAAAAAATAACTATAGTGTTGATACAGAGGAATCATAGCCACTATTTAGTCTGAGAATGAGTGGCTGTGTGTAACAGGATGTATTCACACACTCGTGTTTGTGCTGAGGGAGTTTACTCTCTCAGAATCCCTGAACATTTGTTTTGTCTGTTTATATTTTATGCTCCTACATGCGTCACTATATTTGTTCAGAAAATGACTGACAAGTGGGAGAACCATGGGTTCCTCAAAGGCCAGGAGGGGTTCAGCACTAATTACTAAAAGCTATTTCTGTGTGTCCGGAGGGATTTCTGTAATTCGCCATGTTTTTGAAGTGAAAGTGTTCACAGCTTTTTGTTTGAATCAATGACCAGTTTCTTTTCTCAGGACAATACAGCGCAACAGAACAGTGCCGCCCACCAATGCCGGATGTATTTTCCCTATTCAGTTTCCTTAAATGCATTTTTTAAAAAGTCTTTAATAAAGAGTTCTAAGCAATGAGTCAAACCAACCAAATGATAAATCACAATATTACAACATTAATTCAAAGAACTGCAAAATCAGACAACAAAGCTACAAAACTGTGTAACCTACTTGTAAGGAAATCAACAAATTATTAATTCCAGTGCAAATGACATAATTAGATCAGATTTGTGTTTTTAAATGTACTTCCTTATAAAAAGTAACAACTGCTGTCTTTTAAGTGCTGTTCTGCAACATACAATAATACAAAAGTTGTAAACACTCACTGTAAAAAATGAGTACAATTTTAAAGGTAAAATATTCCAAAAACGCTGAAAAATTCCTAAAAAACTGTTAATAGTTTAACAGTAAGTTCCAGTACTGTATACAGAAAAACTGGAAAAGATCTAACCGGACATTTCATGGACTTTTTACAGGAAAATACTGTTAAATGTACAGTTTTTAGAAGTAAAAAAGGCAAATAAAATTATAATTTACGGTGAAAAACTATAAACTGACATTCCCAGAATTCCCTGTGTGACGCTTCACATTTGAAAGTATTTCGTTTAAATAATTATGTTTCTTATGTTATCAGTTATGCACATTTGGGTTTTATGTTACATCTTTTGTTGTTTAATGAATGTTTATTGCATTATTTTAGGGTAATGTGTGTGACCATGATGGTGTTTTGTGTTTGCGTGAATGACTAACTCTGTGCACCTTCTGTATACTAGTATATTTCAGCTTGTGACGAACTTCTTCATGATTCATGTGGCTTCCTCTTTTATTATAGTGGTTTTCAGATGTTAAAGGTACAAAATAGATTTTAGAAGCCATGGCGTTGTTAAATTTATGGGTTTAAATTGCAATTTTCTTGTTTGTAAATTAGTTTTATACTGTAAAATTTACAGGTTCTTCTGTAAATATGTTTACATTACAGAATTATTCTGGCAACCACAACTGCCAGGATTTTTTTTTGTAAGAACAACAGGACACAAACAAATTCACACACACATTTACAGGTATACCTTTTATTTACTTCACTGTAAAAAGTGATCAGTTGACTTAACTTAAAAAAACTGAGGAAACTTGTTGCCTAAAATTTAAATAAATAACTGCGTAATTGAAAAAAATTATGTTATGTGAACTTGTGTAATAATGATCCACTGGAGGCAAGTTGTAAAGAGAACCCAAGTGCAGCTTATTATAAACAAAACCAAACATGAAACAAAAACATGGCATGGCATGGCATGGCATGAAAACACAAAAACAAGACATGAACATGAACGGAAACTCAAAAAAAGTGGTTACAGCTAACAATACTTGACCAAGACACATGGCAAACATGAGGGCTTAAATACACCGACTAATGACAAGATAAGGGACACCTGTGAACAATGATCAGACAATTAACCAATGATAAGACACATGGCAGGATCACATGACAAACAGGGAATCACATGACAGACATGGAATCACATCACATGAACAAACCCAAAAACAAAACCGTGACATTTGACAATTCCACATTTTCAAGTTTATTTACTTAATCCTTTTTAAGGCAATGCGTTTCCTCACTTTTTTTAAAGTTAAGTCAACTGATCACTTTTTGGCAATAGTGGGAATTTTGTAATGGCTCAAAATCTGTGGAGTTATTTGAGGAAAAGAGGCATCACAGAGGTACGTTGCAATGCACTCTTTGTCCAGTGATTTTTATGTAAGGAATTTAGGATAGATTTAGGAATCAGAGTCATTAAAGCCTTACCTCTTGTTTTAGTATCCAAATCTTGTATTGATACACAGAAGGATCTATGGAGAGACTCGCCTATAGCTTACACTCTTCACACACAAGCGCATGCATTAACGGCATTACAAAAGTATACATATGTTTGTTAGAGGATAATGCCATTTTTTCTTGAACTCATGATGCAAGACAAAGAGGGATCATTTGAGGCTGCAAATCTTTCTTTTTGTGCCAGAAAGTGTTGTTTGTTAATGCAAATCCAGATTAAAAAGACTCTTTCTCCCTGTCTCTCTCTTTCGTATTATCTCTGTGTCTTTCTGTCGGTTCTCTCAGCCTCCACACTACTCAATGTGAAAGAGACATGTCAAAACAGCTCTCTCTTTCTCTCTCTCTAAACCAATGCATTAGCATAGCCCATTATGGTTCCTCACACTCGGCCAAAACTCTCATTGTAAATCTCATGTAAAGCAATGACAAAAAAATCTCCACAAAGGGATTTATAGCTTTCACTTTTTAATTATACTTCACAGCATCAGCCATTTTTAAATGTGAATTTCTTCAGTAAATATGAACCATTTTTTAAATCAGTAAAAATATATTTATAAATGACATTTGTGGTGAAATATGACCCAGATTCTCCCAATAAGACACATGTAAAGGGACACTGTGACACTGAACTTCATGCAATCTTCCACAGGATTAGAACAAAGATGATGTACAGTCACTTCTTGACATGTCTTTGTCTGTAACACACACAAGGGCCCATAGCTGTCTCGAGGAGCAGAAAAGGTGTGTACTCCAATCAAATGCATCACTACAGACACTGGTGTGAAATCTCACAGGACAGAGGCAAGAACGCGGATGGAGGGAACAAAGACGAGAAAAGAGAACGAGAAAGAGCTTGTGAATCGATCCGGACACAGCGTCTGGAACGGCTGGAGCTGTAATCCGTGAAATGTGTGCACGTCCCATGAGTCCGCAGCACTCTTAAACTCAGAGCCGAGCTCAAACCCTCTCTGACTGTCTTGCTGGAGAGTGACAACTATTATGGGGGGTTTGAGAGATCCGACAGCACCTAATCAAAGAGGTTTTCCCTTTCCCAAAGAATTTCAAAGCAATTACAAACTACATTAAACTCTTTCAATTCTACCTATTAAAAAGGAACATTTCAACTGCATTTTCACATGCCACTTAATAGACCAAATAGAATAGAAATCACGTTTGCCTGAGGAGCTAACCATAGCAACAGTATGCCACTTGAACAATTTCCATTAGGATCAGTATCGAAACGTTGGCAAAACATCATTATTTTGCATGTTATTACACATTCACATACATCACAAAGAAATTGTTGAAAACTTCAACAATAATTGTGAAAATTGGTGTGTTTTTTCACTTTCATGGTACCTAAAGCACCTACTGTACACAAAATTGAGTAGATTTTTTATGTCGCCTACTATTTTATGAATAATGAATATTTGGACATATGACTCATTTGATTTTTGCATACTATATTATTCGCATGGGGTCTTCTTTTAACTGCTTGCCATATTGTGTGCTGATCCACATACAAATCTTATTAGATTTCATTCTGCATTCACATATTAACATTTAATTGGTTTAAAAATGCATTCATGACAACATCTTGAAGATTCCATGTTTAATTCATTTATTGCATCCAGTAAAAAATCTAAGATGTCTCCATACGTTCCATAACATCATTTTTGCTCCTGTCTGTAAGTGAAAGAAAGTTTCCTTTTTATGTTGCCACTATCAGAACACCCTTGAGAGAAGGTGATTGAAAGGGTGTATAATTTTCATCTGACAAGGACTCCATGAATAAGTCATTTCGCAAAGACGTGCTATAAAACCTAATAATTGACTTCTGCCTGTAGTTTGTGTGGCTGTGGGTGGTGTGTAGCTCATGTCATAATGTAGTAAGAGGGATGCAAGAGTGTGTGTGTGTGTATGTGTGCGCGCGCAGGGGACGTCAGATCTCTCAGAGAGGCATCAACAAAGGCATTTGATTAGATGGAAGATGGAAACATCACTGCTTCAGTTACCGCTCTGGTTTCTTAAACCATCTTTAGCCCCCTCCCTCTTAAAGGTCAATGCAATGAACATTTTATTTTTCAATCAATTAAGGTGATTTATTGTGAGTATATCGGACAGAGGTGATGGGGGGGAAGCTTTTGGCCCTGTATTTTAGAAATGTATTTATTCTTGGAGCTGTCAGCACTTTTCCTCCTTCTGCTTATAGTCATTCAAATCATTGTGCTGTAGGAATTACACCGGTAAATGCCTGAATGATTGTGTTCCGTGCTTTTCATTAAAATAAACCCTGTGAAAAGGGGAAAAAATGAGAAAAAGAATACAAAGAGATGAAGAGGGAGAGCAGGAATGAGATTGAAAAGGGGAGAGAGCACAATGAAATGGGCACTCATAAATATTGTAATTGTCCAGAGGTGGGTGGCGGCAAGTTGACTGTGATTGATTGACACGGAACACTGTCTGACCCTTTAGATGGAAAGAATATCAGAGAGAGAGAGAGCGAAAGTTTGAATATGACAGAAGAGTTTTTGTTCATGTTTCCTACGGCATTCAAGATACATGACATCTATATCCAGATGAAACAAGACATTCTACTTCTCTCTGGAGTAAATGTGGAACACAAGGAGAATTATTATTTTTACTTTTAGTATTATTTTATGATTATATATTATTATTGTTTTTATTATTATGTTTGATGTTATGTATGCACTGTTGTCACAGCACAACTGTTGTCATCAATGATGATGAATAATAAGATATGTTTCTTGAGCAGCAAATCAGCATATTAGAATGATTTCTGAAGGATCTTGTGAAACTGAAGATTGGAGTAATGATGCTGAAAATTCAGCTTTGCCACCTCAGGAATAAATTACATTTTAAAATATCATTTAAAATAACTTTTATTTTGTGATTCTAATAATATTTTACAATATTTTATTTATTTATAATTTAGTGAGCATATAGACTAAATAATCCCAAAGTTTTGAATGATTGTGAATAATATATATACATATATGCAAATATATATATACAGTATATGCATATATATATATATATATGCAAATATATATATATATATATATATATATGCAAATATATATATATATATATATATATATATATATATATATATATATATATATATATATATAAACTCCAAATATGAATAAATAAAACAAATGAACAAAAAAATAAAAAATAAACATCTAGTCTATATATGTTTGCATTCCACAAAAAAAAAAAAAAAAAAACATAGTATGGAATGATAAGATGGCTAATAAATAATAACAGAATTTTCCCTTTTGGGCAAACTACTTTAATAACATGGTCAAGTTCAGTCATACATTCCTAAGCATGTGCATTCTGGTCTGAACCCTGACCTCCTTTCCATCATCTACCCTCTCTGTAGTCCAAACTAAACCCCAAAACATCCCCTTTATGAGATTCTTTG
The DNA here is from genome assembly GCF_963993115.1 of Abramis brama. Classification (NCBI taxonomy): domain Eukaryota; kingdom Metazoa; phylum Chordata; class Actinopteri; order Cypriniformes; family Leuciscidae; genus Abramis; species Abramis brama. The sequence continues at coordinate 42,895,029 of NC_139966.1, read as the reverse complement.
GCACAGTCTTGGAGGTAATGAATAGCACTCTCTGTGGACTTTGATTCAAGTCTGAATCCCTGTTGTGAATTGTTTGTTTCTGACCTCAGGGTTTTTGTGACAGAGCTTCAGACCATGTACGGGAGGAACCAGAGATGGAGACAGGAGGAAAGGTTGCTGTTCTCCCCAGTGACTGCAGCCTTAATTGGGATGACGGTTATTGTCGGCCCCTGTGACTGTGTTGGATGGAGAGCTTCAGGCTTGAGTGAACAGGTGAGTGAGTTTAATCTCAGCTCAGAGCCTTGAGAAATACGACCTCGCTCTTCTGAAAGATGATTGGCACTTTTATGTGCTCCAAGCATGGATTTGGAATGGCTCTATTTTTTTTACTTTTCAGTTCAAAAATAAGTAAATTGTGTTTTCAGCTTTCTTGCACTTTCTTTTGATGTCTCACTCTGAATAAAATGTTTGTTTTTGAAATGCCAGTCTTCCACGGATTAAAAAAAAAAAAAAAAAAAAAAAAACGGATTAGCTATAGAGGATTCAGGATTTTCATTATAGATAGACATTTCTTTTTTACATACAAAAGTCCAACCATATCTAACATATAGTGACAGGAATGAAGTTAGAAAAAAAATGATTGCACAGAGAAGCAGTTGAAGCAGAGAAATGAGACCGAGCTGCCTCGCTGCCCTGCTGCCCTACTGGGAACAACAACTCAAATAGTGTTCCACGTGGGATACTTTGATGTTAGCATGATGCTAAGCTAACTATTAGCCTGTCAGGCACAAAGTGGGGCACCTTTAAGTATAAATATCACATAAATGGTCAATTTTTAATAAGTTTAAACTATTTTTATTGATCTGTTTTTGTACAAAATTAATGTGTTCTGCTGCTGTCTTTAAAAAGGATGCTGTTGGCCAAAAGAAGGTACTTTAGGAGGCAGCATAATTAAATTGGCCTACGTTTTGGAACAGCCTATGATGCCTTAAAATGCTGCCGGCATGTTTTGCTCACTAGGTTTTGGAACAGGGCTCTTGAATTTTCATGCCACGACTCTGAAACCGTGAAGCTCTGTGCCGTGTAAATCTCTGATGGGATGCCAGCTCATGTATGATGCGGTGTGTGATGAATAGATGGCTTACACACAGTTGAGCAGCTCGCAGTATTTAATACACCTCTAATGAAACCCATATATCTTTAGCCAAGCTCCCAGACACACCTCTGCGTAACGTTAGTCTCTGCCTGCTTGTGTTGTTCATGTTTACATTGCATCCTACAGATTAAAATTAATTTTTCCTAATTAAGGTTCTTCTAATGATTATTAATAGCTCCTTGTGGAGAAGCATGTTTTTAAGACAAACTTCTACAATCTTAATTAAAAGTGAGGTAGAAATGAATAATTAACTTACAGTGAAATTAACATTCGCCATGCACCAAATGTAAGAAAGATTTGGGGAAACATTTTACTTAAAGCCTTTGTTAAATTCAAATTCCTTTGTTAAATTCCTTGTTACATCTGAAATTGGTAGTTTGCCATGCGTTTTATGCATTAAAAGTGTAACAATGAATAGATAAGTATTAAAGCTACAATATGTAAAAAAAAATTGCCGCTAGGGGTCGCTAACCTCTTACAATAACAAAGGCGTAGGTTGATGATGCAGTGATAAGTGGAATTATGGATCTTGCCGTCATGCTGATGGATCTAATAATGTTTATGGATGAGTGAATACATTAATGTTTTTTAACATGACTATGGAATGAAGCAGGGCATGATTGCTAATGAGAGACAGATATCAGCGCCACACATGAGTCCCGCGGATATAAAGGAATGAGGACATTTCATTCTACCGAACTACTCGCAAGTGCTGAATTACTACTCACACAGGTCAGTTTATTTGATGAATTAAACTTGAGGTAACGCAGCGCTGTTTCACTTGGTCTACACTATCACACTAAACTGCATTTGAGTGTGTTGAAAGTTATAATGTTATTCTATGTTAGTTTGTCTGTATGAGACTAGCAGTAAGCTAGATCAACATTAGAATAACATACTGATCATATTCTAACACTTCATCATGTTGAGCTATATATAACATTGACTAGTTTTATGTACATTTGCGTGTCTCTATCAAGTCGAAGTTAGTCGCGGACGTGGAGCTTTCGGCATCCCGAAAACGCCACGCTGATATTGATCCTCGTTTTAGTTCTCCTTTTGTCCCAAAGTCTGCTTGCCATGGTCCATAATGTTTGAACGAAACAACAACAGTGTGAGCGTGCCGCTAGACGTAACGCAGTTGTCCACGTCTGTCGCCATGGTTACTATGGGATAACCCGGATATTACGTCATTGACAGGCGACAAGTGAACATGGACGAGCCATTGTTTAAAACTGGGAAAAAATCTTTGGGAACTTTTGGGATATTGTAAGTACACAACTTTAGAAAATATATATCACACTGTGCAAGTGATTTTTTTGGATATTTTATTACAAAATTCTTACATATTGTATTTTTAAAATGTTTTATAACTGTGGTTACAATTATTCATGAGACCATACAATGCATTATAAGGTGTACAAGGCACACTTTTTAAAAGCATTTATATATAAAGGCCACATTTTTCTCTATTGATACAGCAACTAATTGAAAAATAATAAAATAAAGTTTATACAGCCATTTTAAAAATCGCATAATTATAGAAATTACAAATTTTTCTTATTTAATTTAATTTCTAATAAGAAAAATTTGTGGATGGTATGACCAAAATAAATAAATAAATAAATGCTTACACGTTTTACATTGTATACAGAGTTCATTGTCACCTCTAATTTGCTCTGCATGCTGTGCTTGGACAATCACGACCAATCAGAAACAGCACTTTGTTCATCTGTGAGAACAATTCCAGCTCTCACAGCTTATCTCCTCCCTGTCCATTTACATTCAGATGAAGTGAGTGCTCAAGATTGGTTGTCTGTAGATGAGGCCAAGATGCAGGATCGGATTATTTCAGTAGCTGCAGTATTGCCTGTTCCAGACGACTAAAACAGAGATCTTTAGCAGAGCTCATGGAGGAGGAAAGCAGCCTCATGGGCATCACTTTAATCATTGGAACGGTGTCAGCCATGTTGAAGTCTTTCCGCAGTGACTGCTGTGATGACTGATTTATTGTCTTAAATGAATCCCAGTGAAATCAGACCAAAGAAATCAAACCAATTCCTAATATTTTACCTTTGGTCTCTCTAAATGTTGAACATTCAAAGTATTGAACAATCTTGCTCCAAAGTACAGTACAAACTGTCTTCCAAGCACAAATAAACATTCATGTCATTCCAGGAACTCGCATGAGTACTGCTGCAGCATAACCGATGGGCTGTCATGATTTCAAGCCAAATCCCTTAAGCTCCTCTTGAGATGTTCGAGGTTCTTTAAAAAGACTTGTCTCGGTTAAAGACACTGTGCTACAATTACTCAAGGTCTACTCCGAGGACACTCCTGGGATATTTTTGTGTGAATAGAGGATAGTGGCTGTATTTAGCTAGTTAAATAGATACTATTGGAGATCAACTTGAATTGCAGTTTGATTTCGTTTTCTCTTTCTCTGTTTTGTTTGTTCACCTTGCTTGTTAAAGCTTACAATGAAAACAAGATCAATAGATCCACATCAGTCTGCTCTATAGATTTGGGTTTTTGAATGAGTCTTTGTTGTTTCCACTGCACAAATCTAATTTTCTAATCAATTTTGCAAAAGAGCAGCACCAGATTGTGTATATGCGTTCTCATGTCTGTATGTACATTTATTCTGTTTTATCTCAGAGAAAAAACATCTGTTTCATCTCTTAACTTGTACATTGTGCACATCAAAATGTGTTTCTGATGTCCAAAAATTTGGCTGATATGCACGCGATATTGTATTTCGACATAAAAGGCATACTAAATTGAAATGTAATGAAAAAATAAAGCATCAAGACTTCTAGACTAAAACCAGTTTATTCAGCCATTTCAGAAATTGCTCAATTATAACTAAAGAAATGACTTTTTTTCTTCTTTTTGTCCAAATCCATGTGTGTGTTTTTTTCAGTCAATTTGAGTTGAAATCACTCAACACAGACTATATTCAAACTTTATTTTGAAGATAATGTCAGACTTACACCCCCCTTTCTTTCCCTCTTCTTTGATTTGATGCACAGCAGTTTTATTATCCTGCTCATCTGAAATAGTCGTGAGGTTTCTGGCCTACTAATCTGAATTAGTTTTAGCTTCCAAGCACATGTAAACGTAGTTGTAAGTAACAGTGATAATATTGATTTTGTGCTCAAGAAACATTTCTTATTATCAATGTCGAAAACAGTTGTGCAACTAATTATTTTTTTAGGATTCTGTTGATTAGAAAGTTCATACGAACAGCATTTATTTGAAATAGAAATCATTTGTAATGTTAGAAATGTCTTTATCTTAATTTGATCAATTGAATGTGTCCGTAATGAATAAAAGTATACAATTATTTTTAAGAAAATCTTACTGACCCCCCAACTTTTGAGTCAGTTTTAGAAAAATAATTACAGAGACAGACACATTCATTCATTTTAAAGTTACTGGATTCTTGCATTGTGCTCACTAGTTATTAGTTATCCCTTCGACATACCTGAAACATACCTACAACTTTATATTATTCCTTTGCTACTTTTCAAGCAAATGCATTTCCTTCTGGAAATGCAAATGTAGTTTTTCAGGTCAGAACTTTCTTATCCAATAGTTTAATTTTGGGTCTCTCACACTCATCCCTTTTGATAACATTCAGCAAAGAGAAATTTCTATCTTATAAAGCAGCCTGCTCTGAAGTCAAGTCAGCACAGCACAACAAAGAACACAACAGCAACTGCAGACTGAGAAATCCAGTCCTCTCAAAGCTGGATAATCCAAACCGATATCCTCAGATTCCCATTATCTGCTCAACTTTAATACCGCCATAAATAAGAGGCCAGACACAAACAGACTGACCTGATGGAGAGGACAGACTCAGACACATGGCACCGACTATGCTTTCAAGTGGTACCATCACTTTTGATGTACTCCCCCACTTCCTATCTCACTTTTAGTTGTGGCTTCCTTTTCCACAGCACCCTAATCATCTCACTGGAATCATGAGTTAATTGATAGCTTGTTGATGTGTGCATTGGAAATGCCTCCGTCTTATGCACATATGGGTCCCCGTAGCTCTCCAAGAGATGGAAATGACCCCGCACATTCTGCCTATTTCAGAATGGCCATCTTTTACAGCCCACTTATTTTAATGGGAAAAATAAGGCCTTTTCCCCCCTAACAATCATCACAGCTTCTAGTGCTATCAGCGGTCTAGTTGTGTAATATACTCCTCCCGTGAAGAGATGGCCCTCCCTATGGGCCCGCAGATCAAAGCCTCTTCAGCCCTGATGGCATAATTGGAGAAAAATAGACGTGGAGGTAACAGAGCAAAGATCTGACATTGGCAGGTTCCATTAGCAAAATCAAATCTCCTGTGTACTGCCTGCACAAATCACAGATGGATTACTTGGTTAGTTTTTTTAATTCATGATTATGTGACATTACTCTCTAGGCGTCATGTCTAAGTCTGGCATTAGATCTACATCTGATGGGCTGAATAAAAAGCGGATTATGAAATATCGCTCGACAGTCGTGACAAAGGCATGATTCGATGAGTCATTTTAATGATGAAAAACAAACAAAAAAACACTGATCAACAGCTGAAACTGAATTAAAAGAAGGCCTGTCTGACAGAATGTTGAAAGTAACTGTATGGGTTTTTAGTTGGAGGCCATATTGTAAAGCCTCACCACTATTGTATTATGCAATTCTGTGTATTTTTATGTAAAACCATAATCAGGAATGTGTTTCCAAAATCAGCCGCGTTGTTGGGTTTGAGCCATGCTGCGTAATCCATGAATGTAAAAAAGTTTGCTTGTGTCCAAAGTGCCTTAAATGACTGGAGTTGAATATTTTGTGAAAAGGAAAACAAGTGTTTCATCAGAAGCTTTTTAAATAGCCAAAACGGTTTCATGCGTGGACATAATGTTGCAGATTTTTTATTCATTTGAATATTGTGAATATTGTTTACTTAAATTAAAAAGAAAAAATATTTTTTAATTCTGTTAGTTCTGTAATTGGTAATAAATTATAGATAATTAGGTAATTATAGATAATCTGGCTATCAATTATACTGTTTTGAATTATTTGAAAAGAATTACTAATTTTATCCCCAGAAATTTAAAAAAATAAAATAAATCTTTTAAATGTTATATAGAGGCATCAGTCTCATTATTGGCATCGGTGATAGCCTTCATTCAAGATGCCATATATTTAAAATCTAAAATATTTAAAATGCTGTATGTTGTTTCCACATTAATTTGGAAATTCAATGTAAAAAAAATATACAGTAAATATTCTAATATATATCTATACACTAGTGTGATTAACCTGTGCATTTCATTTTTGTTGTTTAAGCGATTGACAGCCACATATTTTTATTTATATAGATATATTATTAATTACAGCATGAAACTCCTCTGTCTTCTGCAATAGTTGTTATAGACACACTGAAAAAAACGATTCATTGAATTTAATAAAAAAAATTATCGGAAGTGGTTGCACACAATTGATTTTAGCTACATTTAAACAAATGCATTAAGTTGAACTAAAATTGATTAAGTTCAACTTAATGCATTTGTATAAATGTAGCTAAAATCAATTGTGTGCAACCACTTATGATATTTTTTATTTATTAAATTGAGGTAATCATTTTGTAGTTTAACACAAATCCACGGGCCCCCTCTGCGAACCACAAGTCCATGTCCCTCCTTGGGAGAGATTGCCTGTCCGCAACACCACTGGTTATAGATTAGTCACATGGCATTTTTTGCTCTGTTGATTGGCTCAAAAAAGATGAATGAGAAAGCTAGCATATCAACCTTGTATGTATGGCCCAGATTGCCCCTTTTGTTGAAGAGACTCTTAAAATCCGAGCTGTGTGCCCAGTGACTGATGTTTTACAACTTTCCTATTTCGCAGTCTTCTCAGCTCAGTGGAGCAATCATTTTGAGTTCATTTTGTTTTTCAAAGTAATGCAAGATGCACGGTAACGTGAAGCATTAGCACGGGAGCCATTAGCAGGAATGAAGAGATGCTCTTACACTCGTTAACACTAGTCAAATTGTGTAGCGTTTAACACTCTTATTTGCTTTTAGTGATAATAACACTTAGAAACACACACCTGCGTACACATACACATATTCAGTGAAGGGATTTACGAGGCACAGCTCGGAAAAAAAGAAGAGAAAGCAATATTCATAATCAAATCACCCTCTCATGGGTGAAGAGAGGTTTTTTTTATTTTTATTGCTTGATTTAATAAAAATGCTGAGAAAGATTTGACTTCCTTCTCTGGCTCTGTCTGTGATCCCATTGGCTCCTTTGAAATAATAACACTGTATGTCAGCATGGATAATAAGCAGCCCTTCTGATTGGCTTATTATTTAATCAGCTGGTCTAGTTAGGCAGATATTTGCTTGTTACCATACATTACCATAAAGGCCTGAAGGATTTAAAGCAGAAAGGAAAGGGTATCTGTGAGTCACGTTTTGCTTTTGTAGAGACCAGATGTCCCTACAAGGACAGTAAGACCTTTTGGGGACAGCTTAATAAACATGCTAAATAATCTGTTAATGGCAATCTGAAAATGCTTTGTGTGATGGTTAGGTTTAGGGGTAGTATTATGGCGATATAAATTATAATTTCTTTCATTTTTGTGCATGTATGTGTGTGAGCATGTGTGCGTGTACTGGTGAACTGATAAACTAGCTCTAGGCCTGTGCTGTTATCAAAGTGCTGTGCGACCATGCAGTTCATCCCATTAGCTTTCTCTGGATAAGAACTTTGGAACTTTCAGCTAATAAAGTTATTAAGGAGAAAGTAGTTAGCTTTTTGTGTTGGAACAGTTTTTTTAATTTAAGCCTTTTTTGGATGTTACTAGCTTTCCCCGAGGAGATCAGGTAATTTGGCATTCAGCACTTTCTTTTCATATGGTAATTGTTTAATAAGTCATTTGGTATGATGATGTGCAGTATATATTTTATATCTATATATCAAACAAAACCACAGGTTTTATTACAATAAATTACCATTTAAAATAACTGTTTTAATATTTAAATATATTTTAAAATGTACTATTTTCCTGTGATTGCAAACCTGAATTTCCAGCAGTCTTCAGTGTCACATGATCCTACAGAAATCATTCTAATGATTGGAGAAATCCTAATCACATCCTGTTAATAACTGTAAATGAAACAGCATGTGGAAAACTAATTTCGTCTGAATAGTGCTTTAAATTTCCCTTCACCATTTAATTTAGCAAATAAATGATTTATTTGCTTGACTTTAAAGCGGTGATTCATTAGCCTCCACAGGAAGGCTTAAAGCACACAGGCGGTGTTGATGTGTGTTTGTTGTTAGTGATTAACAGAATCTCCTCTAAAAGCATTTCTGCTGCTGGTGGGAGTGATTAATGTGGACAGAGGTTTTTAGGCTTCTCAGAAGCTCAGGCAGGGATCAAACCCTCCGCTGATAACGGATATATCCAATCAGATCTCTCCATCTGGGTTTCAGCTACAGATTTGCAAGTGTTGATGTTTGGAACGTCCAGTCACTTATCAGGCCTTTAATTACTCCGTCTCTCTGATAATGAGCTTCTCGTTTGCAGCTCGGGTGGAGGGAAAATGATGTCTCAGCACCTCGCACGGATGCTGAAGGTCAAAATGGGCAAGGGATTTATTTATTTTTTTGGCAAGTGAGGCCCAGAGAGTTGTGGATGTGCTGAGACAGTGTCTGTCTGTAATTACCTAAATGATGTATATTAATAAATAGTTGCTTCAGTAGTTCATAGAGAAACATGGATGGGTTATAATCCAGAATAAAAAAAAAACATTTATTATGTTTTGTCAGAAGCAAACCAAGATGACAGATGCTGATTTTATTATTATTTTTTCCACATGACGTCCCATCCACTTGTTCAGGGGTTTTCTGATATGCATTGTGTGCTCACCCCTCATTAATTCTCTTCATTTCAAAAAGACTGAGAAAAAAAAAAAAAATCACTGGAATGAAATAGACACAGTCCCAGGATAGACTACACCATCTCTCTCTCTCTCTCTCTCTCTCTCTCTCTCTCTCTCTCTCTCTCTCTCTCTCTCTCTCTCTCTCTCTCTCTCTCTCTCTCTCTCTCTCTCTCTCTCTCTCTCTCTCTCTCTCTCTCTCTCTCTCTCTCTCTCTCTCTCTCTCTCTCTCTCTCTCTCTCTCTCTCTCTCTCTCTCTCTCTCTCTCTATTGTGTTCAAACCCACCAGGCCAGGCGGATTACACAAAGACCAGAACTAACACCAGAACCTGTGACATTCGCTTCTGTAAGTGGCGCACCGTCAGCATTATGGACACAAATGTATTCCATCTGAGACTGACATTAGCATTCCCACCGTGTGTCTGGAATGGGAGATTAATCCCCAGGTAATCTGCCACAGAAAAGGGATAAAACAGTTTTCAGCACAGGAAGATGTGCAGAAGCGCCAGCTCTATTGTTGTGCTAGGACTCCAATATTGGTGGTTTTAATGCTGTAGGGATTTTGCATGGCCTGGTACTTTTACAAAGGCCTCAGGAAGCCATGAGCTGATTCTGCTGTAACAGCGGACGCCACACTTTATATCAAGTCCATTGTGTGTCATTGTAAAGAGTTCTTTACACGCCAATTACAATTGGACATTCGTATAGGGTGACCAGACCTCCTAATAACATATGGAGTGTTGCTATTTTCCGATAATTAATTTACTTTATAATAAACAAACTTTTTTTCGTGTCCACGTGTTCATCTATGAAGCCACAGACTCTCTCACAATATGTGACAAATGAAAGAATGTCTACACAAACACAGCAAAACATTTTAAATAAGCCAATTACCAGTGCTCTTTAGAAAGACATGCATTTTCCTGTCTCAGTCTAATTTAGAATTTATAAGCGTCCTTCCTGTTTTTTCTCTTCATTGTTTGGAGTGTCTGGGTTACAGAGAAACTAGAAAGGAACATTATTGAAGTGCACCTTTCTGCCTCCCGGTGTATCTGAAAATGTTATTATTTACTCACGTCATGTTGTTCTAACCATTACATTCTACACAACCGTTTGAAAGTTTGCTCAGCCAGGCTGCATTCATTTTGTCAAAGATAAAGTAAAAACACTTATATTGTGAGAACTTAAGAAACTTAATAAACTTAAGAGTTTTTAAATATAATTGAATCCTGTGATTGCAAAGCTGAATTTTCAGCATCATTTCTCCAGTCTTCATTGTCACATGATCCTCCTGTCAGGGTTCTGTCACTTCGGTCTGTTTATTCTTGGTTTGGTGCCATGTTCTGTTTTGGTAAGGGCTCTCATTGGCTGCGTCTTCGTGTCATGTTTTGTTTGAGCACATGGCTTGTGATTTATGTTCACAGGCCATGTGCTCTTGTTTTTTTGCTTTGTTTATTCTGAGCTCATGCTGTCATGTTTGTTTCTTTGTGTCATGTGCTCTCCTGTCTAATGTATTAATCCTGCTCTTCTTGTTATCTGATTATTGGTTTAATTGCCCCTCCTGTCCTCGCTTGTTACCTGCCTTGTTTGATCCCTATTTATTCTCCTTGTGTTTGCAGTCCTGTGGCAGTTCATCGTTAAATGTTCCAGTCTTGTTTTGCCTTGCCTGTTCCTGCCCTGCCTTGTCGTGTCCTGCCCAGTCAAGCTGCCCATCATGTTAGTCTTTATTTGTTTTGTTTCATTTAAATATTAATAAAGCCCATTGAAACTCTGCATCTTGAGTCCTCGGCACATCCCTAAGCCCCAACCCTGACACCTTAGAAATCATTCTTATATGATATGGTGCTCAAGAAACATTTATTATCATTATTAAAGTTGAAAACATGATATATTTTGTGAACACATGATAAAAAAAAAATTTTCAGGATCAATAGAATGTTCTAAATAACTTTTTTTATATATATATATTACTGACTTTTGAACAGCACTACTGTATAATTGCTTAATGCAATAATGCAATGCAATATAATCATCACTCTGATGGTCTATAACTCAAAATGATCCTCACAAATTACACAAAGTAAATCTTATAAATCTTTATATCTTTTTTTTTAAATAAAAGTTTTGTGAGTAAGTAATGCAATTATCCTTCTTTGGCAAAGTACCCCTTTAATTTACAGCGAAATTTTAACAAGCTTAGGATTGCCCCCTCCCTCATTTCTCCTTTCTACTGCCCAATTGTCTTCCTCTATTTCTGTCTAAAATGGATTCTTTTTTCATCTTAGCTGCTTTCAGGAGGGAATTTACATCAATTAATCCTAATCTAGCTGAAACTGAGAGGGAGAGATCCGAATAGTTGGAGGGTAAAACTCTTACAGGCTTGAGTCAGTGCAGCCCACAAAACATCTCCAAAGCGGGCATCAGCAACGTAATTAAAATGTTACAGGAACAAGAGGAGTCCTTGAACCTCCGTATTGCAGTCCTCTTGTTGCCATGGCACTTTAAATGTGGAGAATGATTTTACAGAACATTCCATAGATTGAAAAAGAGCTCTAGAAGTCCTTGTTTTTTTTTAAACCAGAGAGAGCGAGAGAGAACACGCATTGTGTCCATGAGCAGCAGTTAAGGACACACTTATAAACCCATTGTGTGCTTTTTTCTATGTTCTGAAATGTCAGAACATTCCTGTATTAGCATAAATTCGCATGAACCATGATAAAAGACATCTGAGTTTTGTTGCCAAATAAATATTATAGAATGGATAGTTCCATTCTTAATCTAATTGAATGATGTGCATTTAAAGCTCCTGCAAACATCAGCTGAATTCTATATTACTAGCCTATAGTTATATTCTATATTATTATAGTTACTAAAAAGCCTACAATTGCAGGAACTGTATTACTGTATTTATACTTAACATTTTTACACAATTATTGCTGTAAGCGACAAGCCCAAAACCCCCCTTCATCTATTCCAGCAGAGGTAAAAACAATGAGTCCTGTGAGTCCTAGAGATATAACAGCTCACGGTGATATGTGTCGGGTCTCTGCTACAATCACAGCAACATTTATAAAAGTTCCTAGAGCAAGCAGGAACCCAATGTTCTTTCTATTTCTGTTCTGATGAGTAAGAGACAGAATAAAGCTTGTGCAAAACGTTCGGTATGCATCTAATCCACTTTTTATTTTATTTCAGCATTACTACAGTAGCAGGTCTGACTCCCCTCTCGGCTGATAAATTTCTACAGGAGTGCCATAGAGAGTATCCTTTATCACGGTGTGACTGTGTGGTATGCCAGCTGCACAGAATATATAAATAGTAATTATGGGTTTTTTGCTTTTAGTGAAACTGGACAGTATGAGAACTGACAGGAAGCGAAATGGGAGAAAGAGGGGGACGGGATCGGGAAAAGTCCAAAAGCCAGAACTCGAGCTCATGCCGCCCAAATCGCACATGACATCAGAACGCTACCCACGAGGCTATTGGCTCTGACTTCTTTTTTTTAATTTGACCTCGTAATGTCATAACTGGAAATTCGGGTGAAAACAACAGTCTTCTTTCTGGTGACGCATGCAGGACTTCTCTAATCATTTAGTCCACTTAAACCCACTCAAGCTCACATTCATCTTTGAGTGCAACGGCCACATCTCAAAATCCATTCAACAAACGATGGATAGAGCCACATCCATGCCCTACATTTTTTCTATTTGGTAATTCATTATTGAATGTATGTCACAATTTTGAAGAAAAGATCTGTCACTTCCTCTTCATTGCGGCTTAATGAACCAATCATTTTCAGACAAACACTGTAAAGGATGTAGCACTGTCTGATCACTTCTGTTTTTTATTTGATATGCTGAAACCAGATATTGCACATGCAAAAAGCAGTATATAAATGAGAACACCAGCGCTCTTTTTATAAATGCTACAGAATATTTATGACACCAAGCACATACTCTTTTGATTTTGATGTTCTCTTTGTCGACTTGAACTCTAAAATCAATGCAACAATTGTGCCACTATCAAGTCACTATCAAGCATACCATGAAGAAACATTGAAGCTATGCAATAGGCCTACACCAAAAGAAAATGCAGGAAAGTTGAACGTATGTGATGGAAAACAAAGCATATCTATTCTTAATACCTACACTATTGGACTTCACACTGCCAGACAGACCTTCTTTTCAGACATTATTATATAGGCTGTTTGTCACCTTTCCTGTAGCCTTCAAACAGTAGAGTGTTGGCGCTTGCAACGCCAAGGTCATGGGTTCAATTCCCAGGGAAAGCAAGAATTGATAAGAATGTAAATGTGTACCTTGAAATGCAATGTAAGTTGCTTTGGATAAAAGCGTCTGCCAAATGCATAAATGTAAATGTTTGCTACTGTTGACAGGCTAACTAACCACATACCCAGTGGACTGCTTTCTGACAAGCAATGAGTTTGCATCCTGTTTTTATTGATTGGCACAATTTCAGTGTTGGTATTAGTAGATCTCAATACTGCATTTGATACAGTTAACCACAATTTACAGACTTGAAATGTGGGTAGGACTCTCTGAGATGGTTCAGGCCATCCTTTACGTGTACAAAATGCTGCTTAAATTATTTTAAAATAATTTATGTAAAGCATGTTGACCATTTGAATTTTTACCATTGTGCATGAATTGTCCTATAGAAATAAATTTTGTTTAAAGGAGGTTTGGATATTTTAGGACAAAATACTGATTAAGAATTTTAGCGATTGATTGATTGATTGATTGATTGAAGACATTTGTGTCTTGTTGCCACCACTAACATGCTGAACAATGAACTTCAAATATGGAAAAATCATTTGATCATCCATCTTATTCCTTTAAGAGATTCTACACTGCAAAAAAAGTTGCTGTCTAACATTTTTAAGTACAACTTGGATGTTCAAGTCATTAAAAAAAAAAAAGCAATGTGAAAAAATAGCAATTTAAAAACATTTGTTGTCATAACTTATCATATACATTTTTACAGTGTATCTTTGTCCATTGTTTGATGATGATTGAAGACTGAGAGACTGACATTATTTTGGGCACAGAATTTGCATCCTGAAACAGCAGAATTGAGAGGAAATTGATCTAATTGGAAAATAGGTCCAGTTGCTGCACTTTTCTCTCTTTTTTTTTTTTTTTTTTTACTGTTTTTGGCTGTTAGAGTTTGGCAGTGCTTGTTGAGGTTGTTAATTGTAAGTGGAGACCGTATGTTCTCTGGCCTCATCTCATCTCAGTCTCTTCTTAATTACTGTTACTTCATTTGCCTGACTTCCTGGCCCAACACTGTAAATTCTTAAACGTATTTGTGTGTGTGTGTCTTTCTCCGAGCAGAGATAGGAGGTATAACCTAGCCTGATCTAAAGGCCCGAGAGAGTGCATCAGAACAGAACAGTGCAGATCGGGTAATGAGATATATATGTTTGTGTCAGTCATTTTGACTGGCGTGTGCAAGAGTACAAAAGAGAAGACAGGAAGGAAATAGAGAGAGAACTGCTATGATGACTGATGCATGGAGGTAGTGTGAGGAGAGGTCATGTTTGTTTGATGTTGACCCTTTGTTTTTCTGCTGTTGCCATCTTGTCTGCCTTTCTGTTTTTGTGTCCGTTTTCAATTACAATCCCTTTTTACTTGAAAGGATGTGGTCATCCAGTAGCTGAATACAAGATTTAAGAGCATTCTAAAACTGTTGTTCACATCTAAAAAAGTGTAAATTGCTCTTCGGCTGAACATGATTCAATTAGTGGTTCCACTTGATTGAAACAAGTAAAGTCCAATAGAACCAACCATGTACAACAAACTAGAATCAATGGTGTTCATTTAAGTAGCAAGTCAGCATATTATGATTTCTGAAGGATCATGAAGACTGAGTAATGGCTGCTGAAAATTCAGCTTTTCCATTGCAAATTACATTTTAAAATATATTTAAATAGAAAACAGTTATTTTAAATCGCAATAATTTTTCTGAATACGTTTACTGTGTTTTTGATCAAATAAATGCAGCCTTGTTTAGCATAAGAGACTTCTTTCAAAACAATTACAAATCTTGCCAACCCCAAACTTTTGAAAGGTAGTGTAGCTAGGGAATCATTGTGTCTGTGGGTCCTTGGCATCAAAAATGGCACACCTATTTTAGGCTATTCATGTAGATTCATTTCTGAAGTCTTGCCAATAGTTTACGTAAAAGTGTATTTACCACTAACCACAACATTAATGCAATACAGGTTATGGCAAAAATGATAATATAAGACACATTTGCGTTAACACTGAGATGCTCACCACAGCGAACCTGACCTTCAGGTGAATTGGGGTGAGAATATATTTTCATATTATTTTCAAATGTTTGTTTAAACTATTTGGTTAGATCATTGCTAGTTCCACAGTAGTATTGTATGTCCTATTGCTGACCTTAGGTATGGCCACGTTTATGTTTGTATGGTCAAAATGTCATCATCAAGAAAAATTCAAGTTGGTTGAACCTTTAACACACAAATTCACCATGTTTACCAATATAAAGTTTGGTTTGAAAATGACCTCTAAATAAACGGTCCTTCATGCATCACTACACTATTGACAATGGACAGTGGGACCTACTTTCCCCGCAAAATTTCGCAAAAGCTTTGCTAATGTGTCTGTCCCTTTACAGAGAACCTTACAGAAGAATTCTGAATGCAGCCCTGAAAACTGCTATCTTGTTGATAGGAAAACTTTTGTGTCGTTTAGATTGATCTGGCCATATCTTATTAAAAACCTCTTAAATCACAGGTGATGGACAATTATTAATATGATGATACTTTTACTATTTTTGTAACTTCATAACTATATCATAAAAATGTTGTTAGTTGTACAGGTTCATTTTCTTTGGCTTCTAACAACTTTTTGAAGATGTACAACCCAAGTCCTCGTTTAACTCCTGTAAGAGTCCAGTGTAAGCTTCAGTTACACATACATTGATTTAATTATCATAAACAGGGACTGGAGTGAGAAGTAACTAATCTTAGTCAGGTTGATGAATGGTGTTATTGTACACCAGGCAGAAATTAGCCGGAAATTGTGTGTTTGTGTGTGTGTGCTTTGTTCTGCTTTAGGAAAGGGGCTTCTCCATCCTTCAGCAATGTGTGTGTGTGTGTGTGTGTGTGTGTGTGTGTGTGTTGTGCTCCAAAACATGGCATGCATCATCATTACACCAAGTAATAATTGAACCCTCCTGAGCGTGTGAGCCCCGCATGCACCTCCTTGCAGCGGAGATACAACGGTAGGCCATTATTCGTGTCTAAATTAGTGTAGCGTGTCATCAATGAGTGTATGGGTTTGGCAGATATCAAGGAGCATTATTTCTGTGTAGAAGTGTGTGGGGACATTTGCATGTGCCTTTGTTGGTACAGAGCAGAAGCCATTATTTAAGAATGCGTGTGCAGCTTTTGATGCGTTGTAAGTGCTCCTTTTTTCAATTTATTTAGCTTGTGTTTCCTCAAACAGGTAATAATGTGCTTTACAATGCAATTAACTTCCATACTGCAACTCCTTACACTAAGTACACAAATAATTTCAAAACCGCATTATGTTGTGCGGTGACCGTTTCAGTGAACATTTAAGCGACAATTAAACGCCTGCGTTGGCACGGAAATGCTAATTTTGACCGAATTGCATTAGGTCTCTTTTGTTTGCGCGCTCATAATTTCGGTGCCATAGCCTTGAGACAACAAATAACAAATAATTGTGCCTGTTGTCAGTAAATTAACTCATTGTTTTTTTTGTTTTTTATCAAACAGCACATATTCACATTTAGAGCTGAAGTATTGATTTCAGCAGGACATTTATAAATCAATTGCTTCATTTTGTACTTAATTGGTCCATTGGATTTGCAGCATTTGATTAAGTTGTACTGCGCCTTATTAAGGGAGTAAATTGTAATGAGTTCTTTTGCCGTGGGCCACTGCTGCTAATGAGACGACACAGTCATCATTCCCCTCTGACCGGCGTCTTCTCATATCGCATGCATCACAGACAGTCATTTTTATTATTGTGGACAAAGGTCTTTCAAACGGTAATTCTTCAAAATGAGTGGGTTTTTGCTAATATGCCGAGGATTACACACTCTCTTGCTCTCAAATATTAACTCGCGATATCTGAAAGGTCTATGGCTTATTATCAACCTTTAGCTAAAATATCGTACAAAGTTCTGATTGAAGTTAATGGGGTTTTTCTCCCGTATTTTGCCAGGATAATGGATATTTTATAATAGTATCAACATGCTATTCCTCTAAAGGCTTGAGGGACAAGATGTGACATTACGCTTATTTACTGTATGTCAGTTAAGCATCTGTTAAAGGGGTCATCGGATGCAAAATTCACTTTTATATGGTGTTTGCATATAAATGTGTCTTTGCAGTGTGTGGATACAAGCACCATACAATGAAAAAAATCCATTCAGTCCTTTTTTTTAACCCTCAAAAAGCCTAAACACTTTCAATAATCAAGCCGTTTGGATTTTCTGAGCAATATGATGTCATATTGCTCATGCTCCGCCCACGACCACTGACGGACTGTCCCGTATTAACATATTTCCGCCCTCAGCCATTTGTATACTGTCTGCCAAGGCAGCACTTTAAAGGAGTAGTTCACTTTCAAATCAAATTTTCCCAATAATTTACTCACCCCCATGCCATCCAAGATATCCATGTCTTTCTTTCTTCAGTCGAAAAGAAATTAAGGTTTTTGAGGAAAACATTCCAGGATTTTTCTCCATATAATGGACTTCAATGGCAACCAATGGTTTGAAAGTTCTAATGTCAGTCTCAATGCAGCTTCAAAGGCTCGATCCCAGCCGAGAAATAAGTGTCTTATCTAGCGAAACGATCGGTCATTTTCTAAAAATAAATAAATAAATAAATAATATACTTTTTAACCACAAATGCCCGGCTTGTACTATCTCTGAGATACATAGTCAGAAGGACCAACCCAGTGTTTACAAGTTTGGAGTAGGAGGACCGTTCAAAGTTATTGTATGTTGAATGACATATTTATATGTATTTGTGTCAGTTTATTGTTTAAAATGGTCCTTACGTGTGCATATCCTGGATGTTTAACAATGTCATGCAAGACCTTTCCAACGTGATGACATAATGCATCTCAGAGATGTTGCAAGATGGGCATTTGTGGTTAAAAAGTATATAATTATTATTATTTTTTTAGAAAATGACCGATCGTTTCGCTAGAAAAGACCCTTATTTCTTGACTGGGATCGTGTCGAGTCTTTGAAGCTGCATTGAGACTGACATTTGGACCTACCGTTGGTTGCCATTGAAGCCCATTATATGGAGAAAAATCCTGGAATGTTTTCCTTAAAAACCTTAATTTTTTTTCGACTGAAGAAAGAAAGACATGGACATCTTGGATGACATGGGGGTGAGTAAATTATCAGGACATTTTTATTTGAAAGTGAACTAATCCTTTAAGTGTCTTGTGTCTACAGGCCCCACGGAAGAGAGGAGTGGGGTGAGCAGTTGCTCATTATCATTTAAAGAGACACGCACCGCAATGGGTCGCTGTAAACAGAGCTGTTTTTAAGGTAAAAAGGGTGTTGTTTACACAACCATTGAGGAATTTTAACGAAAGTATGTTACAAACTTTACATGAAGACCCTAAAGAATCATACCAACTTGTGGAAAATGGGCATCCGATGACTCCTTTAATGAGCCGGAGGTGGAAGATGGACCCAAAATAAAGGGCTGGGTGCCCTACTATCCCATAAGCATGTAATCGATGCCGCCATAGGCCTTAAGAGTAGACAAACTCCTTGCCATGAGGAACAGGCCCTGTTTGAGTAACTGATGAGATGTTCTTGAGAAGAGACAGAGAGATTGCTTAAAAGAGACACTTGTAGTACTTGAGTGCTTATAAACCTGTGCATTCTGTTTACATGCTCATTTTGACGGCCTTCAGTTTTACCCGTCCCTCTCACTGTCTCTCGCCGATGCATAAAGCATGAGCGAATGCCAGATTTGATGGCGGTGGAGAAGGCCAGTTAATTATTTCCTTATCAAAGTTGATCCTGAAGCTCCTTTGCCCTCAAGTGTTTTCACGGTGCTCTCTTCTCCTCTTATCGTTCTCATTCACACACCTGTGGAGGGTCTGGCTGCCACTCTGGGGGGAGACAGTGAGAATGATCAGAAGAGATAACCTTTAAGTCCAGCCAAGCAGAGAGGGAACGTTTCCCCGGAACCCAGCCAGAGATCGACGGCCATTGGCAGGCTGCCGCACTGTGGTGATGCCCGAGCTCTGCTGAGGCCGACCAATAGGCTCCAAGCCAAGTCTGCAGACCTGAGTGGGGCGGTATTAACTCTGCAGAACTCATGCTGTGGGTTGTATAAGGATGCTGGTGAAAAATCGAAACCATCAAGTGGTATTATGGCCATTAGTGGTACTGCAACAATAAACATCCTCAAACAGCAGAATAGAACAGTTTTATAATAGCAATAAATAAACTTGAATTGGACTCCTGAGGTACATTCTGTTCTTGTAGCTTAGCATACTTAGTAACTGACTATACTTCAGATTTGCAGTCTCTGAACTAAACCCTTTAAGTAGCCATTCCATGTGGAACACTGTTTTGCGAGTTAATTTCTGAAATTGACTTTCATGGCCTACATTGTGTTATTCTGTAAACGGTCCTTCGAAGGGAGCTTCAGTAAATATTTATATCATAAAGCTTTTGCGAAAAAGCAGTTCTTTTATTTACAAGGCACTTTTACTATCTCACTCATGTTTCTTTGTGAAAGACAGAATGTCTTTAAGACACATCACACCTCCTGCATATCTGGCTTGAGAGACTGACTGTAGGTCTGGTCACCAGCATATGTTGTTTTCGCATACCGGTGTGCTGATTTTTAATGATTAGGATAATTTCAAATTACATAAAGATAAATATAATTATATTTTAGCACAGTCGGTCTGTCAGATGGGGATTTGGTGTGTTCAGACGTTGTGTGGGATTCAGAGATGATGTACGTGAGAATTTAATGTCACACTCACCGATCGCTCTGCTTTGGCTTCGAGCTGAATTTATTTAGAGGTCCAACACACATGCACTCACACACTCAAACACTTAATGAGCTGGAAAAATTTGGAGAAACTGCAGAAATAACATAGTAAGTAAATTATATTAATAATTTAATAATTTATATATATATATATATATATATATATACACTGCTCAAAAAAATAAAGGGAACACTTTTTAATCAGAGAATAGCATCAAGTCAGTTAAACTCCTGGGATATTGATCTGGTCAGTTAAGTAACAGAGGAGGTTGGTAATCAGTTTCAGCTGCTTTAGTGTTAATAAAATTAATAGCAGGTGCACTAGATGGGCAACAGTGAGACAACCCCTAAAACAGGAATGGTTTTACAGGTGGTGGCCACTGACATTTTTTCCCTACTCATCTTTTCGGACGGTTTTTCACCAGTTTTGCATTTGGCTAGGGTCAGTGTCACTATTGGTAGCATGAGGCGGTACCTGGACCCTACAGAGGTTGTGCAGGCAGTCCAGCTCCTTCAGGATGGCTCATCAATACGTGCCATTGCCAGAAGATTTGCTGTGTCTCCCAGCACAGTCTCAAGAGCATGGAGGAGATTCCAGGAAGACAGACAGCTACTCTAGGAGAGCTGGACAGGGCCGTAGAAGGTCCTTAACCCATCAGCAGGACCGGTATCTGCTCCTTTGTGCGAGGAGGAACATGATGAGCACTGCCAGAGCCCTACAAAATGACCTCCAGCAGGCCACTGGTGTGAATGTCTCTGACCAAACAATCAGAAACAGACTTCATGAGGGTGGCCTGAGGGCCCGACGTCTTCTAGTGGGCCCTGTGCTCACTGCCCAGCACCAGGGAGCTCGATTGGCATTTCCCATTGAACACCAGAATTGGCAGGTCCGCCACTGGTGCCCTGTGGTTTTCACAAATGAGAGCAGGTTCACCCTGAGCACGTGACAGACAGGAAAGGGTCTGGAGAAGCCATGGAGAATGTTATGCTGCCTGTAACATCGTTCAGCATGACCGGTTTGGTGGTGGGTCAGTGATGGTCTGGGGAGGCATATCCATGGAGGGACGCACAGACCTCTGCAGGCTAGACAATGGCACCCTGACTGCCAATAGGTATTGGGATGAAATCCTTGGATCCATTGTCAGACCCTATGCTGGTGCAGTGGGTCCTGGGTTCCTCCTGGTGCACAACAATGCCTGGCCTCATGTGGCGAGAGCATGCAGGCAGTTCCTGGAGGATGAAGGAATGATACCATTGAAGGGCCACCACGCTCACCTGACCTACATCCAATAGAACACCTCTGGGACATTGTGTTTCAGTCCATCTGACATCACCTGGTTGCACCTCAGACTGTCCAGGAGCTCAGTGATGCGCTGGTCCAGATCTGGGAGGAAATACCCCAGGACACCATCCGTCGTCTCAGTAGGAGCATGTCCCGACGTTGTCAGGCATGCATACAAGCACGTGGGGGCCATACAAACTATTGAGAACCATTTTGAGTTGCTGCATTGAAATTTCAGCAAAATTGACAAGCCTGCTGCATCATTTTTTCACTTAGATTTTCGGGGTGTCTTTGAATTCAATCCTCTGTAGGTTGATTATTTTCATTTCCATCAAACGATGTGACATCCTTTCGTTCATAACACATTACCCAGTCCATATTAGTATAGATATCCAGCGTGATATTTTTCCCCATTGAGATCTGATGTGTTTTCAAAGTGTTCCTTTAATTTTTTTGAGCAGTGTATATATATAGTGAGGAAAATAAGTATTTGAACACCCTGCTATTTTGCAAGTTCTCCCACTTGGAAATCATGGAGGGGTCTGAAATTGTCATCGTAGGTGCATGTCCACTGTGAGAGACATAATCAAAAAAAAAAAATCCAGAAATCACAATATATGATTTTTTAACTATTTATTTGTATGATACAGCTGCAAATAAGTATTTGAACACCTGTCTATCAGCTAGAATTCTGACCCTCAAAGACCTGTTAGTCTGCCTTTAAAATGTCCACCTCCACTCCATTTAGTATCCTAAATTAGATGCACCTGTTTGAGGTCGTTAGCTGCATAAAGACACCTGTCCACCCCATACAATCAGTAAGAATCCAGCTACTAACATGGCCAAGACCAATGAGCTGTCCAAAGACACTAGAGACAAAATTGTACACCCCCACAAGGCTGGAAAGGGCTACGGGGAAATTGCCAAGCAGCTTGGTGAAAAAAGGTCCACTGTTGGAGCAATCATTAGAAAATGGAAGAAGCTAAACATGACTGTCAATCTCCCTCGGACTGGGGCTCCATGCAAGATCTCACCTCGTGGGGTCTCAATGATCCTAAGAAAGGTGAGAAATCAGCCCAGAACTACACGGGAGGAGCTGGTCAATGACCTGAAAAGAGCTGGGACCACCGTTTCCAAGGTTACTGTTGGTAATACACTAAGACGTCATGGTTTGAAATCATGCATGGCACGGAAGGTTCCCCTGCTTAAACCAGCACATGTCAAGGCCCGTCTTAAGTTTGCCAATGACCATTTGGATGATCCAGGGGAGTCATGGGAGAAAGTCATGTGGTCAGATGAGACCAAAATAGAACTTTTTGGTCATAATTCCACTAAACGTGTTTGGAGGAAGAAGAATGATGAGTACCATCCCAAGAACACCATCCCTACTGTGAAGCAAGGGGGTGGTAGCATCATGCTTTGGGGGTGTTTTTCTGCACATGGGACAGGGCGACTGCACTGTATTAAGGAGAGGATGACCGGGGCCATGTATTGCGAGATTTTGGGGAACAACCTCATTCCCTCAGTTAGAGCATTGAAGATGGGTCGAGGCTGGGTCTTCCAACATGACAATGACCCGAAGCACACAGCCAGGATAACCAAGGAGTGGCTCTGTAAGAAGCATATCAAGGTTCTGGCGTGGCCTAGCCAGTCTCCAGACCTAAACCCAATAGAGAATCTTTGGAGGGAGTGTAACTCTGTGTTTCTCAGCGACAGCCCAGAAACCTGACTGATCTAGAGAAGATCTGTGTGGAGGAGTGGGCCAAAATCCCTCCTGCAGTGTGTGCAAACCTGGTGAAAAACTACAGGAAACGTTTGACCTCTGTAATTGCAAACAAAGGCTACTGTACCAAATATTAACATTGATTTTCTCAGGTGTTCAAATACTTATTTGCAGCTGTATCATACAAATAAATAGTTAAAAAATCATACATTGTGATTTCTGGATTTTTTTTTTTAGATTATGTCTCTCACAGTGGACATGCACCTACGATGACAATTTCAGACCCCTCCATGATTTCTAAGTGGGAGAACTTGCAAAATAGCAGGGTGTTCAAATACTTATTTTCCTCACTGTATATATATCATACATAGGCCTATGTGTGTGTGTGTGTGTGTGTGTTGTTCAAGTTTAATCTCAGTAAGTTTTTTTTAAAGAAATGAATACTTTTATTCAGAAATGACCTATTAAATCAACCAAAAGTGTCAGTAAAGACACTTATGTTAAAAGGATTTCTGTTTCAAATAAATTCTGCTCTTTTGAAAATCTTTATTCGTCAAAGTATCTTGAAAAAAATGTATAATTGTTTACAAATTAAGTAGCAGAGCTTTTTTACATGGATAATTATGTAGTTTCTTAAGCAGCAAATAAGAATATTAGAGTGATTTCTGAAGGATCATGTGACACTGAAGACTGAAGTAATGATGCTGAAAATTCAGCTTTGCAATCACAGGAATAAATTACATTTCAAAATATATTCAAATAGAAAATAGTTATTTAAAATTGCAATCAAATATGTGCAGCATTGGTGAGCAGAAGAGACTTTCAAAAACATAAAAAAAAAAAAAATCTTACCACCCCAAACTTTTGAATGGTAGTGTATATTCTTAAAACATTACTCTGAAATTAATTGTATTTTTTCACAAAAATTGTTTAGCTGTTAATACAATTTGTAATGCACAAAATTGTATTAAATTATAAAAGTACAAAAATTGTTGTCTCAGACCGTAAATGCATTTTCCTTTTCCCCACAAATACATATAGGCCTGCCACAGACTCAAGGAGAGCAGACCAAAACAGAAATCAAGTGCAGCAAGAGGGCACTGGGCAGGCAAGCACATCTCACAGCATGTTCCATTTGCGTGCTTGCATGCGTGTTTGTGTGAGTGAGTAAGAGTGAATCTTCAAACAGCGTTATGTAAGACGCACTCAAGTGAGCCACTGTAAACTCATGTCAAGAGGAAACATCTGTACTGTAAGATCCAGTAGAGTAGACAGCCTGAATGAATACCTAATCACAGCCACAAACACTAGTGAAACTACTGACAGAATCAGCACGCGCACACACAGTCTGTTATTTTTATTTACCACTAACCACTGCATCAGAGATTCTCATCCCGGGGGGGATCTTCCTGTTGATGTGTGCTTTGGACTATCTGGACTCCGACCAACTCAATCAGCTTGGTTTTACGCTGCGTGTGGACTCAAACAGATACTTTTTTACAGCACAGCTCAATTTCCCTGCCTTGCCAGAACTATCATGAAACCACGGCGGATTCATTTGTGTGGGAGATCATGTTACGGAGCTTGGCAAACCGACTTTCCCCCCCTGTTATCGGGCAGATGCTTAAGGCTGTCATTGTATTTTCTTCTCACCCACTGGAGTGAAATAAAACCTAACACAGACAGACGGCAGGTGTCTGCCTGCCGCCACCCTGGGTAAAGTCATTTACCCCGCTCCCTCGCGGAATATTAATGAACGACGTGTATAAACAAAATGCCATATTTATTTTCATACTTGTTCAATGAACCACTAAATGTCAGAGTGAAGCTCAATCAATATCACTTTGCCGCATACGGAGCACATTCGCCGGTAACGGCCCGGGCACCTGTCCTGGGTGCCGCGTGTCTGCGGGGGTGCCGGCGGGCTTGGCGGATACCGCGGCATCATCGTCTTCATCGACCCGCGCCCACATGCTCGTTAGCTCGCGCCAACTGAACCAATAGGCATCTGTCAGGGTCAAGCAGGCATCTCTCAGCGGGTTAAAGAGGTCTCAATCTGATTTATAAAGGATGGCGGGTGCGTTTCAGATGTACAATGTACCTCTGCCAGGCCCTATTTTCAGCCAGCCAGATTTAATCAAGCCGACGTGCGAATAGTCCGTATCTCAGACTAATTGTGTCAGTACAGATGTCGAATTCTAGACGGGTGAAAACTTCTGCCAGCGCTTGAGATAAAACTTGTTATCTGCTGACTGACGTGGAGAATGAAGGAAGTCTTGCATGTAATTGCGTGAGTCAGGCAATGATAGGTTTTGTTGGTTTTGTTGGCTGGGTGCCTCTCGACTTCCCCCAGTCAACAAATGAGTAAATGTGTTTATGATATTGTAGATGCACAGGTGCTCGTGGAGAATAGTTCTGTCTTTGTTTTATCTTTTATTTATCTTTTTTGTTTCTCAGTTTCTCTAGTTGCTCTTCTTTTTGCTTTACAATAGTCTCAGACGGGACAACCCACAGTCCGTTCTGAAGCTCTAATCTGATTGGCTGGGTTTACATAACTTCCAAAGACGGTCCAAAGTTTGCCAGGTTAGTATTAAATCTTTAAAAGATATTCAGAGTTTTGTTTGAGGCATTTGGTAGATATCCATAAGCATAACAATATATTACGCTTTGTTTTTCACGTTGATTGTTTCTTCAACTCTGGACGCTTTGTCCCTTTGAAAAATGATTTCTTGTAGAAAATAAACTCTCTTGCTGTTTAGACTCCACTAATAAAGTCCTTAATTTATATATATCACAGAAGAATTCAGTCATTATTTCTAAAAGTAATGAAAATTCCCACCACAGTGACATTACCACTACTTCTCAAGTGATGTATTGAGTACGTGGTGGAAATGACAGTAAGACTCCTTGTCTTGCTATGGCTAATATTGTAGTTTTTTTACACAATTGCTTAAAAAACAATTGTAATATAAATGAAAAATATTGTTTACATGATACACAATACAACCTGCAGTTGAAGAAAACAACCAGTCATTTTTGTAAAATAGTCTGTAATTTTACTTTTGGATGGACAGATCCATGCTTTTTTTCTTTTTGTTTTCTTTTCAAATGTTTACAGAAGCTTCCATGCCAATATTTTTCCACACCAATATATTGCAGTGCCATAAATGATTTCAATTATTAAATCACCATGAGTCACAGTCTGGCTACACAAGTCTTGCTTTGCACGTGTTTTCAACCGTAAATAACATTTTACACTATTAATATCTTTGCATTAGTAATTTCACATAAAAAGTAGATAAATACATTTTCAGCTAGTCAGGGGCTTGAGAAGTATGAAATCGCATCAATACATTTCCTCTCACTTGCTAATTGCGGTTACCACCAGTATGACACAAATGTATTGCTTGAATCCACAGGCACCCCATCGCCATGGCAACTGCTGCAGTGACTGAGGAGAGGCCACTTCACTAAAATATGGCCAAATGTATCTCTTGAGATGTCTGGATTGAGGCCGGGATCACTGAGGTGAACTGCAGCTGAACCGATGAGCTGGATCGCTGTATTACTTTATATGATTTGTAGCAGTTGCCAACCCAGAAAATCATTGCACACGGGATGCAAAGCTGCTAAATGCATTCCATTTTTTCGGGATTGAACCCATTATTTATTTATTTATCTGAAAGAGATAGAGAGGAAGAAAGAGGAACATTACAGCTTTGGTAATGATCTAATCCTGGTGTGTGCTGACAACTCTTTTTGTAGGCAGGCCTCCGAGCCCCTGTTTCCTCTAGTACTTATAACAGCACAGGAGCTTATATTAATTAAAAGAAGTGCATCTCTGAGATTAATGAGCTTGATAAAGAGCACATCTAATGTGTGTTAGCGCACCACAAGACGGCAGTGATTTCAGAGATTTCCCTCCCTCCTAAAAGCAAAGTTACATGTTCCTGAGATCTAAGCTGCAGTTCAGATTTTCATTTATTCTTGCATGAATGTCATTAATGCTTTAAGATTGTCCTGGGAAAATTACAGTTAATGTTCACGGAAATGAAGCTAATGACTGGAACTTCAAATCCTCAGTCAGTGCTTCACCACAATTGCATAGCAAAAAGCAATGAAAAGCATTCACTTGAGAAGTAATTATTGCAGATGTTGTTTCTCAACTTGTTTTAGAGATTATTAATTTATTTCATTTTATTTTTCTTGTCTGAAACATGCTAAATGCTTAAAAACATTAAGTTATGCTAGATTTATGCTTAAAATAGGACATAGGGCAAAGATACAGCTGAGGATGTGTGAGATATTGGTCTTTTCCTTTGCTTTTGGAAGGGCGCAGGAGGCTGTTCATAATGGAAGCTGTGAGTGCAGGAACATTCTGATATAAAGTCGATATTGGGCTTGATTTTGATTACAAAGTCAGAGATGCTCCATTTTTCTTTGGGAGGTCGCTGGTGGTAGAAATATGGATGTTCTTCAGAACTCCTTCAGCTACAGCTCGCAACCTCTTAATCTCAACACTGTCAATGTCAAGTGAAGCCGACACATCCTCCGAGATGAGAAAGGTTATTGTGCGGTTAATGGACATCATTGATCATGTTTACCCGGGTTTCAAAGATACACATGCCTTCAGCACTCAAGTCCTGTGTTGATAACATGTGGGGTTTTTTCTCTCTCTCTCGGTAAGAGAGTGTGGTGTAACACCATGTCCATTCTGGGCATGACGACGCAATCAAGTGATAAGTGGGATGGATGGATGGATGGATGGATGGATGGATGGATGGATGGATGGATGGATGGATGGATGGATGGATGGATGGATGGATGGATGGATGGATGGATGGATCTTGAAAAAGAAATCTTGAAAAAGCAATCTTGAAAAAGCATTGAAAAACAAAGATGAGGGAAAAAAAAAAAACATTGACTGTGCTTGAGACAGATATGTGTTTGGCTGCCTGTGTTTTGACAGGTTGTTATCTTGTCAAGCTAGCTCTACAATAAAGATCTCCATTGTTCCATTTGCAGCATGTTCAGCAGTGATGTCCAAAAAGAACCTTGTGATATTTCTTTATGGAGCTTTCATTCAATTATCCGCTTTCATTCATCTGCGAATGAATGTATTAAATGATGGGCGATTCTGGATTCTCATATTGCCGCTGTTTTTCCTACTATGCTCTCTTCTGAATACAACAGTATTGTTACACTTCCCAAACTTTAGCATGCCTTAAAGGAATCATTACAAAATGTAATGGGGAAAAACTCCCACACAGATAATTACATTTCCCCCTTACCGTCTAAAATCATATTTTACAGCCCTGACAATTCTCAGTTCCCATGAGTTCAAGACCGAGATCTTGGCAAGGTGCCTCAGAGACTTGCAAATGTTCATTAAAATTGTCTTTCTTGTAAATTGTCATTTTCCCCAACAATCTGATGCAAATGTGTCATGCATTTTTTAGCTAGACAATTAGTTCCAATTTGTAACTACTGCTGAACTTTCAACTGAATTAAGTCCCGCTAACAGGCATGATGGCGTGTAATAGATTGTAATTTATTAAATCCAAGGCAACCGTTGGCAATAAACGAACATCAGGGATCTAAAAATGTCATACCATTTTAATAAATGTGTTGCCCAACTGCAGAGGAGTCGATCAGTGTCATTCATATTGTGTTTTCTCTGAGTGTGATCTACATTAAATTTCAGCTCATTAGCAGAGCCTGTTTTGATTTATGTTTAATACCACGTCAATGGCTCAAGTAAATCTAAGAAACGACTTCAAGCCCGTCTGGGGTTTTTCCTTGAATCCTCTGCAGTGATAAACAGATTTATATCCAAATATTATTCTCAATCATCTCAAGGACAACTGTCACAAGACAGTTCCAACGTTCTCTCCGTGTCTCTGAACAGTCAGTTCGCTCCAGTCAGCAAACAACAATGTGTAGCCGAAGCTAAACGTAACAATGTTCTCCATCAGCGTTTGCAGCTGCCTCACGTGTGGACAGCTGGATATGGAGTCCAGTGATTAAATTGGTGGAGACAGTGTTGTAATCACTGAGAACACGACTCAATGCTTGGCAGCAACAAGTGGCAAGCTGTGCCAGCCAGCAGGCGCATGCATTAGACACAAAATGCCTGCATCTGCTAGGGAGATACCTGGGCCTTTCTGCTAAAAAGGAATTAGGTGTTTTTTTTATTCTCCTTCTCACATTTTCAGAGTGCGACGGTGTTTTGAACTTGTTCGGATGTTATTTTGGGAATTGGCAGCTAACAGAATGATGGTACAGGTGCAGCTCCTTTTATCAATGACGACTGCGTTCATTCCAGTCGCACCATACTCTGTGCATCTTAGACATGTTTAGACAGCAGCACTGGAGATTTTTGTGTGGCTCTGTGCACATTTTTCTGTTTATGAAAATGTCACAGTCATATTTACTGTCAACATAAGGGAGTTTACAGCGACACAGTTGGCTTCTTCAGCAGCTTCTTTGACTGCTGGCTTGTAGGCCATTCAGAACTGAATTTTTAATGCCTTTTAAATTCCAATTCAGTCCTGAATTTGAATTGAGGCATAAAACAGAACTTGCAGACTTGCAATTTAAATTTGAAATAAGGGAGTAGAAAAAATCTAATTTAACAAGGAACATTTTTTATTTATTTTTTAAATTCCACATATTGTATCTTTTATTTGCTTCATATACTATTTAACATAAAATATTTAAAAAACAAAATATGTAAAATATATAATTTTTACATTTTATATGTGTACATTTTAATATAGGCTATAAGATTCATATTATATAAAATTATTTTGTTATATTGTATTTAATACATTTCATGTGTAATACAATGTTGTGCACCATTGGTCCATTCCCAGAATGCAGTGTTGACAGTTCAGCAAATTTATTAGAATTAGAATTCAAATTCCAGTTCATCTTTATGTGGGTCAAATAAATTCAAATTCACACTCATGACTCTATTCGGCAGTGTATCTCTGCCACGGCAGAATAAAGTGTATTGCAAAACCAGCCACAAAATTGGTCAAATCACAATAAAGCTTACCCTCATTGGGCGTCAGATATAATCGTGTTTAAAACAACATTTTAGATTGCAGTTCCAGCAGAGGTCTTTACCACCAGGCCATGAAGGACTGCGCTAACTGACTGCACCTTAATCTTCCTCCTTTGGAGCGAGTCGGTATGCCGAGATCTCTATCAGAGCCAGCCCACTTCATCGCATTTAATGCACTTAAAGCGGCTTAATACAAATGAACAGGGCACAGAGTAACTCTCTTAGCCTTAATGCAGGTAAAGTCCTGGACTAGCCTGTCTTAAGCACTTGAATGACAGGTGAATCAAAAAGCCAGTCATTAAGGATGCAGAAAGCAGCCCTGCAGACCAGTTTGGGTTTTACTGGAGGGTAGGAGATCATTCCAGCCTCGTGAAGGGAATAGCAATGCCTCTTCTATAGTGCGTTGTACGCTGCCCTTAAACACAAGAATGGAGTGTAAATCTGAGCACAAAGCGAAGGATGATAGGCCACAGATTACTCAGGAAGGGAACAACAGGGTTCTTACAAAGGTCTTGTGCTTTTGAATTGAGCCTGAAAGGAAGTTTCCAGTGCATATCTAGTAAATAGACTGTCAGCCTCGGCAATGACTCCGTATCCACTCTCTCAACGGGAACACTTTCATTTAATTTAGAGATTTTCACACCAGCTCCCGGGGAAGAAACTGTATTGAAGCTCCACAAAGGCTTCCAACTTTCTCTGGCTGTCCTGATGAATCCCTGCATTGCCAGCAGGGGGAGCTGTAACGGGTCAGGCTACCAAGAAACATCAGTCTTTATAGCTTGGACATGATCTCCCATTATGAGCACAGAGTATAATTACAGTGCATTTCTCCAAGCCATGGTCAATGAAGGCTTCCATTCAGTCTACTTACGGCGCTGTCACATCTCTTCTCTTGAAGCAATGCCCTTACATTTGTTATCTGTGGCATGTTGCGATTAGCTCTGT
Source organism: Abramis brama (assembly GCF_963993115.1). NCBI lineage: Eukaryota > Metazoa > Chordata > Actinopteri > Cypriniformes > Leuciscidae > Abramis > Abramis brama. The sequence goes on along the minus strand of NC_139966.1, from coordinate 42,863,867 downwards.
CACTGGGGCTGTATTAATGAGACATAAACAGATGAAAGAGGCTCCCCTTGCTCTCCTCCTCTCATGCAGGGTTAAAGCACACACACACATACACCTTTTCCTATCGTAGAGTTTTGGCAGCGCGTTATGTTGATAGGTGAAGAAACGCTTTGGATGTAAATGAGTGTTAGTGCTGACCATACAGAACAGCAGCACAGACCCTGATCCTGTGCCCTGTAATCATTCAGCTCTTGACGCCACATATCTCTCACAGATCTGGGCTTCCTTTGGTGCTCCTCTCCCCACCGTCTCTCAGCTTGAGGCTGGCGGATGTGAGCGTTAGCCTGCAGTATTTAACCCTGCGGCAAACCCCCACCATCACTCACACACGAAACGCCATTGATTTCTAAGCTCCAAATGGCTACCTTTGTACTCGCTCTCACACGTGACTGAACAAAGGAAAAAAATAGAGAGATAGAGAGAGAAAAATGCTAAAAGAACGTTTTCTGCGGTTCATTTTGCTTATTTGTATCTATAAAGACTCGACAGACCAAAATGTGTCAAATTTGACAGGTAAGAGGTTATTAAGGTCCCATATTGTACACCTTTCTGAAGTTTTATTTTAGCTTTTGATGTCCTTAAGAATATATATTTGCGGTATAAGTACCAAAAACCATCTCAATATATTTTTACAGCTCCTTTCTCAGGAGCTCTGCCAAGAACAGTTCGATTTTGGCCTGTCTACTTAATATTCATGAGCCTCTCTTCTGATAGGCCTGTTGTTTTCTGAGTGACGCACAGCCAGGCCAACCACAGGTAACTAGGGTCATGTATGCTGTAGCCTGCTGTGGCTTGGTGATGCTCTCAAGTAAGGTAAATAAAATACCTGTAATGATGGTGATAAATTATTTGTTATTAAAGCATTAACATTCACAAATAACTCTTTCATAATAATAATAAAAGATTTCATAATATCTTTCATAATGTCAACACTTTGTTTGTTATAATCAGAGGATTTGCCAGCATGCAGAATTCAGCACTAAACAAAAACTCAGTTTTGAGCGGTGAGTGGATTGAGTGGATCTCATTGGCCATTGCGTTCAAGAAATCAACACATATGTCTGTGATTGGCTACATTGCTCAACGCTGCAAGCATGTTATAAATAGAAACTAGTTCTGGCCTATAAATCGGTTTGATTTAGTTTTAGTTATTCTTGTTGGTTTTGTGCAACATATGAATAACTATTTATTTGTTTTTAGATGTTTTATTTTTAGATATTTCTATTTTGCAAATCGTTTTATTCTCCCACAACCCGCACACACAGGAGTACCTTACGCCCGCACTCGGCCATCAAATCTAGTCCCGCGCCGCACTCTGTTGTGTTGGGTCCCGCGAGAGTGCAGGTCTCTACATCCATCAACTGAACAGCATTTTCTCAACATGTTTCCGTATTGTTGTTGCTCGATCAGCAACGATGTTGTCTGGGGGTTGAGCAAAAGGAGTGAGGGACGGTGGGCAGTGCTCGGGGTGGTGACTGAAGGCGGTGACTGAATAGTTCTGACATCACATTTTACGGAAGTCACAACGGCTTGTGAAAAGGCACAGCTACCTTATGCAGGTTGTGTGCATTTGTCTGTGGATTGACTGTTTTGAAACGTATATGATAGTTACATAGCCCCTAGACCTCTGCTATCATGAAAAAGCCAGGAAATTTCATTTTTGACAATATGGGACCTTAAAGAGTTATTAAAGCTGATTCTTAGTCCCATTTGTAAGGAATAGCTCACTATTGTTCATGTTAATTTCATACCCATGTGTGTAACACAAAAGATGAAAGCTATGACTTTAGAACTGGAATATAGCGCAACAGTCGTATGGACTTTTATGGAGATGTGGTGAATAACTACAAAGACTATAGAATTACACAAGGCGTTGTGAATTGAGAATTACACTCGTGTAGTTTTGAATGGGGAAAAGTGCACCGATCAACATGGCGGAATAAGTCCCGCCTTCTAAACAAGAGCCAATCGGCGATTGTTAAAGTCATCGTGTCACTGCAGCTGCCGTTAGAAGCTCAGGTTCCAATAGAAACAGTCAGACCCGCTCTTCCACTGTGCATGCGCATTAGCTTGATCCAGCCTAAAAATTGCATTTTCTGTCATGATTTGAGCGTTTAGAAACAACATTTATGAGGCAGGTGTTGTCAGATTTCATTGGGGATTTCAAATATGAAATTTAATCGTAAGCTTGGCGAACAGTTTTGGAGAATTTGATGTTTCCCCATTCAAAAAGATTGGAACTGCACTTGCATGCCCGAGAGGCGCTTCAAATATGGCCGCCGAGTGAAATGACTTGTCTTAAAGGGACTTTGATCCTGACTATGTTGAGAAAAAAACTCCAATTTTTCATTCCATGTACAAAAATAACTACATAGGCTACAGGTTTGGAACAAAATAAGGGGCGAGTACATAAAGAAATGACAAAATATCTATTTTTGTGTGATCTTTTGCTTCAAACGCATAGAAATCTTACCGGCTGAGATGTAAAAGATAAAGTGATTACCTGTAAGGAAGAGGTTCTGTGAGTCACCTTGTACTTTGCAAACTCAAACACCCTTATTTATGCTTACAGACACACTCAGTTTGATCCAGTCACACACTGGCATGTGTGCAAAACATAGGCTAGGTACACTCACTGAGAGAACTCAGCAGGTAAACATTGTGGGACACATTCTGTCTGCATAGGACTTTGTTTTGTATTTATTTTATTTATTTTATTTATTAGCTCTGCTAATAATGATTTCTGCATATTTTTAAAGGTATTTTTTATGTTAAATATATATATATATATATTTTATTCCAATTTGCAGACAGAACTATATACAAGACATGATTTTCCACAAAAAGTGTAAACACTATGACTGTAATACACAGAGACACGTTGGGTTTTTGGGTTTTTGGGTTTTATGAGGAGTCTCCATAGACATAATGATTTTTATACTGTACAAACTTTATATTCTTTCCCCTAACCCTTACAGAAAGCATTCCTTATAAACAAACAAACATAATTTAGTATTATTTATAAGCTGTTTTCCTCATGGGGACCGAAATTGTCACCACAACGTAAAAAATGTCATGTTTTACAACGTATGGTATACCTGAACCACACACACACACACACACACACGGTAAACTAGTATTAGTGCAGGCTGGAAGTTTGAGACCACTGACCTGTACACTTCACTTTTAAATATATAAAGACATTTCCATGGTTTTATTTTGATCCAATTTCAAAGTTTGACCCTTTTTTATATATATACTGATGAGAAGCTCATATTATAAATATGCATGTATATGAACTGCATTAGGAGCTTTCAGATATGAATTAATGATTTGATGGTCTATGTGAAATCAGAGAGGTAGCAATTCAGCCTAACAGTGAAGGAAAAGTTCTCAAACTTCCTGTGAAGCTGTACAGTAAGTTGACTCCCGAAGGCTGACTTTGTGACCTTTGATGCCGTAAAACACACTTCTTTCCTCAGACCAGGTTTAGGGCCTTGTTTCTCTGTGGTTGTGTTCTTTATTGAGCTGTAAACTCTTGTATTAACTGAACCCTCAGGAGAGGCAGAAAAAAATAAACACTTTTCTTCTTCCTCTCCTCTCTAAATGGATCTAATTAGCACAAAGCATGGAACTATAGCAATCCCACATTGGTGTACTGCAAACCAACATTTACCTGACAATTGATCCGCTCACAGTACTGAGACTGAGGATGTGAAAAAAGATGGACAGCTCATGCAGGGAAAAAGCCAGTCACTCCCCAGTGAGCCTTAAATAATGTTTTTGCGGTGTTTCCATGGGTCGGTCTTTGTACAGAGCGGAGAGATATGGCTTAGCTTTTGTTGCAGTGTGATATCCCACTGGCAGTGCTCTTTTAGGATACGTGCTGTGCCAGGGCACTGATTGGCTGCTGGTACGGTGTCCTGGGGCTCTGATTGGCTGCTGGTGCACAGTGGGCCCTGCTTCTGTTCTCAGGTTGAAGGTATATTTACCGGAATGAGAAATGATTCCATTTTTTAAATTCCTTAACTTTGCCAGCCAGCAGCCACCGCCCACATGTTTTATTGTTTTCACAAAATTTGAATGGCCCCCAGAATATTTTGTTGAATGAATAACTAAACATGCAATATATCAAAAAAGTATTTTCCTTTTTATTAACACTTGAATGTGGGTAGTTTCATTAAAAAAAAGCAACATTTTAAACAAAAAGCTTAGAAAAATCTCAAGACTATGTCTGGATCAGATTCAAAACGATGATCAAAACATGGAGTGGATCGCTTCCATCAACACTCCCAAAGCTTGCACAGTGCTATACCTCTATAGGCTCAACATTTCATTCAGTAACGTTAGGCAGTTTTGATTTATGCTGTTTAATGTTTGATGATAGAGTTATTTTACATGTGCATAAGCAATGCTTTTAACGCTTGTTTCTGCTTCTTTTTGCCTGTGTTTTGATCTGGACATTCTGTACTCTTTCAGAAGATGCATAATAGCGCTCCCAATCGTATAACATGAATTGTTAGACATTTCCGTCAATGGCAGAGAAGCGCTGTATCATAAATGATGGAAAATTCCATTAATGGTGGGGAAAGAGTTACTAACAGTGTACTTTTTTTTTGCTCTGACTCCCTTAGAGAGAGAAAATGAATATTTGAAGCCATAAACAGAATGTATTAAAGACTTCCGTTGTTACTAGTTTTGCAAGCAAGTTATTTTTGCTCATATTTTCTTCACAATATATATATATATAGGCTATATATATATATATACAGTATAATATATATATAAACCTGTGACCACTTCGAACTTCCTGTTTCGAATGCGCATGCGTCGCGTCTGAACGCGTTGTTGTCTTTGGAGCTCCATCGATTGATTTATAATTCTTGATTTCTCTTTAAACTCACTTACAACGAACATTTTCTATTTTTCCTCACCTCATAGTTACAACGCGGACTGTTGAGCAGACGCGTCTCAAGCCTATTAGTGATCCAACGTCGGATACTCTTATAGGTTACTCCTGTGGATCACGGCTGAACGCGTCTTCTCCACACTCACTTACAAACAAACATTTTTTCGCCTATCGTGCGTCTACTCTACACCTGTACCACTAAAAAGACGGATTATATCCAAGACTTCAGTCATAAATTAGTATTAATATTGATAGCATCACTGGTAGCGTCGTTGCTAACTTAACTTACTGTCCATCTGTTAAAATGGCGAATATATCAGATGTAAGTAGTCTACCTTTTGGTGCAGGTGAGGACACATTTGAGCTACACGCGTTGCAGTCTGAGCTGGAAGCTGTTGAGAAACAGATCCACGACCTTTTAGTGAGAAAAGCCGAGCTGATAGACCGGCGGTTAGCTCTTGAAACATCACGCGCCGATGCACACAAATCAGTGATCAACGTTACTAACCCGCTGACTCCGACCTCGTCTACTCCGTGCGTTACTCAGCATCGGTCACGAGCGTCGAGGCCGCGATCAGCTATGGTCTCGTTCACTCCGGCTCCAACACGCCACCACGAAGCCTGGATATTTCCGCAGCGGAAGACGCGAGTCAGGTCTAGACCAAGAAAACTCTCTCCGACCCTCCCGGTTTTCGAGATATCCACACAAAACCGCTTCTCCCCTCTTCGCGAAACAGAACGCGATGCTGTGATCATCGGTGATTCCATCGTTCGACACGTACACGCTACGTTAAATAAAAGTAAGGTGCATAGTCACTGCTTTCCTGGTGCTCGTGTTTCTGAAATCGCTGCTCACGTTCCCGAGATTCTGAACGAGCGCGTCGGAACTGTGGTCCTGCACGCGGGAGGGGCCGACATCAGGCTGCGCCAGACAGAGGTTCTGAAGAAAGACTTCAGGAATCTGATCGATACGGTACGCAGCACATCGCCTGATATAACGATCATTGTGTCAGGACCGCTTCCCACGTACCGACTAGGTCATGAAAAGTTTAGTAGATTATTCGCGCTAAATGAATGGTTAATGTCATGGTGCAATGAGCAGAAACTGCTCTTTGTAAATAATTGGAATCTGTTTTGGGAGCGTCCTAGGCTTTACCGTGCTGATGGCTTACACCCAAGCAGATTCGGATCGGATCTTCTGTCAGATAACATCTCCAAAATGTTAAATACCTTTTGACTAGTAACCAAAAGTTCAAATCATAGTCTCTGCTGCACCAAATTAACTGATATAAATAGTGTAGAACATTGCATAGAAACTGTGTCTATTCCTCGTTTAGTGAGATCAAATAATAAATCTACTGCAGGATCTAGAAAAAATCTAATTGTTATTAAACCAGAAAATGTTGCTATTAGTAACCAAAAACAATTTCTAAAGCTAGGTCTTCTAAACATTAGATCACTCACACCTAAGGCAGTTATTGTAAATGAAATAGTCACGGATAATAGCTTCGATGTGCTTTGCCTTACTGAAACTTGGCTTAAACCTAATGATTATTTCGGTCTAAATGAGTCTACTCCATCAGGATACTCCTATAAGCACGAACCCCGTCTGATTGGTCGTGGCGGCGGTGTTGCAGCGGTCTATAGAGATATTCTCAATGTTACTCAGAAAACGGGTTATAAGTTTATTTCGTTTGAAATACTTGTACTAAATGTTACGCTCTTAGATGTTAGAAAAAAATCCATATTATCTCTAGCCTTGGCTACCGTATATAGACCGCCTGGGCCTTACGCTGATTTCCTAAAAGAGTTTGCAGATTTTCTCTCAGATCTATTGGTCAATGTAGATAAAGCATTAATTGTTGGAGATTTTAACATACACGTAGATAATTTAAATGATGCGTTAGGGGCTGCGTTTATAGATTTATTAAATTCCTTTGGGGTCAAACAAAACGTCACCGGACCAACTCATCGTCTTAATCACACACTCGATTTAATTATATCATATGGAACCGATCCAACCGATATAGATATCATTCCACAAAGTGATGATGTCACTGACCATTACTTGGTAACTTGCATATTACGTACTGCTGTAATATGTCATGCGGCACCGCGTTTTCGACCAGGCAGAACAATCCTTCCATCCACCATAGATAATTTCTCGAGTTGCTTGTCTGATCTGTCTCAGCTGCTGCCTGAACCCAAACAAACAGATGAACTAGAAGAACTAACTAGCACTATGAGCACCATTCTCTCTAGAACATTGGATGTTGTTGCACCCGTTAGATTAAAAAAGGTCACAGAGAAAATTAAAGCACCATGGTACAATAATACTACGCATGTTCTAAAGAGAGAAACCCGTAATTTAGAGCGTAAATGGAAACAAACTAATTTAGAGGTCTTTAGAATCGCGTGGAAAGACAGTATGTCACGTTATAAAAAGGCCCTAAAAGCGGCCAGGGCTGAGCATCTCCGCAAACTAATAGAAAACAACCAAAACAATCCTAGGTTTTTATTTAACACCGTGGCTAGACTAACAAATAAACAGACGTCACCCGAACAAAATATCCCGTTACAGTTTAGTAGTAATGATTTCATGAACTTCTTCACTGAGAAAATAGAAAACATCAGAACCACAATTGTAAACGTTCAATCCTCAATCGCACCTTATAATTCAGCCTCAATTTTCCCCCCGCAAGAACAATTACAGTGCTTTACAACTATAGAACAAAAAGAGTTAAATAAACTTATCACTTCATCTAAAACAACAACATGTTTATTAGATCCTATACCAACTAAACTACTGAAGGAAGTGTTACCTGTAGTGGAAGAGCCTCTCCTCAATATTATTAACTCATCTTTATCTTTAGGTCATGTTCCAAGAACATTTAAACTGGCAGTGATAAAACCTCTCATTAAGAAACCACAATTAGACCCGCATAATCTAGCAAATTATAGACCCATTTCAAATCTACCTTTTATGTCTAAAATACTAGAAAAAGTTGTGTCCACTCAACTGGGCTCTTTCTTGCAAGAAAATGATATCTATGAAAAGTTTCAGTCAGGATTCAGGCCGCATCATAGCACTGAAACTGCGCTCGTTAAAATCACAAATGATTTACTCTTAGCTTCTGACCAAGGCTGCATCTCAATACTAGTTTTACTTGATCTAAGTGCTGCGTTCGATACTATAGATCACACAATACTCTTAGATCGACTACAAAATTATACTGGTGTTCAAGGACAAGCATTAAGCTGGTTTAGATCATACTTATCAGACCGCTACCATTTTGTCTATTTAAATGGAGAAAAATCGATCATAATTCCAGTAAACTATGGAGTGCCGCAGGGATCTGTGTTGGGCCCTCTGTTATTCTCAATATATATGCTGCCACTTGGAAATATTATAAGGAAACATGGAATTAGTTTCCATTGTTATGCTGATGACACTCAAATATATATTTCATCACGGCCGGATGAAAACGCTAAATTATCCAAATTGACAGAGTGTGTTAAAGATATAAAAGATTGGATGACGCGTAATTTTCTATTATTAAATCCAGACAAGACTGAGGTAATACTTATCGGTTCAAAAAAACGCCCACAGAACCTCTCACAATACAACTTTGACATCGTAGGATGTCCTGTTACTTTATCCTCTACAGTAAAAGACCTGGGTGTTATACTCGATTGTAACCTGTCTTTTGAAAATCATATTTCGTATGTTACAAAAACAGCCTTTTTCCACCTTAGAAACATTGCTAAGCTATGTAATATGCTATCAGTTTCTGATGCAGAAAAGTTAGTTCATGCATTCATGACCTCGAGACTAGATTACTGTAATGCTTTATTAGCCGGTTGTCCTGCATCCTCAATAAACAAGCTACAGTTAGTCCAAAATGCAGCCGCTAGAGTTCTTACTAGATCAAGAAAATATGATCATATAACACCGATTTTATCATCACTACATTGGCTACCTATAAAGTTCCGTATTAATTACAAGGTATTGCTACTGACTTATAAAGCCCTAAACGGCTTAGCTCCAGTCTATTTAGCGGATCTTCTATCACCCTATAATCCATCGCGCTCTTTAAGATCAATAAATTCAAGGCTTTTGGTCATACCTAGGATATCCAGATCAACCAAAGGAGGGAGAGCATTTTCACATTTGGCTCCAAAACTCTGGAATAGCCTTCCTGATACTGTTCGTTGCTCGGACTCACTCTCCCAGTTTAAAACTAGATTAAAGACGCATCTTTTCAGCCAGGCATTCATATAATATTGTTAATCTCACAGTTTCAAACTACAATCCGGCCTCTAGTTCATAAATGCCAGAGGAGAACTGGCCCCCGACTGAGCCTGGGTTCTCCCAAGGTTTTTTTTTTCTCCATTAGGTCACCTGATGGAGTTTTAGGACACCATTAGGCCGCTTGATGGAGTTTTTTTCGGTTCCTTGCCACTGTTGCCTTTGGCTTGCTCAGTTGGGGATATTTTGGGGATATTTAATTTTATTCTATCAATCAATAAATTCCACTAGAAACAAACTTTGTTGTATTATTTTATTTTAATACTGTGAAGCTGCTTTGATACAATCTGTATTGTGAAAAGCGCTATACAAATATACTTGATTTGATTTGATTTGACACATTTTTTTTTTTGGGGGGGGGGGGGGGGCTGCATAAGTTATGTTAACTTTTTAATAAAAATATTAATGACAGAGCCCTGCATATGACATGCAGAATAAAAAAATTATATAATTTTTATATGAACTCAATAAGTCCACAACTTATTAATTGGTGGGGGAAAAATTCTTAATTTAGGGCCACCATATCTTTGTTTTCTTTTTCTCTGCATGTCATGTGCGAGGCTCTGTAAGTGATTGAATATTTTATAAATTGAATATTAATAAATTTTTTTAAACACATGCATCAAATTTGGTATTATTATTATGGTTTGATTCTTCTTTTTAAAGATGGGTGAGATGAGATAAATGATCATTTTTATGATATCAAGGAACAACTGTTTTTTATGATATCATGCATAATATTTTTAAGTACTGTATTAATGGCTGTGCAATGTGCATACTCTAACATATACAACCGCATCATCATATTTGAGGGTCCTTGGCATCAAAACATTTTAAAACCACTGGTGCATATGATTTTTCATGCTTTGTATTACTTTTGGGTGACACTGGTAAAACTATTTATGATATCTGCAGCTATCTTTTCTCTGTTGTACTCTTACTGATGATAAACTTGTGGAGACCTGTAACAATTTCTTTACAACAACATAAAACAGAAAATGTTCGCAAGCCACCCAATAACAACTATTTTGAGGCTTTGATGCTGCCTGTAATAGACAGACTCGGTTGCGACGTGTACTGCTTCATTAATCATAAATTGCAGCTGTGTTGCTGATTAAGAGAGTCCCTGCAGGCCCACCACGCCATTAAAGACCCCAAACAAAAGCATACGAGATGCTCCTACAGTCGCACTGGTCGAGGTGTTTCGTGTTCCAATTCGCTATGAGAGACACATGCAAATAAGCCTGAAAAGTCAGACCTCACAGCAGATGGGCTTACGGCTGGGAGTTCAATGCATTAGATAAACACAAACTCATTTATTACGCTAAAACGACATTATTATAATTTCTGGAGGACCCACTTCACAGCGCCACCATTATAAAATTCCATTAAGACTCTCACAGCATCCGAGCCTCCACTTTACAACAATTGGCCCTTTTATGCTTCTGAGACCTATTTAAGCGATGCTATATCACAAGTCAGGAATCTTGCCATTGTTACGGCTTCAAAGAGTCATTTCCTTCTGAAGTTCTCTCTTGCATTTGCGCATGTCGGACTTTTAAGAATACGGTTTATCATACTCATTCTAACAGCTTTCTGACTGATATCTACATGTTCATGGAGCCACATGGTACATGTAGCCACGGTCCCTCAAGACCTCGTGAAATATATGTGTGTGTGATGCACACACGGGTATCTGTGCTCTCATTAATTACACTCTGCTCTCATTCAGTCAAGTCCCTGAGCTTGTGCCAAGATAAAATTCTCATTATGCAAGTGACTAAATTGAAATGACTGACGTAGATACGTGGAGCAAGTTCTGTTCCTCGTGTCTCTCTGAGGCTCATTTGACCTTCTTATTTACAAATGCTGCAATCATAAGCTCACATTACAACCTTTTTTGCGGAGGTAATAAACTGTAATAGTGATTCTGAACTCATCCGAGCATGTAATTTGTTTAAATGAAAGTATGTTTGTGCGTGAGATAGCGACAGTTAGGGCTACAGTAAAGTGAATTACGGGGGTGAGCGTGTGTAGGACTATCCTCTCATACGTTTGAGACTCAATATATTACCCAGCATGTGTGCCGGTGTGTTTATAACCTGATCTGTGAAAGTGTATTTGTTTGCAGGTGTGTGTGAGCCTGTGTTTCTGGGCCAGGGTGTGTGTGTGTGTGTGTCGCCAGGGGAAATTTATTCTGCACATGGAAACCCCATTGTTTATTCATGCCAACTAAATTGAAGTGTGTATCTCCATATTCTCTCTGCTCTGTTCCCGAGCGAATACGACGGAAAAGTGTTAAAAAAAAAAAAAAGCGAATAGAGAGAATGAAAAGGGGTAGGAAGAGACAAGAGAGAAGGAGAGGGAAGGCAACGAGTCTTGATTCTTTTTCTTTAGGTTATATGTCTGCAGGATTGGCCACAGAGAGGATAATGAGACCCATTTGTCCATATTAAAGGGATTGAGGGAGGCCTAACCACTCCAAATAAAAATCCAATCTCTGCTTTAAAGTGACGGCCAGGAGAGAGAAACAGTAAGGCACAGAAAGACAACATAGAGACCCAACACAGATGCAGTGAGACACCATATAAGGGAAAGAGACTTTAATCGTTACTTGGCAACAACTGACAGAGTTAGAAAGGCACAGACACACACACACACAGCAACACACATACAAGAGACGTGGACAGCACAGAAATGCATGATCAAAACCAAGGTTCTTTTAAATATACCCTGCATTTACTGTAGAATTCAGTGGAATGATTGATACACTTATAGAAAGTACAGTTTCCATGCACAATGTTACTTTTGTATTGTTTATAGTATGACTTGAAAAAAACACCAGTGCACAGAATGACATTAGATGTTGTAATAGTCTATTTAGGTTCTGTAACTTTAAATCTAGATTGCAGCGACTAAATTGACTGTAGCAGCCACAGGGGGGTGTAGTTTCCAGTTTCTCTTTTAATGTCACGACAGTCAATCTGATTAGGTTTATTTGGATACAATATTATGGAACCTGCGATGATTCTGAGGATATCCATAGATCTTTCACTGTGTCTTTGGATCACAGCAGTACTGTAGGTGTTTTATTTATTCTTATCCTCTATAGCTTTAAGTAGTTCACACAGAAATGGAAATTCTGTTGTCGTCTTCTCACCCTCATGTTTCTTTAACCTTGTTGTATTCTTCTGAAGTAGAATGAAACAAATATTTATTTAGCAGAATGTCTCCTTGTCCGTAAAAGAAAAGAAGATGGGGACCGATTATCAAAATCCAAAAAGGACCATGAATGTAGTCCATACAATTAATGAGATACATTCCAAGTACCATATATATGTTTTTTATGTTTTTTATATATTTTTTTAAGTCTCTTATGTTCTCCAAGGCTGCATTAATTTGATTAAAATACATCAAAACTGTAATATTAAAAAATATATTACAATGTAAAATAACGGTTCTAATCTATTTTACTTTAATATATTGTAAACTGTAATTCATTCCTGTGATGTGAGAACAGAATTCAGCATTATTACACGTCTTCAGAGTCACATGATTCTTCAGAAACCATTCTATGTGGAATTGGTGCGAGAGAGACATTTATTATTATTATCAATGTTTTTAGTATATAGTCTTGTATGTGCCTGATGAAGGTCATGGGACCGAAAAGTTGTGAATAAAGCTATTTTTTCATATGTGTGCAAGTACTGATAGTGTGCTGGATTTGTTTTCATTTTTAAGTTTATTCTAATAAAAGAAAATGAAGCTGACTGACAGATGTAATTGCATTCTAAAGCTTATAGGGTCAGATCTCATTTTTAGTTTTTCCCTTAGACTTTTTTTATTTTTGTAATCAGAAATTAATTTTTTGGGGTGACCTATCCAGGGATGCGTTTCCCAAAAGCAACATAAGCCTAAGTTGAAACCATACGATCTTTGGCTTCTGATGCTTTTGGGAAATGCAGCCCATGGCTGGAATCCTGTCCTCCTCTCATTGCCTTTCCTGAAATGTCATCCAAGAGAGAATGCATTGGCTCATTGCTCAGTCTATCCTTCAGAGATGCCATCCAAAGAAACCAAACCGCAAAATCAGCGAGGCTCATGTTTAAAAAGCCCCTCCTCACTCCACAGCCTCTGATTTAGCATTGACTGGAGCCGCCTCGTAATGAGCCAACTTGTTCTCACCTCTGAAGTGTATTCTCCGTTTCTATTTTTCGGGGTTTAGAGGGCCGGATGCCTTTTAGTTATATGTACAGTAGAAGCAGGGGATAATTGCGCAAGTGTGCAATCTACAGAAAGGAAGAAATTTGATTCTTTCTCTCCAGTGGCACACTATAATTTAGATACTGTAGCTTTTAATTAGGTGAGTCACCATGGACCCTCAGAGAGCTTAGGGAAAGAAAATATGTGTGTGCACTCACTGATATTTCTATCCCCTTATCTTTGTAGATGTACAAATTCAGTGGAACATTTGTATTAATATTAATTTGAGGACATTTATGTGAATATGTATTCATACTTGCAAAGAGTTTTAGAGCCAAAGAAGCCAAAGAATCAAAGCTAAGGATCAGCCATTTCCAGAGTATTTTTAAACACGTTATGCCCCAATCCTTGATAAGATTATTGAGGGTTTTTTTCTTTCTTTTTTTCATGACTGTGAAATATGAAATCAAATCTTCAGTGAAGTGGGATGGCAGAAATGATGAGAGTAAAGTTTATTTAATTGGCAAAAGATTAGAGTTTATTACGGTTGCTTTGGAGACCTTGTTGCTTTGGAGACCTTCATTTAGCATGTACTGTAGCATGCAGTAAAAAAATGAATTTAAAGGATTAGTGCACTCAAAAATAAAAATTAGGTTGTTATTTATTCACCCTCATGCTGTTTCAGAGCTTATGCTGTTATTTTCTGAAGAATCATTATGCTGCTCTTGTCAAAATGACAGTTTTGTGACCCCATGGGCTGTCAAGCTTTTAAATTGGCTGAAAAATATCCAGTTAAATAAAAAAAAGGCAGATGTGGTTGCCAGAAATTTACTGTTAAAAATATGTCACAGTGTTTCAGGTATTATAAGATGGGATATTGGTGCCTTATATATATATATATACATACATATATACATATATATATATATACATATATACATATATATATATATATATATATATATATATATATATATATATATATATATATATATATATATATATATATACTTTTTTCATTAACTGTCGCTTTAAGATTTTTTGTTCTAGCACAAAAGACCCATGAGCACTCACCAAAGTCCATCCATCTACAGTCTACTTCTTCCTGGCCTAATTTTGAAACACGCTAATTTAATGATGTCTTAAAGGAGCAGCGTACTGAGAAACATTACAGGTCGAAGTGTTTTCTTGCCACCTGAGTGCATGGAGTCATTACTGAAGAGCCCTACTGGCACCCTTCACACAACAGCTGTTCACCTCTAATGTGATTTCACATACTCATATGAAATATAAGATATTCATATCAAACATTCATCACCCCACAAAACTGTGAAACAACCCCTAGGGAGACATACTTTCTGAAAAATACCACAATAAAGCAGTTATTGCGCTGATGTTCCTGCAGTTGCATAAAATGATTGGCAGATCAGCACATCATGTTAAATGAACATGTCAAACACAAAGATGATTGACTCTTGATGTCCCAATTCAATTTTCTAAATCAAAAAACAATTTTAAGAAAATGATGGGGAAAAAAGGGTCAGTGTTCCAGTATGTTTGAAGAGTTATCATTCTTGTTATATCCTCATGGCTGGAGTTTTTTCTTGCTTGCTTAGTTTAAAATGTATGAATATGTATAATGATAATGGGGCTGACAGATGCTTTGATTTTGAGGTTTAGTTTTCTTGATTTACATAAAAGATTATAGGTGAATATCATTTACATGATTTTATGCGTATAGGAGGAAAATGGAAATCGACCGTGCAGTTAGAGATCGTGTAATTACCACCATCGTCTGTCTGTCATTCATCAAAGTTCTGACACGGAAGATGCATTTATTCAAAGCTATGTAAAATCTCTCTACCGTGTGAAAGGCATCCTTCTGTTTATGACGACTATATGGACCTCGCCATCTGTTTACAGAACCGCAGCTGTATTAACTGAAGTTAGTGGAAACAGTACAGTGAGGCCTGAGGAATGGGAGAATAGGTGAGCTGTCACACGCTGGGCTGTGTGGAGGCAGTATGTCACTGACACACTTTCCTGAGATTGATTTCTATTTCAGATGTTATTGATTTTGTCTCTGGTCCAGAGGGACATTGCATCCTCACCACTTATAGTGGTTATTTTCAGTCTTTCAGAGAAAGATGTTCAGAGATGCCACATATAGAGTGAATTTACATTCAGGCTGAAGTTTGTTGGTTTTGCGTATGGATCAAGTCAGTATTTTATGATAAAGAGAGTTCACTTAAGATCAGATGTGTGTTTATAGAATTAAGCTGAAGTCACATTAGGCAAGAAATGTACAAATTTGGAAGAGCAACTGACCCTGATGCAAAATCTGCGTGGAGAAATTTTTGGCCTCGTGCACAATTCCAAATCATGTGGATTCCTATTGAAAATGGCTGGATTTCACTTGGGAAAATTTGCAGAACGACAATAAACGTGACTGCACCTTTACAAGGAAGTGCAATATGGAATTGCAATACAGTGTAATTATACATTTAAGTATTGAGTAATAATAATCAACACTTAACAGTACTTACTGGTTTGGTTTAGGGTTAGTTGCATGTAATTATGCATAATTTACTGTTATTACTATAGGAAATACATGTAACGTGCAACAAGGACACTAGAATAAGGTGTTACCTTATTTTTTTTATACATTAAAGGGAAAAATAATACAATATTTTTCAATTTCAATTTATGGCAGTTAAAAAAATCAAACTTAAAAACAAAGTATGTATGTGTGTACTGTATGTGTAAAAAAAAAAGTAAAAAGTATAACGTTAATGAGAATAATAATTGTGCATTATAAAATAAATGTCACAATGCTAAAAATGTTGCTAAAAATAGTCTAATTTTCTTTAAGCAATAAATAATTTCAGATTTTTCTGTGGAATATGACCTGGCTATGTGGTTGACCGGTGTGGTGAGATGCAACCATATACTACTGTATGTTAGTAGGTGTTATATGAATCCTAACAATGTGATTGAAGCAAGTCAAATAATAGCATTCCATCAACAACAAAACAAACAAAAAAGTAAATTCACACAAAGACAAATGAGCAAACTCGAAGTTCCCACAATTCTCATTTCCTGATCTGTGTCTTCAAACAAGATGCCTCTGTTCTGTTGTGCTACACTTTGGCACTTTAATAAATCTTAATTTAGGACCTCTGTTTGAACGGCAGGACAAGAGACAGAGCGGACTTGTGTTAGCGCATCTCAGAATCATCGGATTATTTATTTATTCACTTTTCTCCTTGTTCTGCATGTCAGACATTTAATCATAAGCACTCACTGTGTAACCGAAGACATGCACAGCATCTCAAAGCAGCTCTTAGAGAGAAAACTATTATCAGACTCCAAGACTACAGTACCCGTTCTGCTGGCCATAGAAAATGAATGAGCGAGCGAGAGATTTTAATTAAACAGTTCCCATAGGGAAGTATGCAGAGACGATGATGTCTAATGTAAACAGCATCCAGAATTCCCAGGCTTTCTTTCTCTCAGGAAAAAAAAAAACGCAATCACGGTTATAGCGTTGCACTTACAGGAGGACAGGGGGTGAATTTATTCTCTGAGAAATGATACTTCATCGAAATTTAATGAAACTAGAGAAAGCGTTCACAAGGGAGCATATGGAAGCATTATTGCCCTGAAATTACATTCTCTCCCAATCCTGATTACAGATGAATATCTTCTGGCTGTTGACCCAGAGTACACATAGGACAGGTGCAGGGAATAAATGTGCAGTTTGAACTGTTCTTTACACTTTGCCACACAGGTGCCAGTATGCGAGTGATGGCATTTGAGAAACATTAGAAAATTTTTTTTATCTGGCTGCGACCTCACACAAATAATCAAACTGGCAGATAACCAAATCATAAAATGAGTATGTTTGGATAACCAGAGCTGTTCCATCTGCTTCTGACTCACAGAGAAGAGAAATTGTTTGTGTCCCCACCACTTCTCAAATACCTTCAGCAACAAATAACACTATTAAGAATCAGTTTTAAAGATTTTTTAAAAAGTCGCTGTGAAAAAAATGTCCTTTCCTGGCATTAATGTCCTTGTTTGGGAACTAATTTCATGCACTTCATTTAACGTGCACCGGGGTGTCATGTCCTGTGCTCGCTGGTGTATATTTTGAGACTCCTTCCATCTGTGGCTGTACGTGGCTTAGCCATATTTGTTTTTTCTGAAGAGACTGCTCTGTATTTGCACACAAATATGTGACCGGATTAGACCTCAAATGACATCGTCATCCAGATCATATCATACAGCAATCCAATTTGCATTTATTAGGGCCACTGTAGGTCAGAAGAGTGGATGGGCGAGGGGGGAGGGAGAAAGAGAGAGACCCATTAGAAGGAAGATATTATTATATTATATTATATTATATTATATTATATTATATTATATTATATTATATTATATTATATTATATTATATTATATTATATTATATTATATTATATTATATTATATTATATTATATTATATTATATTATATTAGATTAGATTAGATTAGATTAGATTATATTACTTGTTCCAACACTGAAAAAAGTTCCAAACAAAGCCACAACAGAACCATTACAAAACAGACCAATGCACAGTAGTGTTGTTCCGTTCTTGAATGAATCAGAAGTTTTGAACGATTCATTTCAATGAATGATTCAATGACTCACTCAAAAAGATGGACTGAATTCAGAACAGCATTCTGGAATACTGTTTTTACTATTATTGCATTATAAGCATCACAAAGCAGTAAGTGTTAGTTTGTTCTTTAGTGAATCTGTGTTTTTGAATGAATCAGTTTAATCAATTCAAAGACTCACTCATAAAGATGGGCTGAATTCAGAATAGCATACTAGAATACTGCTCTTACTATTTCTGCATTATAATCATTGCTGAAATATTAGGAGTTTGTTCTTGAATGAATCATTGTTTTTAAACAAATTGGTTGAATTGCCTAAATGTTTCAATGACTCACTCATAAAGATGGGCTGAATTCAGAATAGCATGCTGGAATACTGCAATTACTATTTCTGCCTTAAGCATAGCAGAAACAGGAAGAGTTTGTTTATTCTTGAATCAGTGTTTTTGAACAAATCGGTTGAATAAATGATTAAATGACTCACTTAAAGGTAATATTATATTATATTATATTATATTATATTATATTATATTATATTATATTATATTATATTATATTATATTATATTATATTATATTATATTATATTATATTAAACTGTTTGTTCAGTCAGAAGTTGTATAATAATATTTGAAGGATCTGGTTTACAATCAGGGTTTTGCCTCTGCTTCAGTTTCCTTTTCATCATTTAACATTTAAGTCTCAACATCTGTCAAACTCTCTACTCTTCATTTGCAGACTTCTCCTCGCATGGAACCTCCCTCGTGATTTATGCCTGTCTGACTTTTGCTGCGGTGTAACTCTGCAATCTGCGTCCACAATCTTGAAAAGATCAATTTTAATATCAAAAAATAATGTCCGTCCCTTGCAACCTCAACCGTCTTGTGGGAAATATTGCAGGCATTTTAAAAATTGTACTTGTGTTAATCAAAATGTCAGCCTGACCTACAGTTAAATAGAAATTTTGTGAGGTATGAGGTTAATGGTTTGATGGGGCAAAAAAGACATACTGAACTTTGCTCCAAGTTGCTCACCTTTGAGGAGTACACAGGGACTTTTACTCCACTGGATTGTAGGAGCTTAAGGCAGTTTGTTACGTTATCTCACCTTTAGGGATTATATTTTACATTTAAAGGTCAAACTGGAATATGGTGGTCATATAGCATTCAGAGAAAACATTGTTCATGGGTCCTCAGTCACAAGGAGTTAATACCAAGGATTGGCATAGTCTGAAAAATGCACTAAGTGTTTTAAATTCTAAAGGTAAATGGTTTCTTTCTCTCTTAATAAATAAAGCAATAAATGAGCACAGCCTCAGGTGGGAATGCCAAAACACAGTTACATCTCGCAGCGTGATTAGAGCAGGATATCTGTGGCTGTTTATTGCTTTCCCTTGATAATAACTGCCCATATGGTCTCTTTGGTTTTGATTAAAAACCATGAGCATTGTGCTCCCCAGTTGTGCATTTGTCGCCGTCTGCACCTGTCAGCCACTGCTAACGTTGGGGAATCAAAATCACGCGTGTTTTCTGCCTGAAAATGAGGTGACCGGAAGACACCTTAGAGGGTTTGACCCCTATAGTTTGCTTGAGTGGCGGAGGTATTGATATGATAATATGTGCTAGCATTTGTTTTCATACATGTGAAATGCCAATGCCCAGTCCACAGTTTCCCAGAGGATCCGTCCTCAAAGCAGATGGGTGCGTTTTCCTAAAGGTGTTTTCATTGTGATTATCAAGGACGCGACATAGATAAACACCTGCCGTCTGCCAAGAGGAATAAAAGAGAGTAGAAACAACACGTATACTGTAACAGTCGGCAATATAGCTGTCGGTTTATAACCGTGGCCTCCATTGCGCATTTTATAGCTCAGTGTAGCGCTTCATTCTATAACCGACTGTGTTTTCTGGCCAGCAGTAACTTGAGCTAGTAATGTAAAATGTAACAGACCCAGCTGCCATTTTCTCTGTGTTTGGAACAAAATTGGCCAGCAGTCGGTACTTATCCAGGGGCAAGGGCTGGTAATCGTCCCCTGGCTCAGTCAAGCCTGTATCCCAGACTCAGTCTCCCTAAATGAGGCACTTACTGGCCCAGCTGCGGTCTGGACCTAAACCAATGGCCTGCAGGGACAAGGGCCGCTTTCTGCGGCTCGCAGGCCATGTGCTGTTATTGAAATGGCCCTTCTCCTCAAGAGGACCATGAATGCAACATCATCTACCTGTGGCGCTCTTCACAAAGCCTCTGTGAAGGTTACTGCTCTGTATTTTGTTTGTCTTGTTCATATTCTTTACTGTAGTGACTAGTGGGTGTTTTTGCTGAATTTTGGTTGATTTCTCAGAGTTATCTAGCAATGTGGCGTTGAGTCTTCAAAACACTCTTCAAGGAAAGTGGTCCGTGGCTCAAGAGAATGCTGGAATGATAAGTCACTCTCATCTATAAGCCCTTGCACCGGCCTGTTTTCACATCTCTTCCTCACCAGCCAAACCCTTTATACGTTTTATCTTCCTATCTGGTTTTTCATAGCCTCCCTGACGGGCTCTTTCCGCTCCACCAGCCTGCCTGGCCCCAGAATGCCTCTCTCTTCCACGGTAAGCAGGATGTGCCTAACCAGGCTTGTCCTGTCTGATAGTCAATGTCTCTTTCTTTCCGTAGAGGCCTCTTCCTCTCTTCTTCTCCTCCTCCTCATTCTCCACCCCCTGTAGGGCTCTTCTTCACGCTTGGCTTAACTGTGTCTCTTAGGGCCTTTCAGTTGGTGAAGGCCTGTGTGGATTATAGGCAGGACTGATTCCATAGCCTCAGGTATGGTTTGTAGATCAGAGGAGCAAACCAGTAGAGAATGTGAGAAAATGATCGCTTACCCACCAGGGCCAGGCAGGTGGGCCTTGCATGCTAAGTACACAGTTCAAAGTTACTGCTGTCTCCTCCTGAAATCTTCTCTCATTGCTTTCGGGAGCTTTCTGCTCTCTGCACCTTCATCTCTTGCATTTGCTGAAGGGAGATTTTGCTGAGTTGGACCGGATTAATGTTGTTGTTTCTCCTGGATCTTCTCAATACTGGCTGAAAACTAATCCTGTCTTAATAGGGTTTATGTTTGTTGGACAGGAATGTTGTTTCAGGATCAGTGCTAATTTGTATACAGTTTAATATCAACAGGCTCATTGGAAAAACGTACATGTGGGAATATTTATGCAAAACGCAAAATACATACCAATACGTACATATCACTGCAGTTTCCAACAGAAATGAACACTTGAGGCAGTAAGACAGCAAGCACTTTTAATCTTTTTCATACACAATTATGACTACATTATGACCTCGAAACACTTTTTACCGTAGTGCATGATTCGTAAGCGAATATATTTTGCGCTTTGCAAAAATTTTGCCACGGGTACGTTTTTCTATTATCATTTAATATCATCTAATATCGTTTAATATCATTGATTTGGTCTTTTGAAGATAATATCCTTAAAATATTCAATATTGCATCATGCCATATTTATAATTATAGTCAATTTTACTCCAAATGAAACATTAAGTAACATTACATGGCAAGTTATTCCAAATATTCAGACATTTTGTATATTAATTTACAGCATATAAATTAGTTCAACTTAACCTTTAACTTTTATCTCGTTGTGAACAATTTGTGTGTGTTTAATATTTGTTTTGGACCTTAATTCTTCACTCAAAATGTCATAACTTTATCTTCTGTCTGTTTAAACCCCACCCCTTCAGATCTGCCTCCATCCAGTCAACAACCAATTAATACAACCAATTCCCTGCCCTACTGAGTGGATTATTTTAAACAATTGTGCTCTTTATAGATTATTATTCAAATAAAAAAAAAAAAAAATAGTGCATTGTAAATACCTTGCAAAATGTTATTTAAAATAGTCAAATTTAATTATCGTCATGAAAAATCTTTGAAAAGATTAACAAACATTTTATTTAAACATTTTTTTTATTTTGTTGACCAGACTAACATTATCCAAGACCAGGAAAACATCCTACATGACAAAATCCCAGTCCCCAGATAAGGAAGTTGCAGCTACATTAACGTCTCAGTGTATTCTACTTTTACAGGCCTTATTCATTTGTGGCACTTGAGTCAGAATCGTTTCACGGCAGGTGTGATGACTGGCAGAGTTCGACCTTCATCTGGTAAAGTGTCAGCTGCGATAACTGGTGTTTCCGGAGAGGTCTCGCTCCAAAGTCGACCTTACTCAGTATCTCCTCGCTATCAACAGACTCCCTTTTCTTCTTTGTGAAAAATGTCCTGGTCAAAAAAAATTTCAGAGGCTGCATCCTTGAGCTCAGAATATTAGTTTTCTGAGCCACATATTCAAAAGGCTGCAGCTCTGCCAAAAAGCCTGCTGAAATTCAGTTTGCTTTCAGTGGAGAGAAATTTAAACCTTATGATGAATTGACTGCTGAAATGTCTGTTGATTTATTTTCAAACAGCATCCAATAACAGCAGGCCCATTTTTTTTTTTTAGTCTCTGACTCATCCTCTTTCTGTTAATTTGGCTAAATACAATTGTTACATCATCACAAAGTGAAAGAATTGCATCATGCACATGAAAAGTTTTGAGAAGACGAAAAAATACCAAGTCTGCGTTTCTTCATACTGTTGCTGTCTGTGAATGGCACAACCTTAGATCCCTCCTTTTGATGAATCGTACACTGTCTGTCTATCTGTCTGTCTGTTTCTGTCTTTATGTACCTGGTCATGGGGAATTCACCTTTTGTACTGATCTAGTTCTGTCACAATCCCTGGCAATAACGGAAACCGCTGCCACCGCCTCAGCTGATGAACAAAGGTAGTAAACCTTTGATATTCATCAGGAAGTGACTCTTATCTAAACCGATGATGTTACTTTTCCATGTGAATGCCATTTCAGGAGGGAGTATTTACATATCATTGTGAATAGAAACCCAGGCATTTTATTACCATTTGAAAAGGCACATATAAAGCAACAGCATGTAGTGGTCTTTAAATTGTGTCTCAAATTACTTTTCATATCCTTTCGCATCTGCCTGAAATGAAAAACTCTTATTGGTCTTTCCAACTCAGATTGGAAATGTCAGCCTGCCCTGTAAAAATAAAAAATAAAAAATTACCCCATGAGCTAAGGTTTACTGATCTTAGGTGGTTTACAAGTCTTATCTCACTGCCTTAAAAACCCATTTAAACCCAGAAAACCAGACCAGCCTGCCTTGGAGACCAGTGCAAGCAAACCAGCTGGGTCAATGGTGTGATTAATATGTTTGTCCTGTCTTTAAAATGATTGAGAAATACAATAAAATGCAATTCTGAATGACTTGAAAACACCTCTTATGTGATGAGCATTTTTATTTATTTATTTATTAAATGTCATTGTGTTAATGTTAGGATGATATAACTGTCATGTTATCATGATGATAAAAGGCTCATATTCTTTTTTTTTTCTTTTTTCTTTTTTTTTTCCACAAAAGATCTTAAACCCGATTCATGTAATATTTATAAATGACATTTTTAAAGCTTTAAATATTTATAAATTCTTGTTATGAATAAATATATTTACATATTTCATTTTAAATCATTGATAATGTTTGAAAAAAATAACCTTTTAAAAGTTCTTTTTTAAAAGAAGTCTCTCATGTTCACCAAGGGTAAATTTATCTTATCAAACACAGTACAAACAGTGATATTGTAAAATTGTATTACAATTTAAAACAACTGTTTTCCATTTTAATGATATTCCTGTGATGAAAAATAATAATAATTTCAGCAGTCTTCAGTGTCACATGATCCTTCAGAAATCATTATAATATGCTGATTTGCTCAGGAAATATTTCTTCTTATCATCAATGTGGAAAACAGCTGCACTGCATAATATTTTTTTTGTGGAAACAGGGTTCTTTGATGAATGAAAAAAGAACAACATTTATTTGAAATAAAAATCTTTTGCAACATTTAAATGTCTTTACTGTCACATTTGCTGAATAAACCTATTCATTTTTTCCTGACCCCAAACTTTTGAACAGTAGTTGTTGACATTCATTCGTGTGTTTTTCAGTAAGTTGGTCCTGTATTCACCTGTTCCAAATCAATTATGTAAATTTTTGTATTGTCTCTCAGATCTCACCGGGCTGATGTCTGTGATCCATAGAGAAAGTTAAACGGTGTTCTGCCTTTATAATCCTGACCTTTCAAAGAGCTACTCTGCATGGTTGGACACATGGACTGAAGGACAGTTGGATGTCTGTAGGGTCGTTTCACATTAGCTCTACCTTCACATCACACAAGCGAAGCCTCATTAACACATTTCACCCTTATGGGTCACCAGAGCCTCCGCCTATGCGTTTCCCCCTCAATACACTCTTCACGTCAGCATCTCATGGACCAGCACTTTCCTCTGTGAACCAGAGAGCCAATCAGAGGCAACGTGTATGTTTACCTCATTAATAACCATGAAGGTCAATGAAGTGCAGCATCAAATCTGCTAAAATGAACGTAAGCCAGTTAGCGCCACCATTTACGGCTATCTGATGAAGAGGAGAAAAACAGAACTCTGGCTAAACTCCTGCAGTTCATGCCATCTAAAAGGAAAATAAACAACCAGTGCTGATCAGACATCACCATAACTCATAACTCACCCATTTCGCCGCACTGTCAGGGAATGTTCTTTATACATTTGCTGCAGGTTTTAATATTCACTAACAGTGAAAAATGACAGTCCATAAACATATTTTGGATTATGAGAGAAAGCGCACAATGTAGGCTATTACGTTCTCTTTGCAGTTCCTTGTAATTTGCCGTTATCTCTCTGACAGTTATGTCTTCATTCATTTTTCATTTTGCATCAGCATGGAGAATAACATGCATCAGAGTCGACACCGCGGGCTTCTTTACGAGCGTGCTGACGTATTGCTGGAATGATGGCCTGCCTGCTGCCAGCGTTAGTTTTTTTCACTCAAGTCACGAGAAATGTTGGCTATACAGAGAGTCCATCGCTCTGACAGTTGGCTGACCTGTCACAGAAACACTGTCCTTTCGTACTGGACCAATGGGCCTTGTCACCTAAAGGCAAACATTAAACACACAGAGAGAAAACAGTGTGTTGACTCCGGTCAGCAGCGTTGTGTTGGCTCTACTAACACTATTGTGACCCTCACCTGTACCCTTGTGCAACTGTTTGCCATCTTGATGGAAGTGCGATCGATTGAGATTTTTGTCACTCAGAGATTCTAGTAAATCCGAGTGCAAATATGTATTGTGTGTTGGTGCGTGTGTGGTTGGCTCATTTTGCTCATTCTGTTTCTTCCTAATTTTTTTTAAATTAGTGGATGGTGACCATGTCAAGCAAGATTTATTGGGCAATATTACAAGACAATATACAATCTTATAATACAAGAAAGACATACAGCTTCAGAAGACTTGGAAGTTGTATGGACCACTTTATGAACAGCCTGAACATTGCACTACACATCTTTTGTGTTCTACAGAAACAGAAAGACTAGCTAAGAACAGCAAACCAGCTTAGATGGGTCAATTATGGATCTCATTTTTTGTCCTATCTATTTAATTATTCAGAAATACTTAAAAATGCAATGCAGTGACTTGAAAACACCGTATCTACCGTATGATGTTGATGATGTTTCAGTTTTAGAAACATATAAATCCTGCACACTACTCAAGTTTGATCAATTGAAATTCATTGACCGAAATATTGGTCATTCAAATATTTTGTGATGATGTAAACTTGAGTAGTGTGCTGGATTTATTTTTTTCTAGTTTATATTGTATTTCATCAAACACACCTACAATTGGTTAGGATGTGCGATGCATTAAATATTTTTTTGGGTTTCACTTAATATGTTTTTTTGTTTTTTTTTGTTTTTTACAGGTTTGATAAGGATCAATGAAGATAGATTTTTTTATTATTATTTTTAGGTGAACTATCCATTTACTTTATCTCGTTATTCCCACTGTAATCCGGTGATCTGAAGTCACGCAAAATCAAGTCAAATATGCAAACAACAAATGCTGCTAATATACACTTGTGCTGTACTGAAGAATCATGAAAAGTCATGATCCTAATCTTCAAATCTCAGTTTAGCCAGACAGTGATTCATCTTTCAGGAATTGTCAACATATTGCTGTCCGGGACACCATTAGCCCAGAGACTGTAGTGTACATTGTGAGTTTTTAAAAGCTTAGCTTAGAGGTGTGCTATAAACTAATAGGCTGTTGAGACTGCATTCTCAGAGTGGATGCATGGATCCGGAAACAGTATTAGATAATTCAAGACTTAAAGACCCTTTGTAGTCAATCATTTTATCCCTTAAAACTCATCTTTGATCACCAAAATGACATATTTAAATGTTTTTTCCTTGAAAAAAAAAAAAAGATTCATGCCTTAAAATAGCTTGAATGTAACTCTACACCCTTGCCTCATTTAGTATGCACGGTTCTATGAATGTGGAAAATAGCCCCGCCTCCACTCACTCACACCAGCTCAGAGATCCACTCGTTGACGATCATACGTTGACGTGACTGGTTACGAGGTAGTTTGTGAAGTCAGAAACACCAGTGATTTCAAACCGTGTTTCTGAGACAGTCTTTGGTTCACTGCAGGTTTAAAGAGAAAATACTCAGCAATGGAGCTGACTTTTGTACATGGTTTGTCTTAAAACATATTAAAAAACACCACATAGACATATAAACAACATTAAAAGCTTGATTTTCACCACAGGGGGACTTTAAAAAGCAGATCGGACTGTAACCCAAAAAAACTATTGCTTTTGCATGATAATACATTCGATAGGTGTCCAAAACCACTGTCATATAGGCCGACACAATTATAGCTTTAAAGTGGGGTTTTTGGTTTTGGTAAAGCGATCAGTGAAGAACCCCTCTGTCACACCTGCACTGATGAGTGAGTTGCTCGCTTTAACACACCGTGGCCATTTTCTTTACATTTTGCTGCCCGTCTCCTTTTGTTCATCAGCAAATTGAAAAAGCGTTTCTTTGTGCGAACAACGCTGTCAAAGACTATGCCCCTGTCACTTTGTGTTGCAATCTTGATCTAATCTCTCCTCAAATGAATACTGACTCACTCTCTCCCTATGTGCCTTTCCTGTCCCTTTGTGCTTTTCTGAATGAGTGTTACGCCGTAAAAACGCCGCCCCCCCCCCACTGAATGAGTTCCGCTCTCCTCCACTTCGCCCTTCCTGTCTGAAAGCTCCAGACTCTTCGCTCCATCGCGGCAGAAGCTATTCAACCGTTCAATGACTGCCGAATACACAGAGGTCTGATCAAAGTCCTCCTGCCTCTGACAGTTGGTGACAGCATCGAGACAAAGGCGGCGCGGCGAATAAAACGCTCAGAGGCGTCATTATTAAAGTTCAGTTGGGAGAAGAAAGCGGGCGTTCGACAGATGCGCCGGCTTCAAAAGAGAACAGCCGCGTGGTCTCTCTAACAGCTCTGCTTGTGTATGATAATTATGACATTTGCGTTTAATTGGGGTAATTGTCTCAATGAAGTCATCCGTGCTCACTGTTGCTCGCCAGGCCCATGAGGCATCGTCTCATTCGAGATTACAGTGCGTGTGTTTGGATTGCGTTTTTGTGTTTGTACACTTTTATTGTGAGCTAATGTAATTCTAGCCGAAATGAGTGCATTTTTGCGCACGTGTGAGAGCAATTTGGGATGTGCGCGTGCCTGAATGCTTGGCGATAAAGCAACCTGTAGTGTTTCTGCTCTCCCTGTGGTCCTGGTCTGTGGCAATGTGGTGTGGCTGATATTTTTGTACAAACGTCTGAGTGTGTGTGTGTGTGTGTGATCATCTCACTCTTTGGTCAGACTGGAGGCCAGCGCTGTCCTTAATCATTACAACTCTTCGTTCTCTTGCTTGCTCTCTCTCTTCTAGCTTCTCGACAGCACTGACATTCTCAGGGCAGAAGCACAGCCTATCTTTGCCAGGGTGTCACCTTTCTGTTCTCCTCAACAATCCTTTTTATCGTTCTTGCTCAACCCCTCTCTCTCTGCCCCATTTTAATCTGTTGTTCTCTCGCTTACTCCATCTAAAATGATTTAGAGTCTCTCTCTAGGCTGTTCATTAGAAGTTGTTGCAGGGAAAGATCAAGAGAAACTTGATTGCAGACTAAGATGAATGAAGGAGAGCATTCAATTGGGGCCTGATCTTTGTATTTTTAGCTGAATGTCACCACTTTTAATGATGATACTTATTTATTAATAACAAAGGTTGTTGACTATCTTGCTAATGAAGTAATTAAGTTAGAAGTCCATTTGATGCCCGTAATCACCGGCATGCGTTTGACAACACAGTTTAAATCAATTTGCCATTTCCTGATTTTCTTTCTCCATGCTGCAATAGAAGCTTTGATCTTGATTGGTCCCTGGTGAGATTTAATTTTAAAAAACAGTCCATGAGGGAAGCTCGGTTTTAACCTGTCGGGAGCAGACGGGGTCGCCGATGGCAATGAGGGACTTTATTCTGTGGCTAAAAAGGCTGAGATTGATGAGATCCACATGTCCCACTGTTCATTTATCAATAAAACTGTCACCTCACCACTAACTTGGGCGGGTGTGTGTTAGCATTCATCAACACCAAGGCATCAATCACCAACCTCTGAGCAGCTACTTGGCAGTCCATTACGCCGACCTGCCACTGAGGCTGCCACCAAACTTTTTTTTTTTTTTCACCCAATGATAGCTTACCTTAGTGCTGGGGGTCCTTAGAGACGTCTGCCCTTACTGTGCCGTGTACAATAAGCAGCCGTGATGTATGTGTGTGTTGTCTGTGCATATGTGTGTGGATCAACACCCTCTCTTAATTCATCTTCTTTACTGCTGTTACTGCGAAAGTAATGACTGGAAGACTAGTGGATTGATATGGCACTCAAGCTGCTTTCATTGCTGGCTTTTTAAATCCTTACGGCATGATTTGGGAAAAGACAATTGCCCGCCTACTACATTTATCTGCCTCTCTCCTAAGACTAGGCAGCTCAGTCTTCACTGATAACAACAGTTCAGAGCGAACATGATTCGATCTAAGTAAATACCAACCAAAATACCAACACACAAACAATTTATTCTTCCTTGTATCTGTTTCTTAAGATGTTGTCCTATTTGAAATGCATGCATCTATATGTCTGTCTGTCTGTCCCAAACCCTTAAAACCCTTCAGGACCTTTAAGACTTTTGCATTATGACATTTTCCATGATAATTAAGCACATTTTATCATTAATTATAGGCAATTTAAGCCAAATTGATTTCGCCCCTGCCCCAGCAGAGGTCTGTGCACGCCACTGGTCACAAAAATGAACCGAAACTCAGCGTATAGGCTACTTGCCTCACAGTCATGAGAAATATACAAAAGTGTGTCTACTTTTAAATTAACCAATTCAAATGAAATCCATTTCTGTGCATTTCTCTGTAAATGCGTGTCCACTATACTGCGGAGATGACGAGTCGGCATCGTCAACTTCATCTTTGCAGCTGACACTGACTCAAACAATTTAATTCATAAATAATTTAAATGTCTCCTTGCTATTTTTTGCACATTCATAATCATTTTGCCCGTGCCTTGCGGCAAGCTTTATGCGTGCGCTTGAATGCAGAATTGGCTACTATATATTAATGGATCATTATGGTTTAGGACCACCCCCCACCCCCCCAGAATATATTTACGTAATTAAATTAATATAAACGTTCGATTAGTCGACTAAAACGAACAACCACTTCCTTTTCAGTGCGCTTTGGGAGTTACCTGAATTAAAGTCCAATTTACTTTTTTTCTGACTTTGTTGAGGGTCTGCCGTGTTTCAGCCCACTGATTGACTCTAATCACTCAGTAATGACTACAAACAAGATTTAGGTGAATTATACAGTCATCATGTAAATGGAGACAAAACTTGGAAGTCATTTAGAGTAAATCAGCTTTTGTTGGACTGGCCAATCAAACAGTGTTGGTTAATTAAAAGCAGACATTGATTGGATTTTTTCCCTAATTACTGCCTAGAGCTTTGAGTGTGTAGTGTTATATCTGTTTGGTCATTAAACAGGCAATTTTGTGTTTCCTTTTTTTTTTACCTGACAAGATTTGAAATGTCCTAGATAGAAATTACAAGAACATACTCATACAGCATCTCACACAGTCTTATCTTTGTGTGTTTAGACACTTATTAGTCTTATTAGCACCCGTTATAATTCTTACAGTTCTTCTGACTGGATCATATTTAATTTATATTAATGAGGCTTCTTATATGGAAGTAATTTCCATATAAGAAGCCTCCATAAAATCTAAAAATTTCCATAAAATCCTAGTTCTCTCTTCAGATTATAGTTACATGTTGACATAACCCGACATTAGCCTTTCAGTCAATAAAGGCACAGCATAATGTTTTTCTTTTCCTCAGCCGAATTCCTCAATTTCATTATACCCATGTCATTCAAAAATGAGATTAAACCCCACACAATATTAAAAGGTGTTCGTAACTGATCTCAATGAATAAACATTAGTCTGTGTGAACGTGCGTATTAGTCTGTATGTAACTGATCTGTTATGACACTGGCCTGTCATTAGGCCCAAACTGAATTTCACTTCTATTTTATGATGTTTTTTTCCTCGACCTACTCTGAATGCAGGAACTATATACATTTACAGTGAGGAAAATAAGTATTTGAACACCCTGCTATTTTGCAAGTTCTCCCACTTAGAAATCATGTTGTCATCGTAGGTGCATGTCCACTGTGAGAGACAATCTAAAAAAAAAAATCCAGAAATCACAATGTATGATTTTTTAACTATTTATTTGTATGATACAGCTGCAAATAAGTATTTGAACACCTGAGAAAATCAATGTTAATATTTGGTACAGTAGCCTTTGTTTGCAATTACAGAGGTCAAACGTTTCCTGTAGTTTTTCAACAGGTTTGCACACACTGCAGGAGGGATTTTGGCCCACTCCTCCACACAGATCTTCTCTAGATCAGTCAGGTTTCTGGGCTGTCGCTGAGAAACACGGAGTTTGAGCTCCCTCCAAAGATTCTCTATTGGGTTTAGGTCTGGAGACTGGCTAGGCCACGCCAGAACCTTGATATGCTTCTTACAGAGCCACTCCTTGGTTATCCTGGCTGTGTGCTTCGGGTCATTGTCATGTTGGAAGACCCAGCCTCGACCCATCTTCAGTGCTCTAACTGAGGGAAGGAGGTTGTTCCCCAAAATCTCGCAATACTTGGCCCCGGTCATCCTCTCCTTAATACAGTGCAGTCGCCCTGTCCCATGTGCAGAAAAACACCCCCAAAGCATGATGCTACCACCCCCATGCTTCACAGTAGGGATGGTGTTCTTGGGATGGTACTCATCATTCTTCTTCCTCCAAACACGTTTAGTGGAATTATGACCAAAAAGTTCTATTTTGGTCTCATCTGACCACATGACTTTCTCCCATGACTCCTCTGGATCATCCAAATGGTCATTGGCAAACTTAAGACGGGCCTTGACATGTGCTGGTTTAAGCAGGGGAACCTTCCGTGCCATGCATGATTTCAAACCATGACGTCTTAGTGTATTACCAACAGTAACCTTGGAAACGGTGGTCCCAGCTCTTTTCAGGTCATTGACCAGCTCCTCCCGTGTAGTTCTGGGCTGATTTCTCACCTTTCTTAGGATCATTGAGACCCCACGAGGTGAGATCTTGCATGGAGCCCCAGTCCGAGGGAGATTGACAGTCATGTTTAGCTTCTTCCATTTTCTAATGATTGCTCCAACAGTGGACCTTTTTTCACCAAGCTGCTTGGCAATTTCCCCGTAGCCCTTTCCAGCCTTGTGGAGGTGTACAATTTTGTCTCTAGTGTCTTTGGACAGCTCTTTGGTCTTGGCCATGTTAGTAGTTGGATTCTTACTGATTGTATGGGGTGGACAGGTGTCTTTATGCAGCTAACGACCTCAAACAGATGCATCTAATTTAGGATAATAAATGGAGTGGAGGTGGACATTTTAAAGGCAGACTAACAGGTCTTTGAGGGTCAGAATTCTAGCTGATAGACAGGTGTTCAAATACTTATTTGCAGCTGTATCACACAAATAAATAGATAAAAAATTATATATTGTGATTTCTGGATTTTTTTTTTTTAGATTATGTCTCTCACAGTGGACATGCACCTACGATGACAATTTCAGACCCCTCCATGATTTCCAAGTGGGAGAACTTGCAAAATAGCAGGGTGTTCAAATACTTATTTTCCTCACTGTATATGCATACATACAGTACATACATATATCATATATCATAAACTCAATCAATGCCTCGGTAGTCTGATGGGTGAAAAATGAGAAATGTAATTAAAGCCATCCTGGACTCCTTCTACAAGGGCTTCTCATCAATTCTGAAAGGATGTTACATCCCAGACCCAGTCTCTGCAAACGGATGAATTAGTTGAGTTTGTATGTATTGTGAATGGCTAATGAGGACCTAAGACAGACAGTCTGGGGCGGCATATTCCTGCTCATTATCTCTCAGCACATCTCTCCTGACTTTCTCTTTCTTCCCCTTCCTCTCTGCTTTTCCTCTTATTCGTCAATGTTCCTTCTATTTATATTCCCCTCCACTTTCTGTCTTCCTTTTTTTCTTTCGTTAATTTCCATGTATAAATGACCAGTTAAAATCATATTATTAATTATTAATTACTATGTTGTGGACAGTTTCATGCTGTCTTTTTTTTCTGGTCACCCATCATGGCTACATGGTTAACAATAACCATCTTAAGACCCAATGAAGTGGCATTTTCTTTACAGTGTTAAATTCCAGTGTCATTTTCATGTAAATCAAAAAAAAAAAAGTCCTTACAAACATATTTTAAATTAGTTAATTTTAGTCAGTTTTACTGACTATAACGACATGTAATTCTAGTCACTGAAAATAACGTTAACTATGTTTAAATTAATTTTATTATTGTCATGATGCACATTGTTCGTCTAGTCTTCATTATTGTCAAGTAATCCTTGTGCTAGTAACAGATCTCATAAGTTCCGTAAGTTCTAAAACCACTTATGATCATCCTGGAATTTAACCTGCTTTTTTCCCCCATCTTTCTCCTTTCTTTTGATTTCATTCTCTCTGCCCACTTCAGCACCATTAAGACATGAGAGGAGGGAGGGTGTGTGTTTTAAAGTTTTACTCTGCATGTTTGGCAGACGCCCAGTGATGCTCCAGCACAAATACAGAGACACTGACATCACTTCATAATTTATGATTGCATCAAGGGCCACACACACTAATGTACACACTACCACTTTTCCAGATATACACACAAATCTGCATCCATTCTTATTCAACCCATGCCATTTCTGTATACGATCCTCAGATCTGCTGAAGTATGCAAGTACCCTCAGATGAGAAGGATCGTCAAAGAGATATTTTAACCCTGTTTTGCCATAAGCCCTGACATGAGAAGATTAATAATGCGTCCAGTGAATTACTGCCAGCATTTACAAGGTCGTCCTTGATGCAAACTTTGCAGAACGTGCCAGTACTGAACCCACAGGTTTATTTCTTTTCATTTGGCGGCTGCTAGCGCATTTCCTACTGGAGGCCCTCCAATGTACATGTGAAATCCAATGCTCATAAAATCTGCATTTCATATGGACCTGAGTCATCCATAGCGAAGATAACTCAGATATCACAAAACCGCTAATGTAGCTAGCAGTTAGAAAATGTCTACTGAATAATTTACAGAGAGGGAGGGTGTGAACCAATGACTTCAAACCCTAAAGCTGAGAGTTCAGTGGAGGATACGGCGCATGTTAGGTTGTCAAATGGGTTTTCTGTCTTTAATAGGACAGGGTGGGAGCAGTGTTTCTCTGTGGCATTAGCTCATTAGGATAGTCACCAGTCCTGAAGGCATGAAGACGTTAACAGTAATAACCAAACCAGCAAGCTTCTAACAGCCAATCCCTCTAAATCAGCTAAAATGCAGATGAATTACAGCCATGATTAGATTTTATCTAAATGTGTGTGTGTGTGTGTGTGTGTGTGTGTGTGTGTGTGTGTGTGTGTGTGTGTGTGTGTGGATTGATTAAACACTCTCTTCGACTTGGCCGCAAGCTGCAGTAGGTTCGCTCTTTTTATGGTGGCCAAAAAAATGCTCGTATTCTTTACAGCCATATACTGTATAAAATCACATTGATTAGAGAACCGTCTCATTATTTAGCTGGTTTTATAAATGAATAATTAAACTGGGGCTGTCAGTTTAACATGGGGCTGTCATTTAGTGTTATTAAACACAATAAATTATATTGTACATTATTGAAAATAAAATAAAGCAATATAATATGATATATTGACTTCTAAAACCACTTTTCCCATATTCAATGCATTCATCTGCGCCAAAAACAATCGATCATTTGGGGCCTATTTAAAGCAAATATTACAACTGCATTTAATGAGTCTGCTTACCATGTAATTACTTTGATTAAATTTTGAATCGACTGACAACTCTAATTTAAACCACTAAGAAAAGCGCAGTATAATTACTTTAAGTGAATCCTATTAAATTGTACTCAGCCACAGGTATAAGAACTGGAGGTAAGGCAAGCACCACGATAACCATTGCTTATAGTTACTAAAAACAATTACATGTTTGAATTTGGTGTGTTACTCATCTCGGGCCTTTTGTGCTGGACATGTGAATGTTAGTTTAAAACTCTGAGGTACGTCAGTACTCAGTACAACTTGCCAGTTGTATCAGTGTAGATATTGCATGAGAAAGCAGAACTCACACTTTCCTCTGAAAATGAAGAATCTGGTTTTCAGATACGGTCTAAACTGTCTCCAGTAAAGTACAAACGAGCTAACTCTGTCTTTTTGTCTGTGTGGAATTGCTGCACTTTGCCCAGGCAGCTCTAGTGCCAGCTCTATTGGAACTGTGACATCTGTCATAGTTATTATAATTTTTTGTTGTTGTTCCGCCAGTTCCAGGATAATAGTTGAATGTGAAGGCTTTGGTGCCTAAACTGTCAAACCGACGCCAACTGTGAGCACAGAAGTGAAGCCAAGGAAATGGCACAACTCTGGCCTTAGCACGGTCACTTAGATAGAAGTAATGGAGCGAGACCTGTGCTGTATCGCCTTAAGACATGTTATTCTGAATGTCAGCTTTCTGCTTAAGTGGAAAACAGCAGTAGGTGCAGCTGTAGTTGTGCCATTATTACCCAAGACGGTGTCTTCCCGTAAAAATCAGGAAACACAATGAAACTTGGGCGACACAGCCAGCAAATCCTTTGGAACATGAATTTGATACAGGGAGGCATTTGACAAAATAGTCTCTAGGCGATTTATGGAGTTGAAAGCAGCAGTTAGGGAGCTGGTGGTGTGTCGCACGACAGCGCAATTCAAAGACATGCCGGCATAGAGCGGTGAATGCTAACAAGCTATTCTAAGACAATTAGGACTCCAGAAGTGCTTCACTGAAAAAACGCAATTATATATATATTTATTTCTTCACACTTGTGGCGTGTATTGGCCTGTCATTCAAATTCATTAAGTGCATTAGATGAGCCTGCTACATCTGCTACATTAAAAATGCAATTATCTGAATTCATAAATATGTAATTGCAGGTGCTGAATAATTGATGTGGTCTTATGCTCTGTGTTAAGTTATAAACTCGCTCTTAATGGGTGCGTAAAAGGAACAAAAGGTGTGCTCGCTGCAAGATTAAAAGTCAGAGATTCCCTTCGAGAGGAGTCCTCACATTAAACCCTGTGTGATTAATTAATAATTATTAATAAACACAGTCATAAAAACTGCAGGCTGAGATGCACACTTGCACGCATGCCCTCTCTCTCAACCGTGAGATGTATTCAGTAATCTAATGTATTTTTAAGAGCAAATGTATAACCACATATTCAGGATTGTATATTCCAAGAACTGTCATATAGCCTATATATAGTTCAGTTACGAAACTTTATAGGGCGAAGGCTGATAGTCCCTTTACATGCAATCTGCAAGCAGTCACATCAAAACTGCATGGCACAAGCTGATTGGCCTCTGCTGATCCTGCAGCCAATGAGATTGCATGCTTAATATTTTAAATAGTCTGGTTCCTTGTTTGCTAGTTCTGCAGCACGCTATCAGAGTTCCTCTGAAATCCTCCACCTCCCCCAGCTCCACCTGTCTATATCTGCTACTTGATTTATACATCCATGTCTATTTATGCAGCAGCAGATCTCACATGCTCACAACAGCGTGTCTTTGTATCTATTAGAAGTAGCATGTCCATACTTGCTCTGCATCAGCAGCGTAGATGTACAACAATTCCAAAAGTTGTTATGATTGATATACACTTTTTACACTAAACAATGACTGTACCATTATGGCGCTTTTCCACTACACAGTTCCAGCTCGCCTCGACTCGCCTTTGTTTGGTTTTCCACTGTGTAAAAGTTGTACCTGTACCTGCTTCCAGGTACTATTTTTCGTATCACCTCCGGCGAGGTTCTGAGCGAGCTGAGGCGATACTAAAATGTGACGTGAAAACACGACAGACTGCTGATTGGTCAGAGAGTCTACGGCAAGATTACGTCACGGCAGTTTCCTGCGGCGTCGCTATGATGACCAGGTACTATTGTGGAGGTACTATCTGCAATGGAAAACGGAGCGAAAAGCGAGTCGAGTCGAGTTGAACTGGTACTGGTAATGAAAAAGCGTCATTAAACTATCTCAACTTAGACCTAATGAACTACTGAGCAGTTTATTTATTTTTTGCTTTGGTCATATCTTATCTCACACATGAGCAAGGACTACCACTGGCCACAGAGGTGTGTGATGCCTTTGTGTGTGTGCACATAATTATGCTTTGATGCCGTGGAGATCCCTGCTGCGTTTAATCACTGTTGAAACATGGTGGTCATTATTGCAATGCAGAGGGAACAAGAAAAGAACAACTACAGACCAACAAAAATTATTCTCTCATTTAATATTTCATTTCTCATCTTGGCCTTCAAGAGCCACGGTTACATTTAGCGAATTCATTTGCCCAGATGACGTGATTTACATGAATCCACAGGAACAGAAAAGGCATTTAACCTCTTTGTTGCCAAAGAATGGAGGGTAAATATGAACATAATTGCACGTTCTGCATGATCCATCATGTCTCAACTATTGCATGGATGAAGCCATCAATATGGATCACCACTGGATGCCAATATCAATTCTTGGCAGTAAAATCTTTCTCAGCACTGTGATAATAACTCTACTAATGAATTACCCACAGTCTTCTGGACTCCAAATGGAAGGCCTATGGCGTTTGTGTGTGAATAGAAGGAAACAAGAGAGACTTTGTCTCACACTGAGGTAATTCTCAGCTGCTGTCACTCTGCAGTTTTTAATGTGCTTCCTCTGTCCAGCCTCTCGGTGCATTCAGGGTAAACCAACTTAAACAGCAGTGTGCACAATTCTGAGTGGTCTCACACTGTGTGTATGTGTGTTCTGATGAAATATAGGATAAATGTAGCTTGCTCAGCACTGAGCAGACTTTGAAAATAATAACTTTTGGCGCTGGGGTGTTTGTGATTTCTGTTAAAGCAGCAAAGCATGTCCTCGTCTGCCCAGTTAAACCATGTGAGACAAAAAAAGGTGACTTTTGGTTTAAACCCTGAGGGCAGTCACGCACGTACACACTCAGACAATCTGTGACTCACTGTAGATTTTGTGAACTCTGTGTTTGGCCTCATAGGCTTGGATAATGTAATCTGTTGTGATCAAGTGGAGTGAATCGGGCAAGATTTCTCCCCCTTAGGGTCAGATGTGGGGTTTGTAGACCACGCAGGAAATGGAATGGTCTCTTATTAACACAAAATGTATGCTTTATGCCATGCACTTTGTTCACAGTGACCTTAAAAGCTGGGGGAAAAATGCAATTATCATTATTGTCATCCAATAAGTGCAGGCAAATTACCCAGAATTTCAATGTAGTCTACATGCAAAGATGTCATGTAGGGGCCTGTTTGAGTTTTGTGCTCGTTTATCATCCGTACCTCTCAGCTGTCTGTGTCCAGCGTTCCTTCCCCTTTCTCTTTTTTCACTCTTGCTATGTCTTAACTTGCTTATTGTTCACTCATTCACCCTTCCCTATATAGTGAATGCCATATAGTACAGCCATGGCCAAAAGTATTGGCAGTGATATGCATTTTGTGTTTCCCAAAGTTTGCTTCTTCAGTTGCTTGTGGTGTTGATTCACATTGTCGATAATTGAGCAGAGTGATCAGATGCATTTTAAAGGCCCCCTGAAATCCAAATTTTAGTTTTTTAGCTTTTAGTATGAATATGTTAGCCTTAAGGTTATGAATAAGCTGGTGTGTTCCAAAAAAACTAATTTAGGAGATA
Organism: Abramis brama; assembly: GCF_963993115.1. Lineage (NCBI taxonomy): Eukaryota > Metazoa > Chordata > Actinopteri > Cypriniformes > Leuciscidae > Abramis > Abramis brama. The sequence goes on along the minus strand of NC_139966.1, from coordinate 42,825,350 downwards.
TAAGCATTCAAAACTTACAGTCCTTCACTTCCACTAAAATGGATGACGGATTTTTATGACATCACGCAGACTTCTCATCACATCTTCTGTCCAATCAAATGCTCTCTAGAATCTAAAGCGTCCCGCCTCCTATGCTATAAATACCACCTGGTTGACACGTCACGGAGCAAAATAAGTTGGAGATGTGTGTTCGGTTGCTCAAGCACTCGAGTTTTATTCTGTTTCCAACTTTACATTGGTTAAGAATGAAATTGCTAGAATTCATTCACACCTTTACTATTGAATCCAACGTATCAGCAGCGCTCAGATTCGCTTCCATGGTGCTGTCAAGTACAACTTGCAGTCTATGAGGTAAACTAAACGCTATTGGCTATTTGAAAAGGGGGAGGAGCCTTAGCTTCCTGTTTCAGTGGACATTACCTCAACGCATCATACAAAGCTGTGTGTTCCAAGGCACTCCAGTGGGCCTTTAAATAATTGCAAAAAGGTTCATTGGCCAAAAAAAGAAAAAAGATCTTTATCACAAAAACACAAATTTCCCTGTTTTTTGTTTTTGTTTTTTTGCTCCTGGCACAAAATGACTAGCCTTGGTAATGATTATGGCCTAACCTAACCCTAATCTTTTCACTAATCATATCACATGCACATGGGAAAGTGTGAACGAGTACTATTCAGGAGAAATCTTACGGATTGCTTTATATGAGCGGACTGATTGCTAAAAATAGATGGGGAAAAGTGCTTTCAATCATTGTGTTCTTGTGTTAGCAATGGTCACCTCTAAAGAAAGACGTGCAACCATCATCACTTTGCAACAAAATGGCCTCACATGCAAGGATATAGGGTACATTGTTTATAGACTATAATTAAGAGTGTATTATGAGAATAAATTTGTAAACTTTGTAGGGAATAAAAATATTCTGTATTCAGAGAGCATTATAAAATGGGCAACACTCGAAATAGTGCACTATATTGGGAACAGGGAGCGATATTGGACACAACTGTCTTTCTATTTCCTTGTCTTTCTCTCGCTCTTCCCCAGGGGAGAGGGGTGCAGTGGATGCTGGGCCTGTGTAATTGTGCATCCTCTTGAACAAATCTGTCCTTGCATCTTACGACTGTTCTCTATCCTGGTGCCTCCCTCTCTCTGCCTATTATATGCGCCTCTTAATTAGTGTTGCATGTGAAGGAGTTTGAGAGTGTGGAGTAGAGGCTCATAGCCCATCTAATGCAGCTGTCTGTTTTGCCACAGGATGCTCTGACAGGCAGAGCCTCTAATCACACACACACACACACACACACACACACACACACACACGACGGGCTCTGTTTTGTTTGGAGATAAAGAGCAACAGGATGTGTAAGGTCAGGCGTTTTGTGTACGTGTCCATGTGTGTCATTTCCTTTTAATGCTTAGATTTTGTTGTACTCTGAGGACACTCTTCAGTATCATGGTCTCCATCTGCTTGTCAGCTGGTGGGATTATTAAAGGGATACTTCACCTCTGGAAAGATGAATGTGTATTTAAAATAGGTCATTTATGTAGAATAAATGTGAAGAAATTTTTGAATTCGGAGCTTTCTAGCCTGAGAAAAGCCAGAAAATGTATTTTTGGCTTATGTGGATGAAAGACAACAACTCCCAGAATGCACTTGCTTCGCTGCCCTAGGAGGCCACGCCTACCGGTTAGAGAGCGCAGTTGAAAACAACAAGAAGGTTAGGCTACTAACTTAGTGAGTCTCCGTGACGAGTTTGCCCGTGATTTCGAGATAGCCCAAAATGTCCGGGATTCGGCTTTTGCGTTCTACAGTCGCCATTCATCATGTTTACTGTGGCGAGCAGGACGAGGCTGACGGCCGCGGGAGAACGGCGCGCGGCCGGTGGCGTCATTACTGAGACGCGCCGGTCTCATATCTCTCACGGAGGAGCGGGAATTTTCTTAGCAATGGTAAAACGCACATCAACCGATCACTTGTTTAGCGTTCATGTAAACACTACATTCAGACTCACCAATCGGAATGAATTCAGCTAGATTGAAACAAAAGGTGTGCATGTAAACAATGAATGGCGACCGCAGAACGCAAAAGCTGAATCCCGGACATTTTGAACGATCTCGCCCGCCGGACAAGTCCGGGAAAAGGAGGATGGTAACCCCTACTACTCAGCTTTCTCCTACTACTCAGTTTTCTCCACAGAACAAGAGCCTGATAGCTTAGCTTCCAAAGCTGACACTGTGTGCATTCTGTGAGTGAGATCCCACCCTCTATGGGCGGGTTGAAAACATGCGGGACAGCTCCTTCTACTGGCTGTAGTCTTTAGCCTCTGGCCAGAAAATCCTCCGATGACGCAAAATGACGATTTTTGCGTCATCGGAGGATTTTTTCCAGACAAAAAATACATAAATCTCTCGTCTCAGGGGGATATGAGGGTGGAAAGCATGGTAATTCGAAAATACTACAGGTTTTCTACTAATACAAAGCTTAATGCTAAATCCTGAAGTATCCCTTTAATGATCAATGGCTTGAAGTTTGTTCATCGAAAGAATCTACAGGTGAAGTGTGGGAGAGCCACTCTGCCGCCTGGTTTGTTCTCTGTCACACCTCTGCACTGCGATTGGCAGCGACTGTCGTCATGGCTTTATTCCACCCACAGTGTCTGACTCCAGCTCTGTCGTTAACCAGCAGATTTATATATCTTAATGTGGTTTTAATTTTGCCTTCTGCTCTAGAAGCAATATCCTTCACCTCTCTCGGGAGAAACAGGCAGAGACACCTCTCTGTTGGACTTTAATTCATATTTATATATTTAATGGTGCCATGAATAAATTTTTTTGTTTTTTATTTATTTATGCTAGACAGGAAGAAACGGTGTAATCAAAATATAAAGTGACCAATCCCAAGAGTTAGGCCTATGTGATTGTGATTGGCATTTTTATTCGTTTTTTTTAGTTTAAAACTATTTAGCTTCAAATCATTTTATTTAAGTTTTAGTCATTTTAATACTTCAACTTAATCTTTTATATTCCAGTTGCTAAGGCAACATTTCTAATTTTCATTTAAGTGCAAGTAAGTTTTTTATCTACTACTTAGGTTTTATTTCAGCTTTATTTTAACTAAAGAAAACGTTTAATAGTTTAAATTTTAGGTTAAGTTTTAATACTCATTTAGGGACAGGTATATCTAAAAAACACGATATGTAGGGGTGTAGATCATTTTTATTCTGACATTGATTCAAAGAGATATAATTGTGATATCTGAAATTTGGTCATGATTCAATCTTATTAGAATATTTTTGAATGATTCAGAATTTTTCCCAGAAATAAAATCTGAAAGCAACTGTGACTGCAGAGACAATTTGCACTAATATTGATGGAAAAATAATGCATCAGTATTACATTCAATATATATTATATTTCCATATAACATATTATTTTGGTGGTACACTCTACTAACTATAAGTAACTTAGCAACTACATCAACTAACACTGACTGTTAGGTTGGAGTTATATGTCAGGGTTCGAGTTAGTAGAATAAGTTGACATGTAGTTGCAAATTTACTTATAGTTATATATACTAAAATGTATATATAATATAATATATATATTATAGTAGAATGTTTAAAGTGGACCTTCGAGAGAGAGGGAGAGGGAGAGGGAGAGAGAGAGAGAGAGAGAGAGAGAGAGAGGAGAGAGAGAGAGAGAGAGAGAGAGAGAGAGAGAGAGAGAGAGAGAGAGAGAGAGAGAGAGAGAGAGAGAGAGAGAGAGAGAGTTTAAACTACCATAATAGCACAGCAGATGATTATGCTTTCTGGAAACCATCATCTTGGCAAACTGTCTTTGTCTCTATATTTCAGTCTTTCTGACTTTATGTCTTTCCCACCAGTGCTATCAGGCTTCAATGATGTAGTTGTCCTCTGGGCCTAGTCTTAATACATATAGCTGCTTCCACAGCCACTCATTGAACCATTTCATGCCTTGTATGAAAAATGTTCTCAGTTGAAAGATTCCTGAGATCCCCACCTAGTTAATTAACGTGAACACGTCTGTCTCTTTGCCGCACACTTACACCCACTTTTCCATGCTTATCCGGCTCCTATGTTAAGTTCTGAGCCATTGTAAGTGTGTGAAGAGGTGTGTGGGTTCTACTCAGGAGACTCCACTCATAGACATACTGTAGATGATACAGCTTTACACCGGATACTTTTAGGAGACCGTATTTGTTTCGAGTCAATCAATCTTTAGTCCCATTTTCCCAAAATTACCACTGTCAGTAACTCTTTTGACTTAAGGGCTGCTCACATCAAGGACATTAATGATAACTATAATTTTAATAATCATTCTGATTCTATGAGAATAGAGAAGGCCAGAACAACTTTCAGAACAACTTTTCCAATTAAATTGATTAAATTGGCAGATGACATAACTGCAACGCATGGTTATAATAAACCGAACATTTTTGTGCTTTGGTGTGGAGGTAAAGACTTGATAAGATGTAACAAAAACTGTTTTTTACTGGTATAAAAAGAGGTTGCGATGATCTAGATTCAATGCTCATTTTGGTCATTATCATAATATAATGACATCTAAATCCCCTTCAAGGTGTCATTAAACGCATCTGTAATTCTTTAAATATTGTTTTATTTGCACCCCCCCAGATCGGGTCATTTCAGGGCGTTTTCACTAATGCACCATGAATAAGATTAGGGCTCAGCCCACCTTCCATCCCTCAGTGTAATGTGTCAAAAAGGGATTAACAAAACGCTGGAATTGAAAGAGACCCATGGAACAGCTTCAGACTAAACTCTGCTATAATTACAGGAGTAGAGCTGCCACATTCTTTACCACAGGTGAAGATGAGATGAGAAAGAAAAAATCTCTTCAATTATGCCGCTCCCGAACAGATTCTACATTCTCTAAAATGCATGAAGAACGTTTGAATGAGAGGCTAACAGAGAAGGAAAATGAATTATTGATTCCAATTACACAGGCAAAAGTGGGGCCTATGCAGTTAGACATTTTATTGAAATCTGTATGTGTGTGTGCGCGTGTGTGTGACAGAAAAAGAGAGAGGAAAGGATTTGACCTATCAGTAGTTATCATCATGAAATTATCTAAATCATAAAATCATAATTGGGTCTGGCTGACAATAAATGTGGCCAGCTGGGGGGTGGGGGTTTAGTGCGTCAGTTTTCGCTACCTTATTTAAAATATATAATATTCGTGGTATTACTATTAAAATGTTAATGAAGGTCATCAGCAGATTCATATGCTTTTACAGCACTCTGTGGGACTGATCAAATTATACTGAGGATATTGCAAAGCTTAATCGCAGTACATGATGGAGATCTGTCAATTTGAGATGATATCAGATAGAATAATGTTACATTATGGCTATTATTGTAGATGAGATTACAGTAACCACTGATGTAACTGTATTATGTTTTAGAGAATAATGTTAGTAGCTAGTTGCTGAAATTTAGTATGGCCAGATTTAAGCAAGGGAAAACAAACATTTTTGGAAATAGCTGGAGGAAAAAGTTTTAAATATATAATTTATTTTTTAATACAAGCATTTGTCAAATACTAAAACTGCAACCTATAATGGTTTGAACAGCAGTTGTTTAATTTGTTATGCTAATTAAATCAAAACTGAACTGTTTATTTAATAAAATGTCAGGCATTTACATTTAGAAAAAAGTTAATTGGGCTTATTTAAGCATATAAAAACCTAGAGGGTTTACCACACAGGTGGGCTTTGATGATATATTTAGGTATATTAAAATGTAGTGGGCTATTTGCAACACATCATTTTAGTATATATAATGTGCTTTTGAAGTTAGGAAATCAACAGCTGAGAGTTTGTTTTAAAATTTAACAATTTTAACTCAGAAATTGCTAGCAAATAATTACAAAGAAACGACAAGTAACATTAAATGTAAATAAATCAAATGTTTTACAATAAAATATTTTTTCAGTCTTTAAAATGGTAAAAAAAACAAACACTTTTTTGCTGTGAAAACTTTTGAGTTTTGGTAACTTTACTGCATTATTGATATATTTTTGCCGCTGACATCAGTTTACAGCACTATAGTGCCGTTGTTTTATGCAAGAATAATGATTCAAGATAGTACACCTTATTTCAGATATACTCTATATACACACTGAAAAGGCCAATCCCATACTCAGACCAATTTTATTGACTATAAATCCAGCACATACACACATAAGAAAAATAGCTGCACAGCAATTTACACACCTTTACACAGACACACGTGCACTTGGGACTTAGCAAGGCCCACTCAGAGACACCATTGTCTGCTCTGTAACACACGTAATTGCTATTGTTGATATCTACTAAGATGGCAAGTTGACCTTGTCTTATCCTTAATAACATGTTGTGTGTGTGAGATGAGATTAGATTTTGAGGTCTCTCGGCGCAGGGATTCTCACGGCCTTATTCACACAGGGATGCTTTACACAATTCAAACTCTCCTCTGAGAAACAGTGAGAAAGAGATAGCTTTTAAGGGGAAGTCTGCTCCGTGTGACAGCACTTTGACACATTAACTATGAATAATTACATGCACAATTTGAATAATTAGGCTCACAAAATCGAGGTTTGCTTGCAGGTATCAGAAGGCTGTCAGCTTGCAGTGAGCAGACACATTTAATCTATATTGAAGGATTTTAAGAGATTAACACTATGAATACACAGAGCAGACTTTCTCTTTCTCCTGAAGACCTGGGAGTAAGAGAGAAGAAACAAGGATCAGAACTCAATTTTGTGTGTCCTCCCGGGACCCAGCAATTCATGTAATGTCGACTTCTTGTGTCAAGATAATGGGGGGAAAAAATGAAGACCGTATCTCGAGAAAACAAGTTTGTCAAGATCATGGTGAAAAAAGAGATCACAAGAAAATTAAGTTGCTTTTGGATAAAACGAAATTAAGTTCCCGAAAGAACAACTTGTGTTGAGAAAAACCTTGGAAAAATTGAAACAAAAATCAATTAAAAAAAAAATTCAAGATCGTGAGAAAACAAGGTTGAGCTCAATATAATTAAGCTGAGATTGAGAAAATATGTAGATGACATTTGTAATCAAAAAATGTCCTCAAAAGAAAACGGCTTGTTGAGATCTTGAAAAAAAAAGTAATGTTGGGAATTTTTGTTTTTACATTGAGATCTTGTTTATTATTAAGATCTTGAGAAGAAAATTTATGTCGAAAATCCAGTCAGGTCGAGGTCACAAGAAAATGTTATGTTGAGAAACATTTTGCTATGTGAAGATCCCAATAAAACAAGACCAAAAAACTGATCAATTATCAAAAAATTGATAATTTTTTAGATTATCAATTATATTTGTTTGATTTTCAAATGCTTTCTTATGAATAAACATATCAGGGTTGTCAGAGTATTATCTCCCTCTATAAGATTTTTTTGTGTGGTGTGCGGTGTGTTGAGTCCCAGGAGGCATCATGAGCATAGACTGATCCACGGTTTTATATTCAGCTTTACATTTCTGAAATACGCTGTGAGATTTTACACTCTACACTCTGTTTATCCATTCATCCTTCTCACCTTCACCTTAATCATCTTCCTGTAAAGATGCTTTCATCAGCAAAGACCTTAGGGAATAATCTGAGCGTAAAGAAGAGGAAAAAGAGATGGAGAAAAAAATGTTGTCATATGCATGTTCTCTCTCTGATAAAGCAAAGGGACCGGTCAAGCGCACGGAGAGACGGACCATGAGAGAGCTGTCTCCATAGCAACAGAGTAAACAGCCTGAGATTTGTGATGCTGCGGTTCTCTGTGGAACACTAAAGCAATGATAGAGAGCGGGAGAGAGACGAAAGGTGGATGAGGGATGTGAATGAAAAGGTAATAAAGAGCAGAAAACAAAAGGTCAGATGTACAGAGTAATTGTGTCTCCTGTCTGACCTCAACTTCATCCTTTAAAACCTGTCAGCCAATCAGACACCAGGGACTGGCCTCTGGTTACCGTGGGAGAGTGGAGAAGGGGAAAATGATATGGATTTGAGATTTTCTCAATTGCTTCTTCTGCCCTGGGGGTTATATATTATTTCCCTGGCTCAAGAAGGTCTTTCTCTCTCTCTCTCTCTCTGTGTGTGTGTGTGTGTTGCAGTACCTGTTGATGTGCAGCAGTTGTATAGCTGTAAATTCCTACCCACACAAAGCGACCTATCACACAAAAACACACGCATAAAGTCTAAGATTGAGGCTAAAAGGCTAAAAACATATTTTTCTTTTCCTCACTAAAAGTTGTTTTTCCCCCACATCACCAAAGCAAGTCTTTCACCTTGTGTAATTTGACAGCTATGTAAAACGCATTTGTTTTTGTGAGCAGAGGCATCTGAAGGCTGAATTATCTACATCATCATACCGTAGGTAAATAACTAGAAGAATAACAAAGTGCTGCAAATCAGTGCGTTTATAATTACAACAATAAATTAAAAATAATATGATAAGAAATACCAGTTTGCAACATCAAGGAGCATAACGAGCTGTTTCGTACAGCTACAAATTACTGGAAGCGGATGACACTGGAAGCCTCGCACATTCAAATTACAAATGGCTCTTACATAATAAAAAAAAGGTGGATGAGACTCTGGTCACACATTCACACCAAGGATGATAATCATGAAAAGTTTTAATAATCATTCTAATTAGGAATAGGGAAGTTCATATCACAATTCTAACTATAATGACACAGAGGAACGATATCGTTGGAATCACTTTCAGAACGGTATTTATTCAGCTGATAAATGATAAAAAACAAGTTTCAGCCAATCAGAATCCACCCGACTTTAAAGAGCTTTAACATTTACAGCGAACATTTAAGAACATTTACGCTTTTTGTAAACAGAACATTATCGTGAACTGTTGACATATCGTCCATTGGTCTGGGCGCTAATAGTTACCGTTATAGTTACTGTATCTTTATAGTTTGTGGCGTGAACAGGCCTTAAAGGGATAGTTCACCCAAAAATGAAAATTCTGTCATTACTCACCCTCATGTCGTCCCAAAACTGCAAGACTTTTGTTCATCTTCGGAACACAAATCTTTCTGTCCCTCCTTTGACAGTCCACGCAACTACCACTTCCTATTACTACCTTACCGCTCCAGAAAGGTAATGCAGACATCATTAAAGTAATCCATCATGTGACCCAGTGGTCCAGTGGTTTAACCTCAAATGTAATGAAGCGATGAGTGCTCTGACATGTTCACGAGAGCACCACGATACATGCGTGCAGCAGCATGTTGTGTGAACATGCATTTGAGATTAATATTTTGTAAATAAACTGGTAAATTATATTTTTGTTTTTTTGCTAACAAAGCACCCATGTCACTTCATAAAACTGAGGTTAAACCGCTGGAGTCACATGGATAGAAACACAGAAAGCTCTCAGATTTAAAAGATGTGTTCTGACAATGAACGAAAGTCTTAAGAGTTTGGAGTGACATGGGGGTAATTAATTAATGGCATAATTGTCATTTTTGGGTGAACTATCCCTTTACAGGACCTTTACATTGTTTTATTATCTACTTTTAGTGTCTGTAATAGTACATATCAACAAACCAAAGGTATTGTTCATGTAGAGTAACAATGGGGTGGGGGGTGGGGGGGGGGGGGGGGGTACCGATATATGTATCGATTTTATGGGACATGCTGAAGTTAGAGATTTGTTTAATTTTAAATGAGCAATACTGATATTGTTATAGTAAAATAATAATATTATTATATTTTAGTGGTTTTTACTTTTCAAATCCCCAACATAATGCAGTAGTTTAAATCCTGAACATGCTGAATTCAAATAAGGCTTCATTTTTGGTTCCAATACGTGCATTTATGTTTAACATTTTGCCTTTCTGGGAAAGGCTGTTTTCGGAAGAGCCTCACAGGACACAGAACGCTCAAATTAGCTTCAGCGCGGCTTGCTCCAGTGGTTCAGCCCATCTCTGCAGCCATTACAGAAGCAGTGTAATTAGTATATGCTAATGCACTGGCGATTAGCTCCCGTCAGCTCCCAGCGTCCTGTTCTACAGATGAGAGTGGCAGAGCTTCTGAACCGGAGGGCTCGGGGTACTGACGCTCAGGAAGTGATGGCTGATGCTTGGCCTTGCCTGTCATTACTCCCTTCATTTTCCTTACGAATGTTTTGTTTAGAAGACCAGGGAGGGCGTTCTGATCCCAGCTGTTTTAATGAGATGGGAGCACTGTTGTGAACGACAATGAGCCGAAACGGCACAGAAAACACTGAGGAAGCGATGCGTTGGCTATTTTCGGCAACTCTAGAAGCCTCAAGGAACATTCCTGCATAGTAGATGAACCTATATGGTATGTTCGTGTTTTGTGGTTTATTGATGACACACTATGAGCTGAAAGATTGATTATTTCATCATGTGCTACATGTACCAAGTTCTCAGAAATACAATCTTTGTATTCATGTTGGTTTTATATATGGTTTTAAAAGACTTTTTCAAGAAAAGACTCATTCAATTAAAAGGAATATTTTCATATAGTAACATTTCCATGTTTTCATTTCACCCTGAACATGTTGTTTTGGAAATCTTTTAAATTATATTTATAAAAACACTTTATACCTTGATAAAAATATATGAATTATGTGATTTTTGTATAATTTTTTTATAAAGTTGCACTACATGACATGTTACAACCTAAACTAACCTTGCCTTGTCATAAAATGATTAAATAATCAAATATAATAAATATAAATAATCGACTTATTGACCTTGACACACGGTCATGATACAGTAGCAATTATGTTCAAATATTGTTCTAGAAAAAGTTATTTTTTAAAGTTTAAATTTTGTTATTTCAATAATATACTTTTTTTGTTTGTTTTTGTTTCAATAAGTTATTTTCAATAAATTTCCATTATGATTTCCTGATCCAACTGTCCTGATATTTGTAACTTTACCACATACAATCCTGTTAAATTTTACTTTTAATACTTTTATAGTACTATATGCACTATATGCATGTGTAAAGCAATAACTTGCATGCAGCACAGAATAAAAGCCTCACTGCCCACCCAGCCTGCCCAAAGAAAATCTCAATCTCTCTCTCACACACACACACACACACACACACACACACAATGCTTTAGCTTTCCATTCACCCACAAACACCTAAAGAACAGAGTCGTGTTGAAGCACGCTAGTGCATTTAATTAAGACAAAAGCCTCTTGCCATGCAGATTAATTCCATCACAGCAGAATTGTCTGCTTAAAAGCTGTTGTTAAGTCGCTGCGAATTTCAGACTTTGAATGAATTTCTATATGCAGCACTAAAGCGGCTTTTTCAGGTCTGCCTGTTTGATCGAATACTGCACAATGGCTTCGATGAAAAAGGTGAAAAGGTCAAATCTAAGTGTTTGTTATTGGATCCGTTATACTCATTCATTCTGGTTTAGCACCAGTGACCACAGCTATTGGTTATTGGTTTTTTTTAGCAGATGTTTTCTCATCCAAAGCAGCTTACAGTACACTTTCCATGGGACAGTCTCCCTGGAGCTATACCTGGGGTTTAGCGCCCTGCTCACAAGTATAATGATGATATAAGATGCAGGTCATTGATCATGTTTACACCTTTGAAGTCAACATGACATTAAAATTGACCCTATTGACTTTCTTAATACACATTCCTGGGCTTATTGTTTATGATTCGAAAGGAAAATCTTGCTTGTAATTTTTCCTTTAATCTTTCATAATGAAATGACTTTCTTTTTCATCTACAGTAGTAGCCAAAAGTGATGTCCAAGGGGGAAAAAAGTGATGGTCTAGGAACATTTACCTTCACCCTTTATTCAAATATTTTGTAAGCATGTTTTACTAAAACATATGTTATAATTTTGCTGTTAATGTATGCTTTTTCCTTGTTGCTTTTTTTATGCTTTTTTTTAGCATAGTGAAATTAAACCTTTTTTTTGCCAAATAATTGTCAGATTTAAAATATGAGGAAAACATTTGATATTTTTAAAATATTTTGATAGTTTAATTTAACTTAAGTAGGGTCATTTAGTAGGGTCATTAAAACAAAAATCACCTCAGGACTTTTGGCAACTATTGTATAGGCCACACTGTTCAAGATCCAGCAATTTTCCAGTGAACAAATCAAGTTCTTCCCTACAATTTTCCCTACACTCAGAAATATGCCCATTTCACATATTGGAAATAAAATGAGTTTCAAATACCGTTTCATGTTGACTGTGTAAATTTAAGGTTGAGATTCTCGTGAACTTGAGAAACCTTCAGAAAAGCTGCGACCATAATAACAGTTGAGAACTGAAACACATCAGCATTGCATCAGACTGAAGAACTCTTTTTCCAGTAAAGCTCCTGTTTTGATGGAGATGAGGAGGATAAATGCTGTGGTTAGTGGGGTAACTCCCTGACTCTTCTCTCTCCCTCTCTCTCTCTCTGTGAATAAAACATGTATGACGACATATACAGAGGTTATGTAACTCTCTCTCACACTATCAGTTTAGTTCTCCCTCGATCACGCCCTCGCTCTCTCACTCTTTTTTCTCACCTGCATCCCACTGTTTTAATTATTCTGCAGGGGGGCTACTTGACTGCGAAAAGAGACTTTCCTGTGCTGCACGGCAACTTGAAAACACGTTTGTAGTGCAAATTTCGTTCAATACCTTTTTCTTGAATAATTGTTGTGAATCGAATCGTTCGTAATTGAAGATGCCTCATTGTTAAAATCCCCTTCTGAATCACCAGCAGAAGTTCTGTTCTGGATGATGGTCCCCACAATGAAATTCAATTTATATCATGTACTCATTTCTTTTGATCAGGCTGGACTACAGAGAAACTAAGGTTTCTGACTATTCAATTATACAGCTTACATGGAACAGTACACAACATACATGTCCTGTTTTGGTAATCAGTTTTTCTCTGCATGTCAATTGAAGCCGAACATGTTTATGCAAGTTCTTAACATGATTATGCTTAACCCATTTATGACCATACTCCTCCAATAAAGGAAGACATGTTTATAGGACTACATGCATTGCTGGATAAAGCATAAACCGATCGTATTGACACAGCGAGATTTTTGCCCTTTACCCGATTTCGCCTGCCATATAAACACCTTACCCTGCATGCATTCTCTCTGCGTATAGAAAAGTGTCCTCACTGTAAAAAGTTGACTTTAAAAAAAGTGAGGAAACCCGTTACCTTAAAATTATTAAGTAAATAAACTTCATGCATAATTGAAAAAATTAAGTTGTGGAATTGTCAAGTTCACATAACTTAATTTTTTCAGCTATGCATGGTTAAGTCAACTGATCACTTTCTACAGTGCTTATGTGGATCCAGCCAGAGCAAGAGTTTGGCAGTAGGAGAGGAGGAAATATGTTGTACACTCCGACTCATTCTTGACCCAAGAAATGATAAAAATGTGATCTCTTCTAGCTAAAGTAGATGTGGTACATGTATAATGCATCTGTAAACCACATGAGGATAATATGAGTCTGTGCAAGTTTCATTTTGAAATACTAATAATGCTTTAACACCACAATTCACACAACACATGGAATACTCCATAAATTAATACGTTTTGATGTCACTGCCTTGGAAATAACCAGAAATAAGTATTCTAAACACAATTTTCTCATTCAATCATTCAATTTTCTTGCATTTTTTGGTTATTGGTTTGCATGTAAACTGATAAAACCGGTATAGTTTAAATAAGCAGATTTTTGGTAGTTATCAACATATTGGTTTGCATGCAAACATGGTTAATGTAATTGAACAGTGAAATTGCTTTTCTTAAGATTTTCAGGTTTGTCAGTATCGGTGTCCAAGTCTGTGTACTCCACCAGCCCCACTTGGTTTTGATATTGTTTACCGTTGTTTTCCTGCAGTTGTGGCTCAGCATGCTAGGATCTGAATATATGAATCAAATCAACGTTAAGAGCAGCCATTTGCCAGCCTCTCCTGCTAGCAGAATTCAATTATTGTTTCCCTGCAGAAATATTAGATTCTCTTGTTTGCTTGTGAATGGAGGATTCAGAAGTACATTTGTGTGTGTGTGTGTGTGTGTGTGTGTGTGTGTGTGTGTGTGTGTGTGTGTGTGTGTGTGTGTGTGTGTGTGTGTGTGTAAGTAAAATACTCTGTATTAATGTTCTGGTGCCATGTTGAGAAAGCTACTTTGAAGCTGTAGCTTTCAAAGCCACAACTGAATCATAATTTTGTTGGTTAAAATACAATCTTACTACACTGCCACAGTCGCAATATGACGTCTTTTAAAAGCATAATTCAATATACATTATATCCAAAACATAAAAAATATTCAATCTACTCCACTGTACCTTTGACACATCAATCTTGTATTGGTCACACATCTTAACATGATACAAAGAGTTCACCAAACTTCAACACAAGCCTACAACATAAGCTATAGTTACGGCACCTAAAACAACATGTTCATCTCATTCCAAACTCATCTTCTGAAACCATATGACTGTGTAATGAAAAGACCCACATTTAAGTCATTACTCATTTTATACTACAGGGCTGCTAAATGCTGGATTCTGATTGGTCGACGAACTTAGTAAGGTGTGCCGTTATTTTCAAGGAAACACACAGCTACAGAAGTTTCAGGCAGGCCGGTCTTGACTGCATTACAGTTCCATTTCAATTGATATCAAAATAATTTCAGTTATTTCAAAAGGTCCTTACAGCCTACAACAGCAATAACACAGACCTATCAAATAGACATAACAAATGATAAATATGACAAACTATTTCCATGTATTTCTGACATCCAGGTGCATTTCACCTACTGTTTTATAAATTCTATTAATTCAGACATACTATGCATTTCACATACTGCTTTTTGCCTATTATACAGTAGGAAAGATGCATATTCGGGCACATTTACAGTTGTCTCAACTTAACTGCTAGTTAGTTGTTAACTGCTACTGTGTTTGTTATACAGTGGGGTCCAAAAGTCTGAGACCACAAGTTAAAATATATATAAAAAAGTAATGTAATGCACATTTTTATTTCAAATTATAACATCAACTTAATAATTTGAATGAAATGTTGCTTGGTATGCCACAAACACTCCATGAAGGTTTCCGAGTTTAAAACCTGATAAACGTCATGATATTGAGCTAACAACTTGATGATGAACTCAGTCTCTTTTATTTAACATACGCAGTTGTCGAACAACCTCACAGTCGTCTCTCTATGACTGTCTCTCTATATCCCCGCCCCTGTTGCCCAGCAACCCTGGACCCTGCAGCTAACAGTCAATCACAAACTTGTACACATATCACCACACGTTATCCGAAATTATTTGAGAGTATTTCAAAGAGCATCTTGTGCTAGAACAAGAACATCTGACCGTCTGTACAAAGGAGTAGGCTATACATGTTCACAAAGATGCTTATTTGACTGTGTTCACATATTTGCAAGTTAAGAGCACTTTGCCTCTCTGATTGAGATATTATTATACCTTCTATGAGGCTTGACATCATACCTAGCATGACTTACACAGGAATTGCCAAGCTGCACTGCTAAATAACAAACAGCAAGCAACATATTTAAAAAAACAGCAGTTTTTCAGCAGCTGTGCTGTAGTAAATCATTTTAAACAGCATATGAGCAGCGGTATGTCTGCCGTCACACTGTAAACCCTGTTTGGCTCCTGATTGCATTTGCACTTGTTTCGTTTTCAAAGCCATAGTTGCACATACAGTACGTCAGTGAATATTCAGGAAACGTTTTAATGCCTCTGAGCCATGTAAACCCTCTAGGTCTGTGATGAAAAAAGAAAAGACAGGAGCGTTTGGAACGTCATGAAAGAGAGTGAAAAAAAACAAAAAAAACAAACAAAAAACAATTCCGTTCGTTGGGAATGTGCTTGGCACTTCAACTGAATACTGCCTTGTGTGATGTCTGCCGAGAACTGATGCCTGGGGAAAGAGACGCTGCCAAATCTTTAGTGCTCTTCACAGAGGAAAATCTTGGTAGGATGCCATGCCATACATATAGGCTTTGACCATCAACCACAAGACAAAAATTAACACAAACATTTGATTTTGTTCAGTATTGGGGAACGGTGAGGCAGCCCTCTTCACAGCGATGTTGGCTGACTTATTTCGCAAGTAGAGCGTCAGGTGACTAAACGAAGAGAGAATGTGTTTGTTTGGTATTTCACAAAATATTAGCATACTAACTGCAGAGCTGCCAGCGGGGAGAGTACCCAGACATCTCTGGCGCTGAATAATGAATATTTTGTTATATTTGTACGTGTAGTTTATTTGTATGCATATCTCAGGATGTATTCCTCTCCAGCAGCTCCAAACCCTGTCTAACCCCCATCTCAATTAGCATATTTCTTCAAGTTTGCTTTTACGCTGTAACAAATAGCATCTGCTTGGTAGGTTCCTCTGTGTTTAGAAATGCCGCCTGAGATCTTATTTAATTTTATGGTCTCTCTTTTTATTCTGAGGTGGTGTGGCATAGTGGTCCCTACTTAAAAGATCATCTGAAACTAGAATGCTGGTTTATTGCTTTTGGATCATGCTTTTCAGCTGCAAAATGTAAATATTCAAGGTTCAGTATAATTTAAGCTCAACTGGCATCAATGTTGGTTAACAAAATTAATTTGTCCCTTCTTATATATATATATATATATATATATATATATATATATATATATATGATCTGCAAACACTAAATAGCCACAAGATAATAATACTTTAGTAGTATAAAATGCTTAATCCTGCTTTCGGTGTAAAGTTATATCCAATTTTTGTCAAACATAACACCTAAAACCTTGTTAAAATGGCAACAACAATTTAATTGCTCAAATAAGTTTTCACAGAAGAATTAATGTTAAGTGCTTTCATGAAATTATAAACTTTTGCTTTTTTTTTAGGGACAAGTTGAAATTATTTTTGTGGTAATTAACATTATGCCACAATTGCTGATGATTGACGAATATTTCTCTTTAAAAAAAAATGGTTCAGCCACAAATTTAAATTCAGTCATTATTTACTCATTATTTACTCCTAAAACTGTAAAATATGTTCTTTGCATATTGATTTGGAAAGATTAAGGGTGAGAAAATAGCCAATTTTTAGGGTGAACTATCCCGTTAAAGAGGCCTAATGATGGGTAAGCATCGTTCCATTTAGCAAGATTGCTCCAGAGGAATTGTTCCTTTAACTAGCTTTAGTGCCAAATCACATCTTATTTCTGGGACCTTCAACAACAGTGGTCATACATTATCATCGCCCATTGCTTTTGAATTTGTCACCTGAGAGGTGACATTCTGATTAACGGATCGTGTTTTTTGTTCGCCTAAATTACCCTGTGTGACTTCGACATAAGCCTTTCATTTCCCTTCTTTTACTTCAAAACCAGCTGTGAACACATGTTTTGGCATTTGGGAGCATTGATTTCAAACACATCAAGCCGTAATTAATTGTAGCATCGATTGACTGGACTCCAGCTTTTCAGGAGCAAGATTGATCCAGGTCAATCACGGCGATGGGCGTTTGCGTGATTCACATTTGAGCTGAAAGCCCCCTGTGGGGGTGTATTAAGGTAGAGCGTTCTACATTAGGCTTCTCCAAATCCCTTTCATCTTCAAAATGTAGTCCCATTAAATCATATGCATACATGGGTGACTCGACCAAAGTAATCAACATGCAGCGATTGGTTTTCTCATCTGAGGCTCACGCTGCACATCAAAGCCTTCAGGACTCACTACAATGAGCTTTTTGATCTCACCACTCAAATTTAAAGCCCTCATGTGTGAGTTCATGTACCCTCGTCGTGTGCCCACAAAGTTAAAACTCGTGCGCATACAGAAGGACACACATTTGTCTAACATAGACATACATATTATAAATCAATGTGAAATCAAAATCGACTCATTTACCTTCACGCCGTAAGTCTTATTATGCATGATTAATCAGCGCATGTTATTATTACAAAGAAGAAAAATGTCTAGCAGTCTTTCTTCAAAATTTAATAAGCTCCTCCTCTGAAATGACTGTCTTTTCAACAGACAAATAGTTACAGTATTCAGTGCAGTTTGTAGTAATTTAATACTAGATAATGTTAAAAGGGCTTGAAATTAGGATTTTGTCTCCGTTCACATTCCATTCACATTTGCCTGCTGGAATCCACCCAATTATATTTTGTCATGTTAAATAATAATATTATTATAAGGATTATGTTGAATATAATCTTGTTATGCAGTCATTTTCATGCGGCATTGCAAGGTAGTTCTTTCTTCACTGCAACTGAAATTACTGCAATTGAAAACAGATTTATTTGCAGGCTTCAGTGTCAAGTCCTGGTTAATGTAAATAAAAGTCACAACAATGATTGCATATAAAGATAAATCTGAATAAATAGCAAAGAGGCTCTCCACAATCCACTGCAAACTCACATTCAGGTTTGGCTCCATTCTACAATGGAACACCCACATCTCCACAATCCAGTCAATTCCCAATAGATAAAATGGGTTGCAAATGCAGTTTAATGTTGACTTTTAAACCAGCAGCACTATGAAAAAAGGGCGACTGAATACACCAAAGGTATTTATTGAAGTTTTATATGGAGGAAAGAGCTATGGATGAATCGCTGAGAGTGACATTTAGACTTATGAGAAATATGAAGACATATGAGGACTAAATCAACCAAGAAGTTGACAAATGAAACATAACTATAGCTTTTAGAAGAGAAATAAGAACAGAATGACATATTTGTTGACTTTACACCAAAGCATGCATGCATTCATTCATTCATTCAAAGCAATTAAATTAGGTGAAAAAAATTGGCAGATGTTAAGTAAAATTAGGTAATAGTACCTGCAATCGTATGTTTGTTTTTTTCACAAGAACCTCTGAATCCTTTCTGTTAATCCTTAAATCTGCCTCATAGTTGATAAGTATATTTAATTAAGGATCTATGAAATAATCAGTCTCTATATTGTTTATATGCTCTCATCTCTAGTTCTATCCCTTAAATCCTACAGCTTTGCCTAAAGTTAATTGCATTATTAACTCCGTCTCTCCTCCATCCATTCACTCCCTTTTTTACCTCCTTATACTG
This sequence comes from Abramis brama, assembly GCF_963993115.1. Classification (NCBI taxonomy): domain Eukaryota; kingdom Metazoa; phylum Chordata; class Actinopteri; order Cypriniformes; family Leuciscidae; genus Abramis; species Abramis brama. Next base: position 42,806,224 of record NC_139966.1, on the reverse strand, counting down.
ATTCTTTATCAATGATCAAATATTTACGTAAGCAAAAGGTATAAAGGAGGGCCAAGCAACATTTTGAGTACATAGAAACGAGTAGCATTGATTTATTACATAACTGTCATTGTGACATTTCACAATATCACTGCGTTTATACCTTTGATTCTCTCCAAAGGGCACTCAGATCCATCACCACAGCAACACCGTGCTAGAGGAAGCCAACCTTTGCGACTTTGTTCTTTACCCAAAATCCTCGCTATAGTAGCCCACGCAAGATTTGCCATAACTTCATAAGCAGTGTAAGCTTTCAATGAGAAATGAAAGCGGTGTACCTGCATACAGGAATGATTTCACGTTCAGAGCTCTTCTGTTTTTAGTGCGCCATTCGGCTTTTACAGTCCAGCTGGGTTTTGCTTTTTTTCTCAAATGCACCTCAGCTCATAATGCTGCAGCAGCTGTCAATTTATTTCCCATACAAGAGAAGATTGTCAAATTTAAAATCCAGCCGCAGATGTGAATCAACTGTTTCTGATTCCAGAACTTCGTAATCTCAATACCTCCGCTGCTCATGTCTCAGGAGAGAGCAAACATGAAAAGAAAGAAAATCAGGAGTATAATCGTTCTGTTACTGATATTTTGTAGCATCCCCATGTGGATCAGTCAATGGCTGCTTTTCTATTGATTTCAGTCTGGCTAATGTTTGTATTTTATAGCACTGCTCTTATGGGGAAGTACCACCTGGGATTGACTGAAACACGGATCGGTTCCTGTATTTATAGTTCTTTCAGCAATAAAGAACATGGTGAAAATATGTAGCTGAAGGCCTATCTGGAAAAACAACAACATTAATAAACTGCGTTTAGCACAAGCAGCCTGTTTCTCCTTTGTCACAAACAGAGGGTTTTATGTTTTTTTATAATATGTCTCATATATTTGTATTTGTGAGCCTTATTGGATGATAATGGAAAACTAGATGCTCACCCTGTGACTGGTGCTGAATTATGAGACCTCTGAATTTGTGACTTCAGCCCAATTTATTTCTCTGATCCCTTCTTTTCTCACAAGAGGTGTCTAGGTCTGTCACCCCCAAAACAAAATTTTTATTTTTTTTTTGCATTTTTTTTCTATGACAATTGAGCACATTTTCACCCTCCAAAAATGTTAGAAACTTGATCCATCCATCCATCCATCCATCCATCCATCCATCCATCCATCCATCCATCCATCCATCCATCGTATAATATGAACATACAAAAAAGTGAAAAAAATGCATTACATATTCCCATTAAAAAGTTCGGGGACACATTAAATTGATCAAAAGCGACAAAGACATTTATAAGGTTACAAAGGATTTCTATATAACAAAACTCATAAATGCATCAGTTTCCACAAAAATATTATGCAGCAGAACTGTTTTCAACACTGATAATAAGAAATGCCATGAATTATGTGACACAAATCATGCGACACTTGAAGACTAGAGTAATGGTTGATGAAAATTCAGCTTTTTCATCACAGGCACATTACGTCATATAGCCTACTTTAAAATGTAATGTAATAAATTACATTTCAAAATATGTAATGGGTGTAATGTAATGGGTGGATGGATGGACGGACATACAGACTTAAAATCTAAAAAGAGACATTGAATGTTTTTTATTTGATTTTGAAGTGAAATATGATCCAGATATTTCATAACATTCATTCCTCTATTTCTTTCCTCCATTATCTCCTCTTTTTTCATCTGCATTTCTCCCTCTTTCTCCAACTTTTCTGAACACTAACTATAGAGTGCAGCAGCAGGGAGTGGGATGTCTGTGTTGATGAAGGTCTTTTGGAAAGAGTTCAGGAGACACAGCCTCTGATTTACATGACAGGGGCTGTAAATGGCTCTCTAATTTCCATGTTGATATATGTCCGGCAGCAGATGTATGTCATCACCCTGCCAAGATCTTCAAACTGTCTCAAAAAAGAGAAAAATTCTCCAAAGAAAATGCTTGATGCAAGTCAAAATGTGCCTTAAATATTCCACACAAAGTAGCCTTATACAAACCTTCTTTAAAAAGCCTTTAAAAGGAGCCTGAAACTCTAAAAATCCACTTCTTTTCTCCTGTAGGAATGTGAACCGCCCACTAGACACCCAGAAATATCATTGTGTTGCTTAGCAGCTCTAGGTTCCCTGGGTCGCATTGAACCAATGGAGCAAACGTAATGGCTTAAAATTCTCACATTTATCTCAGGGCAGCCTGTCTGTTGTTCCGGTTTTAAGGGGGTTAGAGCTGATAGTGGATTGAGGACACACCACTAATGCCTTTGAGGAGGGAATAACTGTGATGTTAGGGCTATAGACATGTTAAAACTAAAACTGACCCTTGAGTGTTTGAGATGTGCAAGCCCCATTAAGCCCTTAATGCTGCAGTCATTTTAGAAAATAACTTTAATCTCTGTCTTTCTCTCTTCCTCCCTTCTTCTGTCTACTTCTACCTCCATCTCTTGGGTCTTCTTTTGCTGTCATCTAGTTCTCCCTTCAAGTCCAGCATATTAAGTAAAAAATGTGAAATTTGATTTGCGGTTCTGTTTATGGATTCTGGGGAGGACCTGGTCAGCGCTGACAGCCCTGAGCTCAAATTACTCTTACATCCTCTCAGACCAGGCCACGGGCAGAAAAGTTGAATCTCATTACTGTGTGCCTCAGTCTGTTCTCGTGACACGAAATATGCTTCCCCCAAAATTAAAGTATGAGAACGAATGCACTGATTTTAAACATGATCAAATATGACATGTAGTTTATGAAAGCATCAAACAAAAGCTCCTGGACTGTCTGTCAACATAACAGCTGAATTGTTCAACATAGCTCTGCTCCAAAGCCAAGTGAGATTCTTGCTGTCTACTTTCATTGCAGGCACCGAACTCAAATGTAGGCATCCAAAATGAAGTGGAACCTCATTCGTGACTGATTTTGGAAAGCTCTACACAGGCAAGTGAAGCACACAGGCAGGGGTGGAAAGAGCGCTGAAAAATATACTCAAGTAAAAGTATCATTCCAAAAAGTGTAGTGCGAGTAGAGTAAAAGTACTTGTCCAAAACACTAAAAGAGTAGCTTATTTAAAAGAACTTAGTGAGTACTGAGCTGTGGATTCTACCCCCTTAATAAACACTGTACACGGCAATTTAAAAATGTAGAAAACACTGTCTGTCAAAAAGAATGAAGAATATCTATATTGTCCAACAGTTTTAATTTTGACCTTTAATAATACATATTTATCAGTGATAAAATGTACCTATTTCCAAACCAACAGGGAAACACTACAGAGATGAAAGGATGAAAATCACAATTTTAAATCATGTATGAAAAAATACATTTAAAACCAGTTGTAAGGCCTCAATGAGCACTGAGTTGAGTTACTGTTGCACAAAATATCAATGTTAAGAACAGTACAAAGAATGTAAAAATATATATTTTCTTTTTGTGGAAGTGCACTCTCATGGAAGTGGATTGTATGAAATGGATGGGGAAAAAACTTTTATCGCATAATAAGTTAACAGTTAAAAGCCTAAATTCAGTCTCAATTCATATAGATTAGTTTTATGATCTCTATATGTACTTTTTGAAGCCTCAAAGTGGTAGTTGCGTGGACTGTCAATGGAGGGACAGAAATATCTCAGATTTCATTAAAAATATCCTTATTTGTGTTCCGAAGATGAACGAAAGTCTTGCTGGTTTGGAACGACATGAGGGTGAGTAAATAATTTTCATTTCTGGGTGAACTATCTCTTTAAGGTTTAGAATGTCCCCAACACACGTTTTCACAGCGTGCATTGCCAGTTCAAAACTAAACTCAGAGTCATCAATAGTCAACGATCTCCTGACTGCTGCGGGACGCGCGCGAGGGAGAGACGCGGCAGTGGCAGAGCACATCACACATCTCTCTATGTGTTAAAGGCACACTATGCAGTTTCCGTTTTTCTCAAACAGCGACCCCTAGAGTCGCTGTGGAGTACTTGTATTTAACGTTACTGTCGTAAATACCACTCACACATAGCTGTCGTTTTCTTTTCCTTGACTCTTCCAACCGCGCTTTCTTTGTTTCCTTCGTCAACTCTGCCATGATTCACGTCTGAAATGCATGCTAGTCGTGATTCTCGCGATATTTGCCCTACTACGAGCTTGTTTACCATCAAAATGATTTCAAAGCTGTTATATAAGGGTACAAATCTTGCATAGTGTGCCTTTAAAGTAATGTTAAATAAATTTTAACGGGAATTCCAAGCATTATGAACCTGGCACTTGCAATACCCACTGCAACCACTCGCTAAATTTCCAACCTCCTGATATATAGAGGTATCTAGTAAGCAGAAATCCGAAATTGACCTTAACATGTTTCTTCAAATTAGAGGAATTAATTGCTGATATTGATATATCAAATGAATTTATGCTTTTAGGATGTGCTTCCACAGCAGCCATGATTAAAGGAACACTCCACCGTTTTTTGAAATAGGGCTTATTCACTTTCTTTCCTACATTTAGATAGGTGGGCAAATGCATTTTTGTCTCAGTGCATGCATTGTTTTAGTTTGACAGGGTCGGCGCTAGCTTAGCTTAGCATAATGAATGGAATCCTTTGTTGCCAGCTAGCATGTCCTGAGTAAAAGTGATATAATTTTTTTTAAAAACCCACCTAATTACTTCTTGTGGTCTGCGTATTCACAACAAGTACAAATAGTGATGCAGATTAACACTAGGCGATTTCCTAGGCAGATATTGACTTATATATTAAGGACTATATTAGGGGGAAGCACAGGCGAAGCACTGCTACTTGGGCGTGATATCTCTGCGCCTAAGCAGCAGTGCTTCGCCTGTGCTTCCCCCTAATATAGTCCCAAGTCAATATCTGCCTAGGAAATCGCCTAGTGTTAATCTGCATCGCTATTTGTACTTGTTGTGAATACGCAGGCCACAAGAAGTAATTAGGTGGGTTTTTAAAAAATTTGATATCACTTTTACTCAGGCCATGCTAGCTGGCAACAAAGGATTCCATTCATTATGCTAAGCTAAGCTAGTGCCGACCCTGTCAAACTAAAACAATGCATGCACTGAGAATAAGCCCTATTTCAAAAAACGGTGGAGTGTTCCTTTAACAGCAGTTGGTGCCATCTACTGCATCTATCCACGAGACCGATTAGGGCTACTCTCTGGTTGATGCATAAAATAGAATTAAAACAAGCATGTAACGACCACAAATGGAGGGAAAATAGCAGGGTAAAAGTAGTTACATTTAAAATGTACTCAAGTAAAAATAGACTTAAAAGTACAATTTCTGAAAAAAATAAAATAAAAAATAAAAAACATTAACAGTAACGCAAGTAGGCCTATTTGTAATTTGTTACTTCACACCCCTGATACAAGAGACAACTCACAATTTTTTACAATGAAGTCTTAAGTTAACATGTTGCTAAGTTAATTTTGGCTAAGCTACATTATTCCTAACTCTTATGCCATCTTATTTTTTTCTTATATTGGAGAGATACAATAGCCTAAGGTCTAAAAGTTTAGGGTCTGTTAAATTTTATGGCAACACTGTAGGTCTCACTTCTTAACATTAGTTAGCATAATATAATGCATTAGTTGACTAACAAAGGTTAATAAATGCTGTAGAAATATATTTCTCATAGTAAGTTAGTTAATACATTTTTTTGAATGTTTGTTCATGTTATTGCACAGTGCATCGACTAATGTTAACAGTTACCACTTTTGATTTTAATAATGTATTAATAAATGTAGAAATGAACATTAATAATAAATTAAGATTAATAATAAATACTGTGGAAGTGCTGTTTAGCTTTAGTTTGTTTACTAATGTAGCTATCCATTAACAACTGAAACTGTTACTTAATGATGTTATTAATGTTTTTGAAAGAAGTCTCTAATGCTCACCAAGGACTCATTGATCAAAATACAGTAAAAACAGTGATATTGTGAAATATTATGCAATGACTGTTTTCTATTTTAATATATTTTTAAAATGTGCATTATTCCTGTGATGGAAAAGCTGAATTTGCAGCAATCTTTACAGAAATCAATCTAATATGCTGATTTGCTGTTCAAGAAACATTTCTTATTATCAATGTTGAAAACAGGTGTGCGGCTTAATATTTATTTTATGGGAAACCATTTATATATTTAATGAATACTAGTTCAAATTGCCCGTGCAAAATCAGTTTTTGTGTGTGTTTTTAGTAATTGTTGGTTTGGTGTGTTTGAGTGCTCATTGTTACAATTACACAGCAAAAGTTCAGTGACTTTTTTTTATTTATTTGTGCATGGTAGAAATCCGAGAAAACGCTATGCTTGAGCACACAGTTTGTGAATAGGCTACTACAAATGATGCCCCGTGAAAGAGACTGTGAACGCATTGAATAGGATATGTTTAGTTGGTGAATAGCATAGGCTACTATTACACAGTAGCGATAACGTTAAGCGCACCAGAATGAAATATACTATTCAGAAGTAAACAGCATAGCTGACTTATAGATTCAGTTTACATCCACAAATGAATAAGCGCGTCGATTCAGGGAGCAGTGCAAAGTGCCCGTGCAAAATCAGTTTTTGTGAGCTGATCGCCGTCAAAAAAGTTCAGGAGATATTTCTTAGTGATGGCTGATTTCAACAGTTTCAATATGATAAAAAATAACTTTTATATTGATTCAATGAATTTATTGCATTTTGGGGAAAAAATCATCAACAAATCTTTGAAAATCAAAATCTGGATTTGAATTTTTTATGTTATTATAACCTAAAGATGCTATGTGAAAGTTTGAAATAGAAATTTATCACGATTTGGAACCAAACTATGATATTCAGAAGTAAACAGTGTAGCTGACTGAGTGTTTATGTCAGAATGTTTATTTTTAAACCACAACCTTCTTGGGGCTTCTTTGACCGATACAACCCTCTAATGTCAGAATGTTTATTTTTAAACCACAACCTTCTTGGGGCTTCTTTGACCGATACAACCCTCTAAAGTCAGAATGTTTATTTTTAAACCACAACCTTTTAAAAATGATATATTTAATGATATATTTTGCATTTCTCATCCAAACAACGTCAAACTTGGCACTGCACTTACTCGTGCCCATAGCAAGACACCTGTCGAGTTTGAAATCCATCGGACTAACGGTTCGAGAGATATGCGAATAACACACACACACACAGACAAACGGACATACAGACAGACAGACGTTTCTGTAATTTATAGATAAAGTTAAAATAAAATTAAAGTCTTTAATATCACTTTTGAACATTTTAATGTGTAGCCTATTTGCTGAATAAAAAGTTTTTTTATATATATATATATATATATATATATATATATATATATATATATATATATATATATATATATATATATATATATATATTTATTTTATTTTTTTTTTTTATCAAAAAAAATATTTAATGAATAAAATTACAAACAAATTACTGATCCTAAACTTTTTAATCCCATTAAGCATAAATGGGATACCCTTGAATTTGGCAAAATTAAGATAATTGTGTGTTATCTTTGATTGCATTATGAAGTTAATTATTCTTATCAATATTAACTATATATATATATATATATATATATATATATATATATATATATATATATAGCATTATTTACAACAATAGCTAGCATGCCCATGATGCCTTAAAATGCTTTGTAGGTATGCAGCTTACAAGGTTTTGGAACAGAGCTTAGGCTTATCAATGCAAGTATGTTTAACAGTTATTTTGTAAGTGGAGTGTTTATGTATTTATTTGTGTCTTAAGAGGCCGTTTCCTTTGTTTACAGATTGTTTCATCATTTGCTTATGTGAGAAGCCAGAAGCATCATTACGCAACTACGCTGCATAATAGTCATTAGCATCTATATAAAGCAGGTCAGCAGTGCCCTGAGCTCCACAGATCCTGAGTCAGCCTGTGACTGTTAACCCCAGTGGAAAGCTCAGTCTATGCAGGTCTCATAACATCTGACCTCAAAACATCCAGGGTCAGGTTAAAAACAACCCAGACCCAGCCATTAGGAGCCAGCTATATCCTCACAAGACCCATCATCAAACTGGAAAGCTGAAATAGTCATCAACCAAAACAAGTTCTAAAAATGTGTCGGCCAAACCGTGGCAGTTTATTTGTGTTTTGCTGCATAGACATTTCCCATAATAAGCTGATATTGCACTCCTCCAGGTAAAGGTGGCGGAGGACGAAAAGAGAAAAGTTACACCACATCAATTGCAGCACATTTGTGTGTGTGCGCATGTACCTCGTTTCTGATTTTCTATTTGTCTATGTCAATTTTGTTGCAGAACGACAATTTATGTGGCATGTTTTACATTAGAGTTCTTGCTTTTCTACACCTGATTCCCTAGCTTGTGTTATGAAATATTCATTCTGATGTGTTTGTTCGCTTTCATTTCTTGGCAACATTTTGACAGGAAAGCCGCCAACCCTCAACCAATCGTGACTCATGTAGTATTTCCCTGTTGCCCCTCCAGATCTCTGCAGATAATATATTTCTACTGATGGTGTATATGTGTCGGGGAGAACCCATCTAACCCCCACTCTTCAACTTTTCGTAGCAATGGCCATTCATAGGTAGAAAGGCCTGCACTCCTTTCATCAGAACTTGAATGAGCCATATCGCAAATCAAGATGGTCGCTTTTTAACAAGCAAGCATTTGGTGTGTATTATGACACATGGGGCAGCTGCTTTTCAAAGAATTTTTTTCACCTAGAAAATCTTGGTCACTTTGTTTTTTGCCTTTCAGTGGAACACAAAAAGAGAAATATTTAAGAATGTTCTGGTTGCTCTTTTCCGTGCAGTTACAATGACTGGGGATTGGAGCTTTCAAACTTCAAAAAAGGACACAAAAGTGTTTTGTTTTTATATTACTTTTTCTCCTGCTGAGAGAAGATCACATGCAAAGGTCAATGGCATGGGTTCACAGCTGTGTACAAAGAGGTCTTTTGTAAAAGAAGAGTTCTGGATTTGGGCACCTATTATTGGTGTTATCGTTCGTCTTGCACAAAAGACTCTACATTTAACCAGGTTGAAGCCGAGCCATTGATTCTGCTTATCTAATGTGCTTTTTTTGTTTTCACCCTCCAATTGATGGGTTTTGTGTACCATCAATTATTTAGTCAGAGATTAATTTCACTGTAGAATGTATGTGTTGGAAAGCTTTCAGCAATCAGATAACATTTATAAGGCCTCGGCCGACCAGGAGCAGGATAAGATTGGGAAAGGGAGGCTGAAACAACACGCATAAGCTTTATCGAGCCAAACCTCATCAAATTCCCCTCAGAGTTGCCCAGTCGAATGGGTTTGTCATTTCCCTTTCAGCAGAACCCCCCCAGCTTTCCTTCATTACCCACAAATAGTGCAGCTCAACCCTTATTGAACAGTACTAATAGTCCTCCCACCCTTTTTCTATGTATAGTGCTGCCGCTCACAGAGGTTTGCATTCCAGTTTAATTCTGTGCCTCTGAAAGACTATATGCTCTGTTATGCTATGCTAGCCACCTAACAACATGATGAAAACACTCATTTGATCTCATGTCCAAAAATGTACACTTAAAATGCATTTGCCTTAGTTATTAAAAAATTTAGGCTACTCTTGGTATTCATGTTGGTTTAAAAAATACAAGAAAAGTTTAAATCTAATGACTCTTATAAAGTTAAGTGTTGCAAGTAAATAAATTAAATAAAAACAATCAAAACATAAAAATGTTTTAAAAAATAAACATTTCTTACAGCATGAGTCTACACCTTAATCATCTACATCTTAATCATTATTTTTCCACATAATTTTTCTGATTTGCCAAAAAAAATATCAAATATTAATAAGCAGTGAAGCTAAAGTTAAAATACTCTTATCATAAAAAATAACAACAATAATAATAGATAATACTTGTAATTTCTTTCATTACTTTTTTTATTTCATTCTTCATTTTCAATTTTTCTTCACGTTTTCAGGACAGTTGTATTACCCTAATTTTAAATATCAAAATTAAAACGCTGTCATCTTTGTTTTAGGAATTTCATTATGTATTTTTGAATAAACCAATACATTTAATAAATAAATGTGTGGCATATGTTGATCCTAAAGGCATTTTGCAATACCAGATAAAATAAAAACCAAACTAACCCAATTTAAAAAAAGCCCAAATATTTTAATGGATGTAATAGAAGTACAATTTGAGCTCAAGTTGTCAACAAGGCTGTACAGCATCTGTTAGTCAATATCAGACTGGGCCCATCAAAGTGTCATTTTGTGCAAACATCAATAAGAACTAGAGGTCTTCAGATGAGTTTCTCTAATAAGTCCCCACAGAAAGATAATAGAATGGACTGATCAATAGCCTAGAGCTGGAGAGATTCAGTGATCTCGATAGGGGGAACTTAGTTGAGGCAGTTTTAATTCAATTGGCATCAATCCTGTTTACAGAGTGTTTTGTCCGGGATAGCTCATAGTGAGGTCATCTTTAATGAAGACAAGGACTTAATGAAATTCTAGTGAGATTTCTCCGATCATAAATCACATCTGTACGCTCAAAGTCAAAGACCACAGGCTGGTTTCATAAGCACTATAACTTGTGGTTTTCCATCGACAGCACTCTTTAGGCCTAATGTGTGTCCAAGAAGTCATCAACAAACTGGAAACTTAAAGCACACAGTGTTTAGATGATATCCTAGAATTTTCAGCTGCTCGTTGAAACACAGATTCACAGCAGCCGCTTGGGAAAAGATCTTAGCACATCCAATATCAGTAGCATGATAAATAACTAGATCCTTGCAAAAACCTCAATCACATGTGAATGTTTTCAGCTCCTGCAAAACACTTCGTGTACCACGTGCATTAGCAAATCCGATCAATGAAAAGATCTCCATCTTCTACATGTCTAAGTGTGGCTGATTGATGGTTTCATTCACTAGTAGCCTCAAGCTGTGGAGCGAAGCTTCAGTGTCTAAAAATGCACTAATGATATTCAGCGTTGAAAACAGCTGATGAATTACAGAGTCAACTTGAGCAACTTAGCCAAGACGTCGCTGCTGTTCAGGCCAATATTGATATTTTTATGGAAATTACATCTTATTTAACATAAAATAATAAACATTTAGGCATTTGGGAGGCTGCCAGAAAAGCAGAGAGAGTTTTGGCAAGCAAACAAGCTTTTTTGATTATCTGTGTACTTTAGTCCTGAGAAACGGCTCATTGGCTTGTACTTTGTTGAGACTAAGTTGCCCTATTAAGTGTAGGCATCAAGTTTAAGTGAAGTCTCATTGATGGTTGGCATTATCATGGGACACTCAGTGACGTATACAGTGACTGGAACACAATGGAGAAGAAGAGTATTGGCTACATCCAAGTATAAAGGCAAAGGAGCATTTGTTGGACACGGCTGCCTGCAGAGCTTTGAGAGTAAATAAAGATGAAGTAAAATGCAATTGCAGTGTATAAAAGGGCAGCTTTTTTTTATTGCTGGCTATGAGCCACCTCACCTCTTGTTAAAGGAAGCCAGAGGAAGTAAACTTGTCTTTATACTTTAAAAGTAATCCACAGGGCAAGGTCCTGAGAAAACCCCACAAATCAGTGTTTTTCCGCCTTGTTGCTTCATCCTGTTGTAAACGAGACGTTCCTCAGAGGACTCGTGCTCCATTTCATATGCAGATATTATTCTTACCGCCAACACATGTCTTTCTCCAGATGTCTCTGGGAAGGAAAGGTGACAGACGTTTCTGCAGTTACGCATCCCTAAATAGGCTCGAGAGGACTCGAGTCTGAATGAACGATGACCCGGGTAGGTGGATGATTTAAAGTCTCATATTTAAGATCAGAGAGAAACACATAGGTCTGTAAAGTCGGGAATGCTGTAGATATGCCTTCCATTAAAATGGCTAATGGGGCTTTAGTTGCATATTATGAGCTGGAGTATTTCTTTGATAGACAGAACATGACTGCATACATTACAATGCATACATACATTACATTACAATACATGCATACATACATTACATTACAATGAGGGATTTTTTTTTTCCGTGGCTCTAAAAGAAAGTTCTCTAACCAGGGATGCCCACTAAAATGACATTAAAAAAAAAAAAAAATCCAAATGAAACCAACAAATGTACATTTCTATATATAAAAATAAAAAACACAATCTAATTTGGGTGGGCTTTTAAAACCACGCTGCTGGATGTGTATAGCTGAGAAACATGCTGAGTTAATCTAACCAAGCAAGCTGGATTGCTCATTTAACCCAGCAGGCAATTGGTTACTCAATTAACTCAGATGGTAGCTCATATTAACTACAATTCTGGATTAATTTTACCTCATAAAATGGTAATTATTTTCATTTTTCTTTCAGATAAACCTGTAAATTGTGACTATAAGAGATTAAAAATAATTTAAATGAAATTACACTTAAGAATTTATATAAAATCATGCATGGATAAGGACAGTTTAGATTTTTATTTAATGGCAGTTTAGTCATTTAAAGTTGACAAATTCATTACAATTCCATAAATGTTAATGAATTTGACATTACATTAAGTATTCATTAAACATTAAAAATAATAAATAAAAATGATTTAATAGGTGATATGTGCCAAAACAGTACAACTATCAAAGTAATTGCATGCTCAAATTATGTGTATAAAAACCTTAGGTAATATTCACGCTTGCAAAGTAGTAAAGAAAAAAAAGGCTTTACTTTTTTGTCATCTTTGTGGGACATTAGTGTTTTCCCATCAAGCAAGTGACACCTTCCACTACCGCCACAATGACATAGCACGTGTCATATTGAATATTAACATTTCTCACAAACAAACATCTGTTACATAGTTGCCATTGTTGGGAATTCTTGTCAGAGGTGTAAAGAGTACCAGAAAACCATACTTAAGTAAATGTAGAGACATCTTCCAGAGAAAATGATTCCATTGCAAGTTACCGATTCCAATACAACTTGAGTAAAAATCATACAATTGCACAATAGCCTCTTAAGCATCTACAAACACTGAAGTCTGAGTTAAGCTCAAGTGCTCAAAAAGGGCATAAGTAAACCAAAATCCTTCAAAAAAGTCTCTTCAGTATAATGGATAAATGAAATCATGTTAAGTAAAATTAAATTGCACTGGGTGTGCTGGTTTCGGCCTCCGCAGCGACTGCATATCCTTGTCTCATATATGAAACGCTGGTGATTCAGCAACTACGGTACCTGCCAATGCACCCACATTCAAGTGACCTGTTGACAAGTTCTGCGAGTATAAGGGCAAAACACTCAAGATATACAGTAGTACCATCAATGCCCTGTAGATGGCGATATCGCTTCTTTTGTAGCAGAAATAAACTGCTGCAGAAAAAGTTAGGTGCCATGCAAAATGTAATGAGTTGTTGCATTACTCAGTGTATTGGAGTAAAGAGGTATTCAAAAATGTAGTCAAGTAGAGAGTAAAAGTTGCTAATATCATTGATATTCAGTCAAACTACAAAGTAGACAAAAATATACTCAAATACAGTAACTAATTACATTTACTCAAATACTTTACACCACTGCTTGTTGTAGTACACAGAAGTCACCATCATCATTTAGTAGAAACACAAATGGTGTTGCGTTAGCCAAAAGCCTGAGGTCCCTTTTCCTGCCCCAGATTCTCAGCTTCAGGATTGGGTTGGGGAATAGATCAGATTAGTTAATTAGACAGATTTGAGCTTGTTAATTCTTGTCCCAGAGTCTTCAGACATGTTCCTCATCCATCTGGTAAATGACCCAAGAGAAGATGTGGTTTAATCGTCTCCCTCTCTCTGTACATCTTAATTAACTGCAGATCCCTCCTCTTTACTGGATTTCAGCTGAGGCCTGAAAGCATATTGCGGATATGTAGGATTTTTTTCTCGCCTTGTGTTACAAACACTCTGGTTTGACTCATAGATCATGTACCTGTTTGAAGGAACACCTGTTAGAGAGAGATGATTACATTGAACTCTGCCAAAAAATTTTTTTGGAATATTAAGTTTCATTGAGTGTAAGATTCAAAGGTAAATGTTAAAAAAAAAATTAAAAATTGTACAAACATCTTCATTTAGAACTATAAACTTGATTTGCTTTTAAGTGTGTTTGTGCTACATGTTTGTGCTAGGTGTGTTGGACTTGAAGCAACATTGCACAGACCAATCTGTGTATGACAAAAATACCATGAGAGCGATTTGAAAGATACAGAGCCATCTGCTCGATAATTGTTCTCGCTGTACTTTGATGTTATACACGGTTCGGTCTGTGTAGCGCCGCTTCAAGTCAAACACACCTAGGCCTGGTGTCACAGACAGGGCTTAGATTAAGCCAGGATTAGGCCTTAATTCAATTAGGACATTTAAGTAGCATTTATAAATGTGCCTTAGAAAAAAAAAAACATTACTGCTGTGCATCTTGAGACAAAACATATTTTAAGATAATCAGTGCAAGTTGCTTTCAGTTAAAACAGCTCAAACATGCATTTAAGTCTGGGACTAGGCTTAAGACTTATGTGTGAAACCACAGGATTATGTCTTCGAAATAAGTGAGTCATTGAATCATTCACTTTACAGATTTGTTTTAAAAAGCTGATACATTCAGGAATTGTTCCTTGGAGATATGCTACAGTTCTGATGTCTGATGCTTGATTTGGAAATCATTTCATAAGCAGAGCAAAAAACAACAATATAACTGGCACTTAGTGTGCCCAAAATGTAAGTTACTTAAAATTAGCTTTTTTATTGAACTGCAGAATAAGAACACTGACAATTATGCTGTTTTTTTTTAATGTCAGCACAGTGGAGATTACCTGCGTCACTTGTGTGATATTGCTTAAATTTAACACAATGACATTCTTTCATTTTTAATTAACTTCATTACTTAAGCTATAAATATCCTACTTTTTTGTGAGGACCAGTTTAAGTTTTAGACCATTGGGAGTGAGGACAAAGAGTAAAGTGAGGACATTTTGGCCGGTCCTCACTTTCTGAGACCCTTTTAGGGTAAGGGTTCGGGTTAGGCACTTAGTTGTGATGGGTAAGGTTAGGGTAAGCGGGTAGAGACTGCACTGTGTCAATGAATGTCCTCATAAAGACAGATGTACAAGAATTTGTGTGTGTGTGTGTGTGTGTGTGTGTGTGTGTGTGTGTGTGTGTGTGTGTGTGTGTGTGTGTGTGTGTGTGTGTGTGTGTGTGTGTGTGTGCTCAACACCTAAGAGACATGCCAGTGAAAACCAAGAAATTTGTGATTTGTGAGGAAATCAATCACGTATATTTTCTAAAATCAAAATAAAACTGAACACCTCAATATTGCTATATTTTTGTCTGAGTGGTTGTGATTGTGTCAGGCTGTGTCATCTGCATCTTGTAGAGTAGCAGCTGGGGAGGGAGGATGAGCGGCCCGGGTAGACCACTGCAATGCCACCACACACCAAACCCTCCTTCCTAACCAGTCTAATGAGTTCTGATGCTAAACGTGCACAGTGGCAGGGTCATTTTGCAAAGAGACAAGAGGCAGGGGCAAGGAAACGTTTACTTATTTAAATGGAAAGGTCATTACTGCAGAGACACAAAGGGCCTTTGACAAATGAAGTCAAAGCCACTTAATGTCCGTTCCTCGAGCGAATGACCGTATAATACATAAAACCGCACTCAACTGCTTTGGGACTCAGTACAGATGCTCAGGGATGGCACACTGAACTTCCTTCCACTATGGTTCCCTGAGATAAAAAATGAATTGCTCCCTTATGTTTAATTTTTCATTATATAGTCATTTTACACTAAACAGCGTAAAAGATTTAATTTAATGAAAAGGTAATGTGTTTTCTCTTCGCTGTTTGAGTAATTAGATCGGTAAGCCGTCATTAGCACTGTATAACTGCATAATGCACACAGCCATCAGGCAGGGAGAGAATTGACTTCTCACCATATACACACTCTTAGCCATAAAAATGAGGACATTCCTATTTACTTCTATTGTTTTTATATACAGCTGATTATAATAGCTGACTAAGCAGACAATACACCCATCGTTTAATCAGTGTTCCTGGCAACAGTCATGTCTACAATGGACGTACAGGACTACGTCAATGGCATCAGATCTTTGAAAGACCTGATGCCATTGATGCCAAAGAAAAACAACCATTTGTCGAGACTTCCACGTAAATATTTTATATTTCTTTGTGGATCTATTTCAAGTTACAACTCTCCTAAAAATTATGTAAAAACAAAGACCAACTGATCGATCACTTTCATTAGCAGGTCTGTGTTTTTTAGACCACAAAACTTAAAGAAACTTTTGAAATTTTTTTAGATCTTTATTTTAGATTTGTTTTATTTACGAATATTTTTCTGACAATGTCATCAAAAGGCAGGGCGTCTCATATTTAGCTAGACACAAATTTGCCCATAAAATAAGTAGGGTACAACGGGGCTAAAGGCTCCCCGGGGTAAAAGCAGAGACTGTAAAAAAATAGGGTAAAAGGTAAAAGTTGCTCCATAAATGTTCAATACAAACATATATTTTTGCTGCAATCATACACTATGGGAGTAGTGAAAAGTATATTTTTTTTTCTTAAGGTGTGCCTTTAGCCCCTTTGTACCCTATATTTAAGTAAACACTCAGAAAGTAGTATCTGATTAAAGTGACAAGATGAACATAATGAAATATCAGGACATGGCTGCGCTTTAAAGGCAGGGTAGGTAGGAATGGTCTAAAAAACTTCTTTTTCAAATTTGTTTAAACTTTATGTTCATATCAATACATAATTAAAATGTAAGTACTCTGAAAAAGAAAGTATAAAAATCGAGTGTCTGTAGACCTCTCAGGACTGTTTTAAAGACAGTTCATTATTTCCATTCACTCCACCCCCTCCCTTCTGGGCTCCTTCCAAAGCCACGCCCCCAAAACACATGAACGCGCGACTCCAACCGCTGAGCTGAAGACGCATTATTTACCTGAGACAAGCAGAGAGGAAGGAGCACAGTGCATGTAGTGACATCATGTCAGAATCACATGTAATAAAAAAATCTAACGCTAATTGCTTATGAATATAAACAAATAAGATGTATTTTAGTACTCACTATCAAGCTAGCATATTGATATTGGTAAATTTAAAATATATATTTTTTGATTTGCTAACGAGCTAGTTATATAAGCTAAAAACAGGTTGCATTGATACACTTTTTTACATTACCATCAGTTATATTGTGATGAAGATGAATTTCGTGTAAGATTCATAACATATATGGTGTTCTGCATGTAGGGGTGGGAGATATTGACAAAAATGAATATCTCGATATTTTTTTCCAATATCTAGATATAGATATTCAGGCGATATTTTTGCCATCCTTCAAAGAAATGTGAGCAAACTGGCAAAGAAGGTCCAGTTGGTCTTTTGACTTGCTGCATTTGACCTATATTATTCTAGGCTATAGAAAAAACAATAAAGGAGCTAACTAAACAGAATCTGTGGCACCCCCTACTTTTTCCACTTACAAAAAAAAAAAAAAAAAAAAAAACTTAACTAGGCACTTCTTGCAACAGTGATTATTAAATCAAACAACAATATTGTTGATGATCAATTCAAAGTAAAAAAAAATTAACATTTTCAAAACGGTATAAATCCATTCATTTTTCCCCCAAAACGCTATAAATCCATCTTTTTTTTTTTTTTTTCTAAATTTATGGTTTGTCTTTTTAAAAAAGTTTTTGTCTTTTATTTTTCGTGTTTGCATTTATGAGGAAAAAACAATATTACTTGACAGTTCTCCATTATGGACGCGAGCGCTCTGAAAGCTGCACTGAGACTTTCAAACTTTAACAGAGACCTCAAAACAGAAAGCACAAAGCCTTTCTTTAAAACGAATTTCGTTTTGTATTAATTGTATCTTAATTTTAATATTTTTTTTTTCATTAATTCATTAATATTTTCATTCCTGCATTAAATACATAAAGTAAATATAGGCTATCAATCACAACATAAGGTGCTTGAACTGGAGATTATATCATCGTGAACCGAACCGTAGCCTCGCCTCACAGGCCTAAAAAATGTGGAATATATTTACAGAAATCTGGTTCTAAACAAAACCATCCAAAACAAAATAAAACTATGTAGCCTAAATGTGCATTTCTCCGGTGCATGCGTTCACTAGCCTACTGCGAAGATCGCGAGTCAAATATCGTCAACTTCATCTTTGCAGCCGACACAGAAATTAATAAACAATTAAAATGTCTTATTGCAATATTTTACACATTCATAATCATTACTTTTGCTGGTTCTTTGAGGCAGCTTTTTAGGTTTATGGCGTTTTGGAAAAGAGCTCTTCACGTACAAACACCGTTTCACCAAGGCACAGCAGCCCTTCAGCACATAAGAACAAAAAGAGAAAAAGCACGGACTTACTAATTACGAAACTTTGATGTGGTTGAACAGCTGAAACAGTCACAAATTCCTCTGCAACTCAAACATTCGAAGGAAGAGAACAGCATTACAGTTTTCAGCGCGTCCTCCTTTGATTGCTGTGTTGTGACTGGAAAAGTGCATGCAGGAGCACATGCGCAAAATGTAGGTTTGTAAAATGTCCTTTTGTAAAATAAAAATAATTTTAGGGCGAAGCAGAGGAGGTCGTGCAAGAGGCCGTGGCGTGCAACTAGGGTCCGAGGAAGTAGAGGCTGAGGACGGGGTGGTCGCTGGAAAGCTACGCTGATATTGACACGCGTTTTATTTCTTTGTTTATCCAAAGACTTTTTGTTCATTACCTTTTCTTGTACTGTCTTCTTTTTTTTGCCTTGTTTGCCTTCACTAACTGCATGCCGGTAATGTGAATTTTGATTGCTCTTTCTCTGCCATTGTTTTGCTATTCCTAGGTTCAGTGCCTCTCGAATTCCTCAAATCAAACGTGCGCGCGGCCGCGCGCAAGTGGGCAGATCCCGTGGCAAAAGGGTTGTTGCCATGGTTGCGAGAGAGAGTGACAGTCGCCTAAGCCAATCCTTTGATTCGTCCCGAATCGAAATAATGAGCTGTGTTTAATACAGATTAAACGGTCTAGAGTCACTTGATTTTTATACTCTTTTTTTCAGAGTACTTACATTTTAATTATGTATTGATATATATAGAAAGTTTTAACAAATTTGGATCTTTTTTTTTTTTTATAGTCCTACCTACCCTGCCTTTAACTATTTGAACATTTATTTATATCCCACAATGGACGGAAAACAAATTAAAAATCTGATCTTTAGATACATTGGACACTTTGGTACATTTCAAACTGAAGTTAAAACTAATTATCATCTAGACACAGCTCATAAAACAGACTGATTTTATCATGACATCTGGTCACCCTCTATCCAATCACTGCAGATGAATATAGTATTGGAGGGATTCTCCTGCTCCTCCCTCTCCCTCTCCCTCTCCCTCTCCCTCTCCCTCTCCCTCTCCCTCTCCCGTTTCCTCGGGCAATGATACTACAGCTGTCACATAGGACATTTCCACCAGTTACATGCCACACACACACATATGGAGCACACGGTGGTCACACAAGTTGCCCCACAGGAAACACGTGCCAAGGATTCATTTTAGATTCAGCTGATGGTTTTCTGAGGGGTGTGTGTGTGTGTGTGTGTTCAGGGATGCCCATCTACCAGCTTTGAGGTAAAATAGGATGTTTTTTTCTTCTTTTATGAGGAGTTCCTTCCCAGCTTCTTTTTTATTTGTGAAAGAATCTAGACAAGAAAGTATCATTCTGTCACTCCAAATCCAATGGCTAGGCTGAGCAGAAAGAACACTATTCAATTTGAATGGAAACATTTTAATGCATTCTAGCTCTCCATATGGCAGAATTGTTTTTTTGCAATGGAAAATATTGCTACATTTTCATCTAATGTCTCATATTCAGAAAACATACGTGACCATACATATGTCATATCCTGATGTATATATGGTACATATCCTGTG
The DNA here is from genome assembly GCF_963993115.1 of Abramis brama. Taxonomy (NCBI): domain Eukaryota; kingdom Metazoa; phylum Chordata; class Actinopteri; order Cypriniformes; family Leuciscidae; genus Abramis; species Abramis brama. Next base: position 42,786,233 of record NC_139966.1, on the reverse strand, counting down.
CAAGACAGGATATTCTATGGGGGAAAAAAAGTTTTTTCAGTAGACTAAAACATGAACACTTTCTTAAATGTCTTTTAGGAGTTTAACGTGGTTACAGAGATCCACTCGAAAGTGTTTATCTAAGGTCGGAGTGTCCTGATGGAAGATAGGTCAAGGTCAAAAGTTCAAAGCCTTTAGGCTGCTAATGCAAAAGCTACCGGAACCATCCATTCCATTACATGCTCTCATATATGCCTCTGCTTTTCAGAGATATGATTAGAAATCACTTACAGAGTGATACCCCTGACCCTTTGATGGCCACTGATTAAAATCTGGGGGGGTGGGGGGGTTGGACACATTAAAAACAATCCCTCCCCGAGCCCACATTCACTCTCATTTGCAAAGAGTTCAAATGAAATGACAAACAGCATCAGCCATCAACTAATGGAGAACAGCTTTTGATGGCTACCATGGTCATCCATATAGCAGGATTAAGGAACGCTTACCTGCAATTGAGAGAAATCGTTCCTTCTAAAGACCTTCAGAGTAAAAGCAATAGTGATTGAGGAAAATAATAGAGCCCTCTCACTTTGATGCTGAGAACAGGTGAGTTCATGTCTGATGCAGCGAAAAAGAAAATTGATGGCCATTTGATATAATCCTTTTTCTTCTATTGAATCATTTCTAATCATTTCCCTCTATATTAAATTAGAAAGTTCTTAATCTGTGGAACAGGACTGGTTGTGTTTTGGATTAGAGGTAATCTAATTTAGCCACTCTAGAGAGCTGTTGTTCTCCCTCCCTGGAGAATGATAAACTTTCCAGACATTGAAAAAGAGCAGCCATTTCAAACAGCGGGCAAAAGCATCTGACAGACAGGGATATTACCATATCAAGCAAGCAAACAAACATACCACCATTAAAAGTCAGGCCAGTAATGCACTGAATATTTGCAGCAAGATAGAAATTATACAGCTGTAAACTATAAACTCACTTTGGCTGGAATCAATGGCATATGATCCAAAACAGTACCAATTGGTTTGTGGGTTTCAACACATTCTTGCAGATGCTTTCAAGACTATCACAAGTCGTTTTTACAGTTTCGACAACATCACATATGTTAGCAAGCTAGATAATCTCGGTGACAACTCAACTGAATTTGCAGAAACAATGTAGAATAAACCTCAGCAAGGCAACCCGATGGATGTACAAACTCAATGAATGCACAATCTTTTGTGACAATGCAACACTGGCACAAAAATGACAGTTCTGTCAACTGGCCCAAAACTCTCTCATACTTGCCACAGGCCCTTAACAATAAACCCTAAGTTCAGGGCTCAACAATAAACCCTATTTACTGAGATACTGTTGGACTGCGAATGGCATATGCAGGCTTTACTGGTGCATTAAAGGAATAGTTCATCATTTACTCACCCTCATGTCATTCCAGATGCTTATGTCTCTTCTTCAAAAGCTGCTTGAAAACCTCTAGATTCCTACATCTGGCAGTTGATCATGGAGTATCAGCAGTCTTATCCATTAGCAAGGTCTATTTGTGACAGCAAGTGGGTGAGTTCATGTGGTTCTCCTGCTTTGCGTTTCAGCATGCTGTCCATTGTGTGACCCTTAACCCGGCTGTCAGTGCTCAGTAATTCGGTTTTATCTCATATCCCAACTGCCACATCCCGTCCGCCGATCAAGTTAAACGGCACCTGCAATTGACCGCCAACCCCAGAGCATGAGCAGAGAGGGGCATCCTGTGAACAGATGGGGCTTGAATAGATTGGTGTCCGATCAGCTTTAAACATTACATCAAATTACACTACATTACTATCCTGTGCTCCCAGATGTGATTATCATACAAATGGACGATTGTTCATAATGCGCTCATGATCAGGCAGGAGAGGATTCCATTTCCATGCAAAGTCAGAGCCAGAAAGCATTTTAGCACAGTGAGAGATCTGACTCGCATATGGCTTTCAGCCATGAAGGGAGAGGGTGAAGGAAGGCTGCTTGGAGGTTGCGCTCAGTATGATGAGGGTCTTTTTGGAAGTGGCGGAGTGCTGGTGAAATAACCCAAGATGACAGGCCTAGGGAGATAAGAGCAAGCACCAAGTGACAGTTCGGATGTCAAAAGCAGCTATGCATGACCCAACACTCTGCATGAATCTCCACCAAATAACCTCGCTTATCTTCTGTTGCTGCCATCAAAAGAATGGCAGACCAGTTTGGCTTTCCCCCTTTCTTCTCCCTCCCTTTTTGTCTCCAAAGAGAGTGCTGTCTTTCAGTTGAAGCAGTGATTTCAAACTCTTCTCCTGAAAGGCCATCTTCCTGCAAGTTTTGCTCCAAACACCTGAACCACCTAATCAAGGACTTCAGGATTACTCTACAATTGCATGCAGGTGTGTTAGAACTGCAGCATGGCAGCCCTATAGAGTTTGACACTTGAGCATTAGAGGTGTCTCTTAATACAAAAGCTTTGTTTGGATTAAGTTATGTTCAGCCGATCACACATTTTTCCCTCCAGCATTACACCTAACCACTTTTAGTCCATGTGCGACTCAAACCCAAGATCCTTGTCATCCAGGCACTGGATTTTACCACTAAGCCAGAGGATCTTTCACATAAAATGAGTGTTTTAAACTATATTTAAGACATGCATAAGGCCCGTATTTGGCCTATGTTTCTGAACTTGGAAAAAGCAGGATTTGAACCTGTAATCTCAGAACAACAGAAGTTGTGTTCTAACACTCTGAGCAAACAAAGAACATTTGTTTTTTGGTTGTTAGTTATGTTATTTCTAAGACATTACCACAATGAAACTATATGAAGCTATTAGAGAAGCATTGGTTGGAGGTTGTTGTCTTTAAAATATTCCTGAGAAATGACCACAACTAAACTACAATTGTTCCTTAACCTAAAATGAACATTTTAAAAGCAAGATTTGAACCTGTCATTTCAAAAGTACAAAACTATTGAAAAAAAAAAAAAAACTATTAGAGAACATTCAGTTTGAGGTTGTTGTTGTTTTTAACATAGGTTAAATCATAATTACACTTAACCATAATATGAAACTACATTCTTTCGAAAAGGTGAGATTAGAACCCATGATTTGGGTGTTATTTCATGTCTTAAAGGGAAGTGGAACACTCAGATAATTTGAGCTGAGCCAATGGAAACTGTAGCAACTTTGAATTGTATTTGAATTTTTTTCTTGCTTGTCTTCCCCTTTTAATGGTACCACAGTGAGTCACATGACATTCCATCTGCTGATTGGACACCCTTCATGACCGGCAAACGTCCATTCATGAAAGGTGTTTACACTTTGAGATTTCATCATACACCTCACAGAACTCAGCAGACCCAACCCAGAACCTGAGTAGCCTGAATCTGAATGCTCTTTCCTGACTTAGGGCTCTTAAACCAATACTTACACATTACAAAAAGATTCTTGAAACTGCACAAACTCCTTGTAAAGCTAAGGGTTTGTCTCTAAGGTGCTTGAGGCCCCATTGATGTGAAGGACCTGTGGAGTGGACCACTACCATATGTTCAGGAAATCAAACCAATTCCACCTCCCTCAGCTGCTTTTATTGATTGGGAATGCAATTCCTTTAATATTTCTAAAGCTCGTTTCCACTGAGCGGTACGGTACGGTACGGTACAGTACAGTATGATTCGGGACGGTAAACCCTGATCCGGCTTGCGTTTCCACCGCCAACAGTACTCTTACTTGATAGGCGTGGTGTAGCCTAGGCCGGAAAGAAGCGATCAACGTCATTTTCGCGCAAAGAAGAAAGCGACATAGTAAACAACAATGGATGACATATAGCAGATCTTGTTCTTGCTTCTCGGCATGTTTGTCACAAGACAAGCGCCAACATTAGGCGTTTCTTAATACCAAGTACGCAAAGTTCGGACTTGCCAAGTCCGACTCAGGAGAATGACTCCCGAGGACGCGAGTCCGGTAATTCTGCAAATGGAACAGCAGCGTTCTTGAAAGCGTTACTCAACTCGCTCTGCTTCTCCGGTTATCTCTGTATGTATATTTTAGGCAACAATAAAACTAAATATGTTATAAAAAACCACACTGCCTCTTTTCGTTTTCGTTTAAAGAAATCTTAAACATTATAGCCACACAAATGTGGTCCAGGCAACGTGTATAGAGGGTTTGCAGCTACGTCACGGTTTGGTCAGTTACCCGGGATGCGCAGCCATATTGGAGATACTTGGATGTAAACAACAGCATGGATTGCTGGAGATACTCGGATGTAAACAACAGCATGGATTGCACTGTTTATGTACTACTGAACACATTGTTACACTAATTTATGATGTCTACACCACAGAAAAAACACGTGGAAGCTGCTAAATCATATAGAGAAGGACTTAATAAGCAGGAAAGAGCGTGAAATTTTGACAAACTAAAGTTAATATGTGGTAAAGATCTGAACGAGCTAGCGTCTTAGTCGTGGACTGACGACCCGACAATTCTTCCTTCTATTTCTTATCCCGACATTGTCCAAATCCGATTTTTGTTCATATCCGATTGAAATCTGATCAGAATTAGCTAACGTGAACAGCAAAAAAATCACATGAAATCCGTTTCAAGCTACATCCATATGTGGTTTGTAATCCTATTCAAATCACATATCAGGAAATCCGCTTCAGTCTGAATGCTCTGATCGGATTTCGCGTGGTTTATGTGACTTTCTCACGCCACGTAAAATGTAAACGTCAGGCGTTGTTATAGGAAACATACTGAAAGTCGCTGCCGAAACAAGGCTGTGTTGTTGGAGTGCCGGATGAGCAGAAATTTTTTATTTTTGAAACATATTTTGAAACCGGCGTAGACAAGAGCGCGGAAAAAAGCTGTGCATACCCATAAAAAAGCTGACGCAGTAGTCCAGCGCGGCGGCTACACATCTCCATGTTGTAAAATTTAAATAAGACATCTCTATTGCAAATGCAAACCCCTCCATCAACGCAACATCATTGCCATATTGCCAAAGAGCTGCATAGCAGCTATATCACCCTGTAGGCCCAAGACTGGTTGCCCACTGAAGCTAAGCAGGGTTGAGCCTGGTTAGTACCTGGATGGGAGACCTCCTGAGAAAACCAGGTTGCTGCTGGAAGAGGTGTTAGTGAGGCCAGTAGGGGGTGCTCACCCTGTGGTCTGTGTGGGTCCTAACACCCCAGTGTAGTGATGGGGACACTATACTGTCAATGAGCACCGTCCTTCGGATGAGACGTTAAACCGAGGTCCTGACTCTCTGTGGTCATTAAAAAATCCCAGGATGTCCTTTGAAAAGAGTAGGGGTGTAACCCCGGCATCCTGGCCAAATTTGCCCCTTGGCCTCTGTCCATCATGGCCTCCTAATCATCCCCATATACTGATTGGCTTCATCACTCTGTCTCCTCTCCACCAGTAAGCTGGTGTGTGGTGGGCGTTCTGGCGCAATATGGCTGCCGTCGCATCATCCAGGTGGATGCTGCACATTGGTGGTGGTTGAGGAGATTCCCCCTTCCATGTAAAGCGCTTTGAGTACCTAGAAAAGCGCTATATAAATGTAACGAATTATTATAGAGACACGGATCTGAACAGTTGCGATACACAGTGTGGACATTAGATCAGATTCCAATCGGATACAAAAATAATCGAATTTGGACTGACAGTGTGAACGTAGCCATAGTGAACTACTTTACGTCAACATTTTAGCCATAGTCAATGCTTCATTTACACATGTGGTTGATGAGCTGATAGTACAGACCAAAACACGACCATCTTTCAGCAGCAATAATCAGCCAAATTTGCGAGTCCGTTCAGTTCAGTGGAATTATTTACGTTCAGTTCCACATATATTCACTGCATGTATAACGTTAGCCTATTTATAACAAAACGAAATATAAAACACAACCCTGCCTCTTTTCGTTTACATTTTAAAAATATTAAACTTATTAATATGGTTCAGGCAATATGTGCATTTGTACTCTGATCATCTTCACTGTAATAAAATTAAAAATGACAAAACTCAACCCTGTCTCTTTTTGTTAAATTAAATTTCAGTTTTATCAATAATAGCCATTATAAAAGTATAAGTGAAAGGTACAAGAAGCTAAACAATAAGAAATAAAGCAAACAATTCAGTCAAACATACAAAGTCAGCACTCTAACGTTATAAAAGTAAGGTTAAATAGCCTAAATATAAAGTTATGAAATTTCACTTAGCCCTCAGCCAAAACGATTGGCCAAGGAACAAATTATAGATTCACGAGACCAAAGATCGCCCGTTAGATATACACAAGATGAAAGATATCTCATGTTTAAACACTAGAGGACTAGCCTAGGAAAGGCTGTTCCAGGCGGGGTAACATGAGCGCCGAGCACCCGGTGATCGCCTGGAATGGATCTCACAACCTGGATCAAATTTTCATACATCTTTATAAAATAAACCACAGATTTGAGCTTTGAACAACTACATTCTCGTCTGAAAAACTCTTAAAACTACATTTCGTGACACAACAGTAGTATTGTATTTCAACTGTATATTAAAAAAAATGGCGCCTCTTATGTTGTCATTCCCCTTGTAGCACTCGCAAGTGACGATACTCTGTCAACCAATCAACGTTCTGCAGTGAGTCTAGCTCCACCCTTTAGTACCATACCACTGTGCTATAGGTACCCCAACGGAAGGGTACCGAAAAAGTGGTACGGTACGGAATTTTGGTACCATTCGCAACTTTTGACAGTGGAAACGGAAATAATTGCGTTCCATACTGTACCGTACCGTACCGTACCACTCAGTGGAAACGAGCCAATATGCTGTAGACCTTGGGGCCTTTAACTTCTACTGTTTACAGCTGTAGCTTCTTTGACTCTTGTGAAATAAGCTCACATAATTCTTGTCATAAGCAGATACTTTCTTTCATATTAACTGAAACGCTTCATAGCCAAGAGAGAGAGAGAAAAAAAAAAAGAAAAAAAACCCAGAGGATTGGTCAGAAAACCGATTTGTCGCAGTTGGTGTAGCCATGGTGATGAGAGGAAATCTTTTTGCTCCACTCTGAGACAGCAGCCTCTTGTAGATGACATTTTCTGTGAAAAAAATAGTCAAGCTAGTGAAACAAAGAAACAGGCTACATTGACTTACCCTGACATCCTGTATCAGATTTGTCTCTAACTAGTGTGAGAAAGATGTTTAAAATATTTGGCTGGTCAAACATGTGCGCTAATATTTTGTTGTCTGAATACAATGCAACAACAGACTGCTATGGTGTGGTAAATGCACCATCCTTTGAAATTAATCAAATTAATCTCTCGCTACCTACAGGTGCGCAACAGGAAGTGATGGAGAGGAGGATAAAAAGAGGTACGCATGCGAACCTCATTCACACATTAACAGGATATCCTGGGGGAAGTTAAAGACTACTGTGAAGGCACCCACCCTCAACACACACGGTAACCATCACCATCCGCAATGAAGACAAACTGCTCATCTTGTTAGACAGCCCTGCAGCCATACTGGGTATGATTAGGCTTTAGGCATAAAGAAACGACATGAAACAAGACAGACTCTCTTACGGAAAACACAAACACCTGTGTCATTACACGTGTTAATCAGCTCTTCAGATCCACACACAGCATGTAAACATTTACATGAATCATGTACATGTTTAATGCATATTTACTAGGAACTCTATATCATTCACACATGGTCTTGATGGTGGATTTGTCCTGAAGCCCATGTGGAGTGGTTCCTGGAAGAGACATATTGATATACTCTAAGAAAATGGAGCTTCATCATTTGAAAATCATGGCAAGTAAAAATTAAGCAAATTAAGAAATATATTTCACTGTAAAAATAAAGTGTCAAGTATTTAAGGAAAAATTACTTTATTTTACAGTAAAAATACAAAATTACAATACTAATTTGTATTGTCTCAGACATTTTCAAATGTTAAACCATACAGCTTTTATTTTGGCAGACAACTGCAGGGAGTCCTTTATGTTTTGTTGGCAATAGGTATATAAATGCTTCCTATTACACAAACCTTGTGAAAATGGTGGCCCACACTGCGTTGAAAAATACTGTAAGTGACCTAAACTCAGATGTAGAGATGGAGTTCATGTGGAGCAGCATTTACTGTACATGAATCAGCCGCACTGAGACACTGAAAACTCTGGATCATGAGCTGCACATGTGTATATCTACGGTGACCGGGAGGGGACATGTTCGGTTCACTTATTTTTGTCGTGGCCACAACATATAAACTCGTGGGAATGTGATATTAAGTCGTGGGAACGTCATCATATCTCGTGGGAACGTCATATTAAGTCGTGGCCACGAGATCATATGTTGAGGGAACGATATATTTTTCTCGTGGCCACGACTTCATATTTTGAGAGAACGACATCTATTTGTCGTGGCCACGAGTTGAGGGAGCCACAGCGGCCAATAGAGCTCGGGCGTAGACGTTATGGAATGATGCATTGTGGGTAACGGCGGCCATTTTAGAGGCAACGCAGAAGCGTTCGGAATAAAGTAATAGTGTAGCCGACCGGTCTCCACCGGCACAGAGAAAGAAAGAGAAAAAGTTATGGGCCGTGACAAAAAAAGTTGGCTATACCGTATACTGACAAACTTAATAATGAAGCCAAACAACGCTACTTAAAAAAAAATTAGATTATAGGCGAATCGATCCCTATGAATAAAGTCTGGAGTAGGCTAATACCAAGCCTCAGTTTCCCTGATATTTTCCTACCTGGTCTGTGGAGTGAGCGCTTACACCTCCGATCCAGAGCCCTCGGCAACAACATTCACACACACATTTTAATTGTTTAATAAACAAATGTTTTTGTTTTTTTGTCACAGTCGGCTGCAAAGATGAGGTTGACGATGCTGATTGGCGATCTTCGCTGTAAGTGAACGCGCCAGAGAGAAATGCAAATTGCATACGGATTAACTTACATAAGCAGAGAGCTGTCTGTTTTCTTTCGTTTTGAATTGTTTGTTTAAAAGTAGACACTTTTAGAAAAGTAGAAACTTGTCACTGGAGGCTCACTTGCAGTTCACAAATGGATGAGTGCAAGATCTGCAGATCTACAAAGTAAACGCGGAGAAAACAATCGTCCGCACCGTGAACCAAGCATCAGTGGTGACACACACACACACACACACACTTGTCAGATTCTGTGAGCTACGAAGCTTGTCTATGCGGGTTTGTTACACTTCAGGAGTAATTTATCATACGTGCAATAATCCACTGTTTTCGTCCGGTTGACGACCAGCGGCGACCCAAGCCATTCGACGAAAATAGGGAAAACTAATATGATTTATGAGGCGTTTGCCCTGTCGATCATGAGACCGATTACAGCAGTTCACAATACAGCAATACTGAACCATTTTCCAAAAAATAACCTAAATTAATGACCAAATGATCAACGTTACCTACTGCCTACTATACGCTACTATACAGTACATCTACTTCCGTACCGTGATTCCCACAATGCATTGCGGCGTGACGCAACGATCCCGAGCTCTATACTGTAACCGTACCATAGCATAGACTTGGCTACAGCAGAGATGGAGATGACAGAAGAAATAACATTTTACTTTAAATTAGGAATGTCATATAAAGATATAGTTCGGTCTTTGGCATTAAGACATGGGTACGTTATAAGTGAAAGACACATTCTTATGCTGAGTCCCAATTCGCATACTATCCGTCCTAAATAGTATGCGAAACTAGAATTAGTACGTCCCAAATCGTAGTATGTTGAAATGAGTAACGTTATTCCAAAGATACCCGGATGGTCTATCCGGATGGTCTATCTTGGTTTATCTTGTAGGGTCCGATGAAGATACTGAGCACCATTGCAGGCTACAAAACAATAAATAAAAAGGCTCTAGTACAGTGTCATGCAAGTGTCTTTTTTATGTATTTCTTTTGATGTTTCTGTCTGACTTATTTGTAGTAATACTGTGGCTGTACAAATGTTAACTTGATCAGTCCAACCAAAGAAACATGGTTACTACACTTTTACTATAGTAAAAGCATGGTTCATTTTCATCGGGGTATTTTTAAGTATTATACATAAGTATAAGATTAAGTATAAAATAAGTTAAACAATAGTTACACTATAAACTTTAAATATTTGAACACACATTTGCACATGAACGTCAGAACCAGCCGCCTCACAAACGACCTGCGTTTGGTTGATCTACGACGACGCCCTGCTTCACTTCTCAATTTGGTAAAACACATTGTAAATGTATTGTGGAAAAAAAGATGGGAATAGTAAATAAAATTGTATTGGATATATAAGAATGAATGAAATGTAAAATGTTTTGTTAACAGTCGCGGTGTGCGTAACTAGGCAACCACGTTCTCGTTTACGTTGCATGACGTCATCGAAGTATGTCCCAGAACGTGCATACTCTTTTGCTACACACTCAAAAGTATGTACTTTTTCATCACAAAAAAAAGTACATACTTTTAGGTCGTAGTATAAGTAGGCGAATTGGGACTCATCCTCAGACTTTTTTGTCGCACGCATATTTAGGGACCGTCTCAAAATTACATGCGACATTGGCATAAACGTTTCTAACTTCAATAGCATTTGAAGACAATGACTTACAGTCATAAAACCAACTGTACATTGTTCACCCAGGTCTCATGTATGATGCACACCTTTTAGATTTCTGATATTTATGACAATAAACTGCTAAATCATATGCAAATATTGCTATGTATTTCACTACTGCCACATACCTGACACCTAGATGAACAATGTACAGTTGGTTTTATGACTGTAAGTCATTGTCTTCAAATGCTATTGAGCTTTAAATATGGTCATATTCTGTATATGATCCCATACAGTAGTGAAATACATAGCATTATTTGCATATGATTTAGCAGTTTACTGTCATAAATATAAAAAAATATTAAAGGTGTGCATCATACATGAGACCTATATGAACAATGTACAGTTGGTTTTATGACTGTAAGTCATTGTCTTCAAATGCTATTGAGCTTTAAATATTGTCATATTCTGTATATGATCCCATACAGTAGTGAAATACATTGCAATATTTGCATATGATTTAGCAGTTTATTGTCATAAATATCAAAAATATTAAAGGTGTGCATCATACATGAGACCTATATGAACAATGTACAGTTGGTTTTATGACTGTAAGTCATTGTCTTCAAATGATATTGAGCTTTAAATATTGTCCTATTTTGTGTATGAACCCATACAGTAGTGAAATAGGCCTACATAGCAATATTTGCATATGATTTAGCAGTTTATTGTCATAAATATCAAAAATCTAAAAGGTGTGCATCATACATGAGACCTGGGTGAACAATGTACAGTTGGTTTTATGACTGTAAGTCATTGTCTTCAAATGCTATTGAAGTTAGAAACGTTTATGCCAATGTCGCATGTAATTTTGAGACGGTCCCTAAATATGCGTGCGACAAAAAAGTCTTAAGAATGCGCTTCATGTGTCTTTCACTTATAACGTACCCATGTCTTAATGCCAAAGACCGAACTATATCTTTATATGACATTCCTAATTTAAAGTAAAATGTTATTTCTTCTGTCATCTCCATCTCTGTACAGTACGGTTACAGTATTGGCCGCTGTGGCTCCCTCAACTCGTGGCCACGACAAATGTCGTTCTCTCAAAATATGAAGTCGTGGCCACGAGAAAAATATATCGTTCCCTTAACATATGATCTCGAGGCTACGACTTTGCATTGCGTGGCCACGACATAATGATGTCCTTACCTCAACAAAATGATCTCGTGGCCACGACTTAATATGACGTTCCCACGAGTTTATATGTTGTGGCCATGACAAAAATAAGTGAACCGTACATGTCCCCTCCCGGTCACCGTACGGCGTACGCACATATATTTAGTTAATTAAATCACAGCCTTTGCGATTTGATAATCGCTCTAAGCCATATCGCAATTTTAAGTTTATTTTGATTAATCTTTCAGCCCTAATGCCAAGACTTTTTGCAAAGTGAGGAATGATGCTTGTAGGCCTGTAGAGGTATTATTATCGGTATACAGAATTGTAGGCCAGTGGTTCCCAAACCTTTACACATTTCAGTGGTGGACAAAGTATTTTTACTTTGTTGCTGTTAAATACCATTTTTCAAGTAGGCCTATCTTTACTTTTTCAGAGTATTTTAATTTTGGGAAACTTTTACTTCACTACATTCCAAAGCATATCATACTTTTTACTCGTTCCTTGTTATCGTAAACTGAAGAAATCAACACCTGCTCAGACCTCCAGGTGTCCTATTCATAAACTGACTGATTCTTTGCAATCAACCTGTTAAAGGGATATTTCACCCAAATAGGACAATCCTGTCATCATTTACACACCCTCAAGTTGTTCCAAACCAGAATTTCTTCCTTCTGCTGAACACATAAAGATAGATATTCTGAAGAATGTTAGTAACCAAACAGTTGTGTGGGTTGTGAGTAAATGATGACAGAATTTTCATTTTTGGGTAAAGTATCCCTTTAAATCGGCTCACGAATCGCAACAATTAATTGGTGAATTGGACTGATCCGATCAGCGCGCGACTGATGGCATGAAAAGTGTCACCAATTGAGTTGTAGGATTGTTAAAAATAAAAATACACATTAAATAACGTAAATGAATGCCCATGCAACTTCCCTGCTGCCGTAACAGTTTCAAATGATGTAAAACTGGTATGTTTGTACAGCTTTCTTCTTAAAATGTTAACCCATTGTTGTGACGTCGTTTTATATTGTTAATATCAACAACACACATTTTGTTTTTCCTTATTTCTATAATAAATGGCTATTTTATTATTCTCTACGGCTGCCCAGTGGTCGAGAAGAGGCTAAGTCGACCAAAATTGTATTCAGTTAGTTGCAGCAAAAAAAAAAAAAAAAAAAAAAAAACCTCCACAGGAAGTGGCAAAGTCAGCAGTCCGTGAGGGACAGACAGATCGTTAACTGCGGCGGGTCTTTGTGATAATTACAGTAGGCTATATGTCGGGCAGGATATCCAAACATTCAACAATCACCCATCGACCTCAAATATAGCCTTATCAGTTTAAACAAAATGTAAGTAACTTTGCCGCTCGGTCTAAAGTCAACCTAGATAAATGTGCGATATCAAAGTGTGGTGTGTGGAAGCTCGAAGCTTCGCGCTTTACTGCATGACTGTTGTGAGATCAGTTGCCTTTTACCTGATATCACCGGAAACATCTTCAAATACTCATTTATGGTCAGATACATCATTCAAAACTGCCAAGGGTCTACTTTTATTTGTGTAAACTCACAATAACAACAAAACGTTGTAAAATAAAGAAAACAAACAGGGCTCTAGTCGACTAGTAAAATCTTTTGTCGGGGAGAGCCCTATTATTTTCACTTGTTTGCTTTGCACACTTGAATTAATTATCGGTAGTAGTTATCAGAATATGAAAGTTTTTGGTAATAAATCGTTTTCTTACTTGCAAGATCTGCATAATCTTCCTCATTTACTAGTGTTGGCTTTAAAAAAAAGAGAAAGATAATTCACAGTGATGTCAGACTGAGATGTAACCTATTTTAGCTCTAACGTTATCTGTGTGTCTAGTACATTAAACCCCCTTCCCTACATATATTTTTTGAGCAGTAGGATGGAGTACGTAAAATTGCAAAATCATCAGTCAGTACTTTTTACTTTTAATAATTTAAGTACATTAAAAATCAAGTAAAATTGAAAAGGAGTACTTAATACTCTTAACTTACTGGAGTCATATTTTATTAAGGTATCTGTACTTTTACTCTATTTACTTATGTCTCATCTAAAACACCTGATTCAAATTATCACATCATTAGTAGAGACTGCAAGCCCTGAATAGGATTATCCAATATAAGAGAAACACTCAAAATTTGCAGTGGACAGAGGCCTTCAGGACAGGTTTTAAAATTTCCTTTTTTCAACTTCAGTTCTTTACTATAGGATGGTATTTTTGGGATGGTGCTGTTTGAGCCCACGAGGGATAGAGAAGTAGGAGTATAGAAGGAATCTTCATATTAAATATTGATGTAACAGGAAGCCCTCAAGTTCTCACAGAAGAAAACCGCTCACAATTCTCAACACTGTTATTTAGGAAAGGACTGGGGAAAGAGAGTATGATGGGAATTTTGTCAGCTCCACTTTATGTTCAACAAATAGCACAGCAGTGGTGCCTTCTATATTTATTTGGGGTTACCCATTTCAAGTTCCACATCTAGAGTAGCCCGCACTGAATCCACCTTACAGTTGAGATTACCTGAATTTCTGTCTTGTTACGTAAACTTTTTTTTTTTCCAGAGGCAGTCAGGATGTAGGTGCATAACCCGAGAGCTCTCCAGAGACATGACGAAATCGTGGAAACTTTGGTGTAACAACGGGCACGTACTCACAAACATTCAAGTTAGTAGCCTTTTCTTTGTTGTTGTTCTTGTGTCAAAATCATGAACAGTATGCCCTGGGCTAGAGCGCTTTCTGCTGGTTTCCCTCCACACATAATGAATGACCCTTGAACAAAGATTTTGCACCACCTCTGATGAACGTCACATGACAACCATGTGTATGTGTGTATTTGACTCTCAATAGAGGACTGGATCCGTCAAGGTCCATTGCTTCTTTTGAAAGTCCAGTTTTATAATGGGATCTGCTGATATGTGACGTGAACGCAGGGATGTGGATGAATGAACAGAGATAAATATGAGTCCAAATGTCTCAAAGTGGCCTGAAAAAAAAAAAAAACCTCCTGGTGACCTTGGGAAGATAATACAAGAACAGAACTGTTAAAGTCAGCATGAAACAGAAGTTGTGATTGTCTTTTCTTCCCTATTGTGATGTATAGTTGAGTAAAATAGCAAACACAGTTTTCGTTTGAAAACCTATCTTTTTCTCTCTGTTTTGGCCTTCCGTTCACACTTTCTATTAATGAAAACGCTCTCCAAAGTGGATACATTTGAAAATATCGTTTTCGCATTGTAAAGTGGACTGTCAAAACGGAGGTATTTAGAAAGGATGACGCAAGTTTAATCGTGATGCATATTGTACCAATAGATAGTACCAATTCATTTTTATACCGGTATTGTGCCTGTTATGTGCTATTCACTTTCACACTGTTGCTAAAATATGTTACTTTGCAAACTCTTCATCACAGTCCTGCAAAGATGACAGAAAATTTACTCACATTTGCTGTCCTGTGACAAAACATGAGAGCATTTGGCGTTTTAGACCAAACATATTATGGTGACTGAGTGCGACCTGGACGCATCAGTGAATGGCGAGATATTTTACTAAATAAAATTATCCTGCCAGAAGAATTGCGCAGTAACTTTGTTTATTTTTCCGTATGTATCATCTCAGTGAGCTTTTGTGAGGACGCATGTGAATTTGGTGTTTTCAGACTTTTGAGTGTGGATGAGAAACTTTTGGAAAACGCTAGTGTGGACAGAGAGTGTTTTTAAACCAAACGCCATTTTCAAATGTATCCGGATTAATGTAGACGTAGCCTTGGATTTTGTCCATTCTTGTGATTTCATGTGATGTCATGTGAGTGACAGGTTTTCCCGCCCTTGCACCATAGATGTCATTGCTAGAAGGATTTTAATTAAAAATTATGAGGACACATGAATTAAAATAAATGATGTGCATGGATAAATAATTTATTAAATATACTGCAGTGGTCAATTTTGATTTCATGGTGACTTTAAACAATACAATTCCAAAGCTCGAGCCTTTTCGTATATTAAAAGGTGATGTGTGCATATTTTTCTTTTTTCCTTAGTTGTGTAAAAAGCACCACCAACATGTCATAAAATGAGAAAGTGTGCAGGGTGATGAGTCAGTCAGGCATGTAGTGCACACTTAGTCTTTTAACACATCTGTGGAAGACATGAAGAGTTCATTTACGTGTATTCTTTCGGAAGGGGATACGACTCGTTTAAAGCAGAGTAATTAGAGGGCTACCCTGTGTGTCAATGATGAGGACGAGAAGAAAGGGAAGCTGATTGGAGAGCACTCCTCTCAACACTTCCTGTTTGAATGCTTGCGAAAACGGAACCCATCTGTTTAAACAATGCACAATTACCAGCATTTTTAACAGCTAAATTCGTTAAAGTGATTAGTCCTGTGTTTACCATAAGCAACACTCTGTACACAAGATAACAGGCTCATCTGCATATGCTAATTAGGGCAATTAGATATGCTCCACAGTGTAATTTCTATTCAGCCAACCTACAGGCAGTTTTAGGAGATTATCAGAAATAATGAAATAAATCAATCAATCACATAAAGGCTAATATATGCGCAACAAATGGCGAGGGGCATCCCGAGCGACAGATTTAATGTCACAAACAGCAGAAATAAACCTGGTCTACAACAACGGTCATCTTCTCTTTTAAGTGATTACTAGCTTCCTGACAATGCGATAACGATGGACTGAGAAAAAAAGGTACAATTCCCTATAATTTCTCTGACCTCCCAGTGTTCACTGGAGTGGTTTGACAAATATTATTGGTGTTAAATGTAATATTATGTGTATAATATGCTTTATTAGAGCTGCAGGATTCTGGATAAATTGAGAATCACAATTTTCATGTTTAAAATAGATATCACGATTCTCTTACGATTCTGAATAGACAACATGACATGTCATTTACTAGAGATCCTGACAAAATGTTTATGGCTATTTAAAAATAAATTCAAATGAATTATTGTTTGAAAATCGTTTAAGTGAATGATTCAATGACTTCACGTTACATTTCTGGATCAACGTTTTTGAACAAATCTCTTGAATGAATGATTCAATGAATCACTCATATGGGCTGCGTCTGAAATCACATACTCTCTAGAGTAGATACTTAATTTGAATAAGTAATTACTTCACGACAGCTAAAAAAGTATGTTCTAAATAGTATGAATGTGTGTAGTATGAATGTAATCCGAATACTACATTCGCTATGTTGTCACTGTCATGTGACCTACCAGCGTCAGTTACGTCGTTTCACTGCCATTCATAAATCCTAGTGGCCTCATGGGATAGTAAAGTGTACATCGTATGCACACTTCAGAATCTTGTCGGAAGTAGGTCATCCGGGTACTTTTTGCCTACTCTTTTATGAGTACTATGAATTCAGACATACTACAGTTTTGTCACGTACTGTATTTCGCCTACTGTATAGTTGAGAAGTATGCGATTTTGGATGCAGCCACAGACTTCACTTGTTTCATTACTTGATGAATCAGTGTTTTTGAACAAATCTCTTGAACGAATGATTCAATGACTCCCTCATGAAGACTTCACTTGTTTCATTACTAGATGAATCAGTTTAAGAACAAATCTCTTGAGTAAATGATTCAATAACAAATACATTTTTTAAGTCACTTGTCACCACCTACTGGTGTAATGATGTAATGATACAATCTTGTCAAAGGTTTAATAGACAGAACCGAATCATTGTCATTTAGGAATAAGATCGCTTGGGTGTTTGAATCGAGATCGCGATCTTTTAACAATTAATCGTGCAGCACATATCAATTCAATTTAAAATAAATGTTTTCTGTTTGAATATATTTTACAATAAAATGTATTCCTGGGACGGCAAACCAGCCATTACTTTGCTCTCTCCTACATGCATGAGGTTAGGAGAAGATAGACAGAAATACAGTTTTTTGGATGATTTGATGGTAAGTGGGCAAAGATGAAAGTGCATTTTTTCCCGCAGTGTTTTTTTTTGTAGGGTGCATGATACAAAGAGTAAACCAAGGCTCCATTGATTCTTTTCTCCCTCCATCCCTCAAGTTATTAATCAGGGCCTGCAGTCAGAAGATGTGTGGATAAACACAGAAGTGGATCAGTTTAATTTGATGCTCTGATGCGTTATCAGCGAGTAGCAGCAGATATTAAACTGGAAAGCGCCATCACTCGCATAAATACAGAAAAGGAAAAGTCTCCCTGATCAGTGTGTGTTTAGATCAATGTTTTCCTACAGTTTTTGTATTTTGTGCCCACACAGCCCCATCAAAAGGCTCAAATACACTTTCATCACCAAACCATGCTGCTCATGACTTATATTATTCAGTGATTAATGATTCATTTTAGTTTTAAACTTTAACTTAAAAAACTGTCAAAGAAAGAAGCAACTGTTTTGCTTTTTTAATAGGTTAAACAAAAAATTTAAACACTTCCAAGTACCCTGGAATCTAGTAAACCTGGTATGTAAAAACCCTAACTGGGAATCACTGGTTTAGAGAGAGAGAGAGAGAGGCAGGAGTTGCGTTCCAAATGACACACTATACGCGATGCACGTATATGTACTCAACCATATAGTGTATGAATTTTATACGTTTTTTTTGTGCTTCTGAATCTGATGTCTGATGCCCCTCCCCCTCCGTGACAGTTGAGTGCATGAAGTGTCCAACATTCCACACTTCGTTCTTTAAGTGCATCATCAAAGTGCACTTTTTCTTTATAGAATTTTCAGTGTGAACACACTACTCGTACTATTTATACTACAAAACGGCATAGAATAGTGCATAAGTATGTGAATCGTGACGCAAATAGGGACATTGTCTTGTACTCTGAGAATCTTGGGCTGTCAGGTGTGGTTAAGAGCCGGCCGAAAGGGCGTGGCAGCTGAGAGCGCCAGTGCAAGAAGGATAATTATAGAATCACCTGATGTTACCGTAGCAACAGAAAACAGCATGTGCATCCCGCTGCGCTGCGTTGCTACAGAGACACCCTCCTCTCCTGTTAGCACAACTGTGAACACTTAATCTGATCATTTTAGAGAGGTGCCATGTCACCTCCAACACTTGTTTTCCTGATATTCATGACAGAAACTAACGATTAAAGAAACGAGACAACGCTGTTATACCAGGCCTGATGATAACTTGGTTTCCTTCCTCTCATGACAGAGCGAGATTAGAGTTCTATCTAACAAGTCCTCTGAGATAGAGGCTCTCTCAGTGTTAGTAAACACAAAACATGGGGATGGGGAAAATGGCTGACTTAAAGGTTTAGTTCACCCAAAAATGAAAATTCTGCACAAAAAGTATTCTCGTCGCTTGATAAACTTAAGGTTGAGCCACTGTAGTCACTTGGACTATTTTAACGATGTCTTTACTAACTTTTCTGGGCTGGCAGATGAAATTACATATAAGCCTATGAAGAAGTGAGCCAGCTCTCAGATTTCATCAAAAATATCTTAATTCGTGTTCCGAGGATGAACAAAAGTCTTACGGGGTTGGAACAACATGAGGGTGAGTAATTACTGACAGAATTTTCATATTTTTGGTGAACTAACCTTTTAAACACTACGGGTCTCGCTGTCTACATGACTATAAAGTTTAAAGAAATGTTTTAAATGGAAATATTTTGTAACATTATATAGTAAATGTCTTTGCATAACTTTTGATCAATACAACACATCCTTGATGAATTAAAAACATTCTTAATTCTTAAAAAAAACCCTACTGTTTGAACGCTAGTGCACATTAATTCAATACCCTTGAAATATTTATCCCACCTCCAGAGTCATCTGATTGGTCCATTATTTAAAGCTGACGTAGATCAAATTTTTTGGTATTTTTAACGTCAGATCGCATAAACTTACATTTGGTACCCGTGTACACAGACTAAAGGCCCATACATACCAAGGACGATGACAATTTCTAAAAATCATTCTAAATATAAAGGAATAGCAGTGTCCACACCACAACTATAACAGCACAGAGTCAGACAGCCAATTTGAATCCATCCTGCTTTAAAGGGCTCGAGCATTTAAAGCAACAGACGACAAAACTGCAGTGCGCGCTTAGAATAAACAGAACATTATCGTCCGTTGGTGCGAATGCTAATATAGTTATTACAGTTATATTTGGTTATCGTTCTTGGTGTGAACGGGCCTTAACAATAGTAGTAAAAAATTTATGTATGGTGGTTGGTTACACTTTATTTTAAGGTGTCCTTGTACTGAGCAATATTGATTAACAACACATACTTACAATAGGGCTAGGTGAGAATAGGGTTTAATTTAGGGTTAATTGCATGTAATAATTATGCATAAATTACTGTTATTACTATACAAGTAACATGCAACAAGGGCACTGTAAAATAAAGTATTGCCAAAAAATATATATTTTTATCTTATGCAGCATAGGTTTGGAACAGCCTTTATGTCGGGAATTTGCTTCAAACTGTAATTTAGGTAGATGCATATAGCTTTCATCAAGAGAATATAAGTGAATCTCAGTGACACTCAAAAGACAAACACTCTGTCATTTATCTCTGTGGAGCTCTGCTAATGAGAATCCAAAATTATTCAATTGATTCAAGACCACAGTAATTATATTCACATATGATGGGGATATATGCCCTTGATCATTTCATAAGTTTATCCAGGATCTTTTTTTCATCATCTGGCTGCCGTAATGATCTAATAGAATGATGAGTGAGAAGAAACAGTTATTCTGGACTCCTCATGCTAACCAATCTGCCTCGCAGTGTGAGGCACATGGCTGTCGGAGGTAGAAATCCTCTCACACAACCTCCATTAGAGGTGCCCTCTACCCAACAAGACCACAGTATTTCCCTCTTTCACTCTTGGCTCTCACACAGACCTCTCCTGAGCATCTGGAGGTCACTGAGACGCATGCAGAAGACACGTAAGCCTCTGAGAGAGGAAGCCGGCTCATAAGAGCTACTTGCACTGCCCCGAGAGACTGAGTCAGGGATCAGAGTTTGCTGCTACTGAGAATTCAATAATTTAATATTATTAGTTGCAGTCTGATTTCACAAGACTGGATGGAATTAATCGAATCCAAACCATTTTATAATAATGTCAGCCGTAAAAAATCTGTAACACCATTCAGACCTTCCGATGTAGAAAAAAAAATACATTGAGATTCTGACCGCACCTCAAGTTCATGGTTGTACATCCATTTCTTGAATTTATGCTGTTTTTCTGCTCTTTTGGCTGATGTCAAACAAGAAACGAATGCAGCTGAGCAACTGAGCAGATCTGCCAGAATACAATTTGCTGGAAGAAAACAAAAAACAAATACTGACCTCTGGTTTGTAGCTAGTTTTTAAATATTGAGTGTGAAGAGCACATCTCCATTGGATTTCATTTTAAACATTAGAACATTTTAAAAGTACTGAGCAAAAGAAGTGACTATATCAATGCAGTCTGCACAGTGCCTAATATACTGTCTATTGTCAAGAGAAGCGTTTGTCATGTTGTACAAGTGCACAGTGTGACAGACAAGCTTTGTCGGATGCTTAGAAACTAATCCTATGTTCATTTAAAGAGAATTTTCATCTTTTACTCACCATCTGTAACTTTCCAAAGCTGTATTACTTTCTGTAGAGCACAAAAGGAGGATTTTGAAGTACTATGCTGGTCACTCTTCAATGCAGCTGCAACAAAAACTGAAGATTTCAAACTTCAAAAAAGAACCACAAAAGTAGTCTATACTTGTACATGATATCCCAACTCTACTGAAGCCACACAGCTTTCACTGAGAAATTCAAGTCACTTCATTGATTAAATGATGAGACTTGAATAAACTTATGAATAATCACAGCTATATATTTCCTATTGAGATTGACTATTGACATATGCGTCATCTTTTGTTCCATCTCACATCCAGTGTCCACATCATAGAGAACACATGAATGAGAGGGAGAAGAGAGAAAACAAGAGATGCAAGCAGGTGAGTGTCACACAACCACATAGATGGACCAAAGCACTCTGACTGTGCAACAGTCATGTGCAACACACATTAATACATCTATATCCAATATATCTATATCTATATGTAGTTTTAGGACACCGTATGTATTCCATGTGGAATGTGGCACACTTAAACACTCATATAGTTGATATTCCATGATGAAAGAGGTTAAAACAGCAGCGGGGTGTTTATCCTCCCCCTGAGGACTGACAGGCATGAGGATGAAAGGAGAAATATGGAAGGACAGGGGCGAAAAATCTGCTACTGCTAAAACATTCTGCACATCTTTAAGTAAAATTAACAATTTATAACACCAAACATTAAACACCTGCCTGGAAAACAAAGAGTAGAAATAGTAACGATTGGGACAAAACTTTCAGCTCTCCTAAATCATCCTAATTTATACACTAAACAATCATTTTTTTTCTATCTTTTAAAGGTGCAGTATGCCTGATCATAACCACCTTTTTCCAGTGATATTCCATTTTGTAATGTCTCTCTCAGCCATCTGTCTTTCTTCAAATCTCCCTCTTGCTCAGCTCACTCTTCCATCATGAATGAACACACCCCCGACTGCTGACTGGCTACAAGTTTGTTGTGGTGCTCGATCTGATCCACATTCAACAGCGTTTTTCAAAATTCGCTTACTGCACCTTTAATAATTGTATAGTGAAGCGGAGACATGAAATTAATGAAAAGAAAAAGAGCACTGGGACACAATGTGTTCGCCACAACACTTTCCTGCTGCGTTACGACTTAACCTACTTAATGTTAATCTGAGCAATTACACCTCGTCTTCTGTTAAAAGCACCACATTCTGCAGAATGTCTAGCGACATTTCTCAATTCAAGTGAATATATATACAGGTTTGAGTTCTTAAATTATTTAACATAAAAGGTTTAGGGAGGTCAAAGAACTGAGCTAATCAAGCTGAACATTACTAGATTCACTGAGGACAGGACATTTAAAATGGAGATAAGGTCTGTATTCATTTGACAAGAAAAGGACATGATGTCCTTCTGTTAAAGGCTAAAAAATATGTGTATATGAATGTAAAGTTAGATCTCATTAACCTGAAAAAAAGAGAGAAGTGATTTCCAGTGTTTTGACTTAATGAAGGGACATGCTAAACCTGAAGCAGCACATCAGTGCAGCAATGAGGCAGAAATCTGGGCTGAATCTCTGTTCTGAAAGTCATAAACTAACATTAGAGAACTACATTATACCATGATCTAATACAAAAACCCTTTCTCACAGAGCTAATAAATAGCCTGAGTTGCACAGGGCAAAACCAGGGTGCTCATGGTTCATTAGGGCAGTGGAGAACAGATGCGATGATGTTTTCAGCAGAGATGAGGGCCATTCAGCTAAAGCCTCAAACACAGGCTAGTTCTCAAGTGAGTCTCTGCAGTTTCAGCTAGAGACCCAATGCTCACCGCTGTCATACTGAGTGGAAGTTCCACTGTTCTGAAACCAATTGTGGTTAAAACAAGTTGTCTGCATTATTTTAGGTGTGTTCACATTTGTAGTTCAGTTCGCTTGTTTCGTTTGGTCCGTAGTCTCCGGACCTAAAAACCAAACATTTAGCCGTGGTGCGCTTAGCGTTCACATTGGCATTTTTAACACGGAACCTAAAGGCATAGGGATACGTTCACAACCTGACTGTGTACTGGGATAAATGCGCTCGTTGTATGTACGTATCCTACATGTGATGGTTTTCGACCAGCTGAGAACTCGTGGAGAGCTAAAATGTGTAAAGGTGCCCACCGCGGCACCGCCCCCCCACGTCGTTTAGAATTTTTTACAGTAATAAAAATAATTTACTTTAGTTCCAGAACAGACACTACAATTAAAAACTAAATGCATCTGCTCAGTTCAGCGTGAGCTGAACAAAAGTCGCAGCACAGATCAGCAGCAGGAATCAGATTTCACCTCACTCTTGACTGACAAGATGACTGCGGAAGATTTGGTTTCAAAGCTAAATGTAAAAGCACCATTTATACAAGTTTGTCAATGTACTGTTTGTTGTGTTTTTCATTAAGAATAATAATGAACCCAGCATTCAAGCAATTGCTGCTCCTGAATTGGCAATTTGAAGGTGAAAGTAAAATGTGCACATCCGCACATGCATTCATAACGGTGCATGTCCACTGGAGCAGAGCGAGCGTTTTCAGTTCATTCCTATGGAAGCTTAACTTCTATAGGAATTAATTGAAAACGCTCACTCTGCCCCATACGGTTATGAATGCCTGTGCGCATTTTACTTTCACTTCCAAATTATCGATTTTAAAAGCGAGGTGCAAAAGAGGGAACCCCGCCCAGCAGTGATACCAGTATTATCAGTGTTGTCATGTCGATTAACCGGCGGGAAAATTTCCTCACCGTCACATCCCTATCTATCACACACAAACGATCTGCTACGAAGAGACACGGTTCTGATGCCTGTACTGAACTGTAATGGGCAACATCACGACTATGATGAGAAAAAACAGGTTTGCGTGAGCATTCTGTTCTTTTTTAGAGTATCATCTTCCCGTTTTTGGTCGTTTACATGTCTTTGGTCCATGTTGTTTACATATTTCATTTATTTCACACTTTGCAAATGCACAAATGTAATTTAAAACACGTGGTTTCTGCATTGTAATACATGACTACTGTTCAAAAGTTTGGGGTCAGTAAGTTTTTAAACAAGACATTCATAATGTTACAAAATATTTCTATTTCAAATTCATCGTTCTTTTTAATTTTCTATTAAAAAATCCTGCAAAAAAATCATATCTTTGTAGATATTTGTTTAAGCAGATATTAAGCAGAACAACCGTTTTCAATATTGATAGTAATATTGATAGTAATACTGAAAATTGCCATCACAGGAATAAAATATATTAAAAGAGACCAGTTCTTTTTTTATTGCAATAATATTTCACAATATTACTGTTTTCACTGTAATTTTGATCAAATAGCCTAAAAGACTTTCCAAAGCTGACCCCCAACTTATGAACAACAGTGTATGTAGGTATAAGGTGACAAATTGTTACTTCAAATTGTAATTCACAATTAACTTTGATACTTACAAAGATCATTAACAACTTTGTGTTGTAAATTTGACTTAAAATTATATTTCGTCCATAGTAATTGTGTAAATTAATATCAAATCAGTGAAATTACCAGAAACAATTTTTCTCAGTTTAAGCAGTTGTTGTTGTTATGGTGTTTTGCCATTGTAAAATAGTTTGGTGTCATTTAGAGGCACATTTAAAAACACTATAGTTACTATAGTATACCATGTTGTAAATAGTCAAAGAAAGGAACTCACCATCACCACATCCCTCAAAACCAGTCAGACAACAAGGCACTTTGCTAATTTTTTATTCATCAGATTTAAATACAATGACAGGGTCTACCTCAGAAAGAAACAAATTCATACACTGTTTCCGTATGGCGGCAAGAGCAGGAAAAGAAGAAACGATGACCGTTGAGTAAACCTCACAGGGAAGAAGCCCAGAGACGCTTGTAAAGGTGCTGGTAGCGGTTCTTTTGCCACAGAGAAAGAGAAAACACACATCCTACACAAATGCCCAGAAATGTCACTGAACACTCAGATCACATCAGAGAGAGACAAAAATACGTTCAGTCAGTTCACTTGGTTAGTTTTGATCTACCTTCAAAATATCCATATATCCCAAATATAGAATCTCATGATTGAGGCGGCATTTTCTCAGCAAGCTTTTGAGTTCATGGTTGCTCTGTGCATCCCCCTCATTTCTTTAAAAATCTTGCCCCAAAATATAGAAATCTGATTGGGCAGATCAGGTTTGCTATGATGGGGTTTGACAGCTGGTGATTGGCTAAAAATATACATGAACAAGATGTTTGGCTATCATGTCAAAATTAAGAGATTAAGGTAAATAAATTGGTCCTACTTAAAGCAGCTACAGGTAGCTTTATCTGTAGCCTACTTGCTTTAAAAAAAAAAGTAAAGAAAATGATAAGAAAAAGTCCTTGGGCAGAAGAGAGGATATGCACAGAGTAAAAAAAAAAAAACGAACTAAACAAAATAAAAAAAACGGACAGAGGCAAATGTTCAACGTTAGAAAAAAGAGCATTCTAATGTTTTGAGTTTTTTTCATGATTTTTGTGTTCTCTGCAAATGCATCCCGTCTTCCACAAGGTCTTTGGGACAATGACTTAGCGGCGGTACCCGAACTCATCTGCGTCGTCATCACGGAAATCTCCATAACGCCAAATGTTGAGCTGCAAATAAAAGGCAAAATTGTAAAAACAAAAAACAAACCATGAAACACCAGTTAAAACATATCTTTAACTGTACGTCATTGTGGAATCTATACACTCAGTACTTAAATCTCATAACTGCATGTGTAATTTAATTCAGATTTCAATTGGCGTCGCTAAAGTTAGGTTGTGACAAAATAGTTTCCAACTGCAATCGTGCATATACGAGAATTTTAGAGACTGCATATTGAAAGGAAAGCATAAGAAAAACTTTGCTGTTTTTGAACAGGCTTCTTCTGTACCAATGGACACGTAGGGTAAAGGAATTGTTAAACAATTGTTGAAAGGGAAAATAAACTTTTGAAACCCACCCTAAATCCTAAATAACTTCAATGAAGCATTAATAAGCAGCAAAATGAGGCTTTAAGTCATTTGACAGCACTGATCCACCATCATTAAGTCCTGATAAGCATTTGTGCTCATGTATCTGTGAGACTGAGGCACAGATGGCCAGCATGTAGACAGGATCATTAAAACATGAGCTGATCTGTAACATCACACCTCAGTAATAACGAGGCGAACGGTCGTTTACGGTCCTCTTTAACTCCAGTCCCTTCACATCCAGTCACGCGTGAAGGCTTTACATCCAACAAATTTCAGCGCAGCCCTTCTATTTCACATCGGTTTTGAAACATAACCCAGAGAAATGTTTCATTTACGTGATGGTGGATGGTTTCGGCTTCAGAGATTCTTAGTGACGACGGGAAATCATTTTGTATGTCATGCAGGCTTTTATCTTTTTTCTCCATTTCTGTGGTCAACGTGTGTGTGGCTGTTAACTCGGAGAGAATCACAGCTAATTAATGCCTATGATAATTAGCGCCGTCGTTAGCAGGGACATCATCATCAAGCTCTTGGGTTGGTATGGTTCTCTCTTCTGCTTGAGTCTTGTTAAACAAGGCCGTCGGGCTGTCATATGGAGCGATGTTTGAACCAAAAGACTGTTTGATGTGAACCATGCTGCAGTTATAGGTTATGCTACAGGTAACAAATACATGCCATTAATTTAAAATCCTTAACGTGTTAAATTAATTTAATGCAAACTGAAGCATGTGAAATTGCGTCGTTAACATAACGTCACACAATTAGATGATCTTTTAGAGTAGGGAGTTTATCACACAGAGCATCTACAATACCGCAACACCTGTAACCCTGGTAGGTAGGAATTTCAATTCTTCTAACCAGATTTCGCTTCTCTGTTTGCGATCAGGTCATTTCAAGTTGCTAAACTCTTGGAAAGTTTTTAGTCCAATGATCCAGTAAATGACTTCATTCAAACAATCAGTTCAAAACATTGCTTATGTAAAGAGAGAATACACTAGAGTAGTGGTCTCCAACATGGTGCCCGTGGGCACCTGGTAACCCGCATGGAGTCTGTGAGTCACCCGCCAAGCACGTTCTATAAATAGCCTGAATTGTAATCTTTCATTTTCTTTAAAGGGGAACTCTGGTCAATTTTAACATTGAGCTCATTTTTTTGTAAATTTGGAGTGCTGTCAGTACAGAGAACAACGACAAAAATCGGTGTTGCCTACACCGTGTTATCCTCTTTTTAAAATTTGCACCCTGTTGACTTCAATGGGGCAAGTTTTAAACCTGCTTTTAGCCTCTTAACATCCTTGATGTGTCATTACAAGTGCACAGCCAATGTGAGTGATTCCTTCAGAGTGAACATGGTGAATCTGACTGCAGTAGATGTGAAAGATATGAATAAAAATGAAGTTAATTCGGCCAGCGCACATACCTGTATTTACATCCTGTTTTCGGTCGAAGTCCATAGTAGTCGATTGTCGAGTTCACGCGCGTGATCATGGGTAACTAAACCTATGCGCGTGAACTCGACAGTTGACTACTGTGGACTTCGATCTAAAACTTGGCCCATTGAAGTCAACAGGGTGCAAATTTTAAAAAGAGGATAACACGGTGTAGGCAACACCGATTTTTGTCGTCAATGTTAAAATTGACCGGAGTTCTCCTTTAAATGTTTTTTTATTATTTTTTTTTATGGTAATTACATAAAATGAGAAAAACTAATGGTAACATTTCATATAACATTAAAACATAAAATCATTCAATAATTTTAAGTATTTAGAATCTGCGTGTATCGAGTCGACGTACGTTGACATGCGTTAGCGCAAAAAAAGAAAAAAAAAACCTTTTATGCTACTATTCTGAGAGTTGAGGCGGTCGCGGGAAGATGGCATAAATAAGATAAATTGAACTATAAAAAAGAAAAAAGATTAATTATGGATGATGATGCAGGTCATGCAAAAAAGAAAAAGACTTATTTTAACGAGGAGTGGGAGGCAGAATTCCTCTTCACTAACGTTAAAGATAAAGCTGTATGCCTCATCTGTGGAGCTAGCATTGCGGTTGCCAAGAGACACAATGCGGAGAGACATTTCACCACAACCCACAAGACCTTCAAATGTCCGTTATCCACCAGGTACATCACTTAGAAAATAAAAAGTTAGTGAGATGAAAGCAACATTTAGCAATATTACTGTTTTTTGGTGGTGTTGTATTTTTCAAAACTTTTGACTGGTAGTGTGTGTGTGTGTGTGTGTGTGTGTGTGTGTGTGTGTGTGTGTGTGTGTGTGTGTGTGTGTGTATATATATATACACACACACACACACACACACACACACACACACTCGTATATCTATATCTATGACACACACATACTCGTATATCTATATCTATGACACACATATACATATATACACACATGTGTCTTGTCCAAAATGTAAACAAGCTCTTTGCTGTTGCAATGTACACATACTATATACACTGTGAATTCTGAAAAGTTTTCTATAATGTTTTTTTTTTTTTTTTTTTTAAATGGTGAGCATAAATTTATGAATTATGGATTCATATAATTTGGTATTTTGTTGTTCTTTCACTAAGTGTCCATTTTTTTGGAAAGCACCTAAATTTACCTTTAAAAAAAGCTTGCAGAAAATACAGTTTTGTGAGAATCACCCATCAATCTAAGGGTTTACTTTGCTGGATATAAATAGTATATGCTTAATTTTACGAGAAGTGTGCAATTACTAGTGATTTTTTTTTTTTTACCTATTGAGCCCTAACATCAAAATCAAGCATTTCAGAGCAATGTAATAAAGATGATCTTACCCTGGCACTCTTGGCAGATTCCTGGCCATTCAGATATTCAGTCACCTATGACAAAATAAGAGAGGTGCATTTAGACAGAGCAGGGCCTAATGTTGTCCTAACTCCTTTAACATATCATTGAACATCTTAAACATTAGATAGATGACACACATTATGTTATGGAGGACAGAGATTGTTTTCCAAGATTGATGCTGTGCTGAATCTACATCAGTCAATCACAGTAAGTGCATCTTGTTTAGAAGATGTTTTAACAGGCCCTCATCTTGTTGAGCTGTTCTCTGATCATAAGGGTAGCGATCAGAGTCGTGTTCTTGTAGAGTACGTATTCAATAATGAGTATAAGTGTGGGTGGTTATAGCCACTAGACACAGGCCTGCACAACACTAAACATATTGACCATTTCTGCCATAGCAAGGATTGAGTCACTGATTGAGGCATAGATGAGTCAGAGAGTGGGGATTGTCCTCGTTTCCAGTAACATTACAAAGCTGGAAAGGTAGTACCAGGTAAGGATGAGATCACAGCAGAGGATCTAACGCACAAAGATGGCAGACGTTAAAAAGGGTAATGTGTGCTGTTTTAGTGGTGTGTTTGTGTGCAGGGGCTGTTATTATTTAGAGGGGGGTGGGGTTAGTTGGCTGGCTGAAGAGCAGGTGATTCTTCAGTGCTTTAGGACACACTTGAAGAGACTGCGAGGTACATCTGGACAGCAGAGAAAAGTGCAGCTAACGCAGCCTCCATCCATCAAGCGTTCGACGCCCCATGACATGCAACACAGCACCTCACGTGCCACACTCTCACACACCACCATCAGCAGTTTTACACAGCAAAGGAGCCAAGACTCTTGTGCTGCTTCAAAGATGCCAACATCAGAGCTGTGCTGATATGATCATATAGGACAATTCATCAACATTTCAAGATTATTTTCAATTATTAGTATTATCTTAATGCATATTGTATTTTGTGGTAGGAGGGGTGTACAATATGATTGATTGCATACACATGATTTTGTGTGTATTTGAACATTAAATAAGCTGCGAAAAGAGAAGAGAGAACGTGATCATTAAAGATCAATCATGTCTGCACTTTTTCCTCATACATGCATGCTTTATTGCTCTAATGCGGCAATAACTTATACCAGCCTAAATCATCATCATCATAACAGAGTCAACTAAAAATACACACATTTTCCACTTGTGTGAGTTACTTCTGTTAGTCTTCACTTTTATGGGTTCAGGTGGTTGTGTTACCAGTCTGCAGACTGCAACTGAGTCTCTCGGCATGAAATGATGGGACAGTGATCATATTTGTGGTGTTCTTCGAAACACTATAATACCCCAGTAATACAGGCAGCCTGAAAATCAAAGCGTTCATAGACACAGCCGCACAGCGTTCGAAAAGAACAGTTTGGACTTTGATCATTCACTGCAGAGATTAAACAACAGAAAGACACTGGAGCTGAAATGGCTTCTCTGTCTCAGATCAAGCCAGTGTTCAATCCACAGGGCACAGGAATGAAATGGGGTTTTTAGGCAGCGATGCGTGTCATTCAGCATGTGTCCCGGCCCGTTTGTGTGGACGAGTGTGTATTTGATACTAGAGGAGCAGAAAATTCCCCATTCTAAGCGCAGCTAACTTTTACTGGTTAATGGGTAATAGAGCTGTCAGGAGCAAGGCATGATGGGATATGACTGGACATGGGGTGGCCAATAAGTGCGTGATTGCAAACCAACTTTAGTTGAGGTGAAATAATCTTTTGTTTTTAGCCGTTTTAGTTTGTGTTCCGTCACGAGTGCTACATTTTTTATGATGGCGTATCAAGTTAAAAATAATCCAACTTAAAAGTCATCCCTGCACTCCATCTAACCGTTTTTGAATGCAAGAAAGATTTGATTATCATCAAATCTTAAGAAATATGTCCGACTGGATTCCTTAAGACCAATTAATTGAGAACATTAAAGAAATGTTAAAGGGATAAAACAGGAGAGGAACAGAAATGTAAACCACTATTTTAAACCTCATATAACTTTCCGTAAACTGCTAAAAAGCTCTCACAGGACAATTTCATCACAGAAGAACAACCGTAATAAAAATACTACACCTCCCTTGGGCTTTATCATCCGGACTGTACAACTCAATATCACTGACAGAGAGAGAGAGAGAGTGATTAACCATACTCAGAATTTGTCCTCTGTATTTAACCCATCAAAGTTAGCTGAGATCATAACATCTCCAGAAGGTCATTATATGCCAACAACAGCAAGACCTTCAAACTCTTTCTGAAACCACAAGTCTAGAGTTGAGCCAATACTGAACGCTTTAGGAGAATCTCACAGAACAAATCTCCAATAACACTGTATTCTATGACTGTAACCCTAATTAGTTTGTGAGCTTGTAATTAGCTTGTAAAATTAATGAACATTAAAAGGCACCAGTGTCACTGATGGTATGCTACAGTAAGGTTACTCTTAGCGCTGGTGCAGCATAAAATACATAGCACCATGAGCTGCTTTGCACGCATCTGTTTTACATGCAGAACATGTAGCTTGAATGAAGTAACTTGTTGGCTTGATGTAAATTCGCCTCTTACTTTCAATCGCATGCCCTCTGATAACAGACATCTCATCTAGCATGCCAGGATGAGGAAGAAAACCAGAGGAGGAGAGACAGCCTGACACACATAAGAAAGAGCAGTGTTTGACAAACACAGGGAGGGAAATGACACATCGATTTCAGCTATCGATCCTGAGAACTGATGAAGCTCATTCACACTTATCGGAAGGCCTGTGTTATCTGCGCGCAGGTGCAGAGTAAGAAAACCGGGGGGCCTTATCTGACACTCTCCTACTCTCTCTCTCCCTGTCACACAGACGTTCCCATATCTGACTCCTACTTTCACGTTAAAGATTTTCTTTCCCTCTCTCGTTTGCCTTGTACGGAGATTCAAGGACTTGTTCCACACTAGACCGTAGTGAATGTGTCGGACTGACTGACATATGGACTCTGGTCTGGAGACTTCAGCAAAGTAAAGATTTGCTGATAGCAGGAAGTCAGGTGTCAAGCAGATACCCTTCAGAAGCAGAGAGGACATAGGGAGAAATGATCACAGAGCACTGTGTTTAAAAAGGAATAGAATATCAAAAGACAGACAAGGGGGATGGGGAGTCACGGGCGGGAAGGCACCGCGTATTATGAAGGCAGTGTAAATAATCGCTGTATATTAACAGCGTTTTAAATCACAGCTCATTTAACGAAGGAATGAAAGGTTTGATTCACTGCTTTGTCTTTAATTCTGAAGATTATGATTTATCACACCGCTTTCACCGACATGCAAATACATGGAAATTTCCAAACTACATCCTCCAGCACACAGTGTGCTGCACTGGAGGCCAAACCAGCAGCAAAAAAAAAAAAAAAAGATAAGGAAGGAGAGAGAGAAGGACAGAGAAAGAGAGTGTGCGTGAGTGGGAGAGATAATGAATGAGAAACTGAATGAAGGAGAGAGTGAGATGAGAGAATTTTTATGAAAAAGCCAAGGGTGAAAGCTAAAGTACAGAAGACAAGTGGCATGGCGCCACCACACTATACTAAAGTGCCAGTGCTGTCCTAAAAAATGACCATCTGGCATACAGGATGTGCCCACTATGTGCATTCAACTGCTAATGGACTGTAATAACAGTGTTATAAGACGGTTATTACACATTAATAAAAAGTCATGTCTATTTTAACACCAAGAAAAAGTGGAGATGCTTTTTTTTTTTTTTTTTTAAACAACTTTTCAAATCTTGAGATGACAAAACACTTCACTAAAGTTGAGGTGTGTAATTTCCGAGCCACTAACGTCATAGAACGGAATGGCAAAAATAATGATCTGTTTCCTGAACACTATCTGCCATTGGTCTGTCAGACAGATCTACCCATTAATTCGTCACTGGATGTGCCAATGTCGCCGTGTTACGCTGGTCAGGATGCTTTACACTTTTCAGGAGAAAATCAACCTAGAAATGTCTTATAGCTGGCTAGGATAAGCGAAATAATTTACTTTACCCACTTCACCTTCGCACATCTTAATAAAACTACTGGTTATTTATGCAATTCTTCTGACATACTGTATTGTTGAACTAAAGCATGCGTGTACAGTAGTTGAGGTACAGTACACATGCCTGAGCACTAGTGTTTCATAACTGTGAGTGTGTGAAACGGTAGCAGAAGTGTCTGCCACTGAAGTCAGACAGCTCAGCTCTATACGAGCACCTCAAACAACCTGTTAGTACAATAAAAAAATAAAGCGCGAGGGAGTGAGAGGAGGGGACGAGTGAACCAGAATAGCAGTGTTCCTATGGGAACAGGGAAACGGTGGAACTAAGCAAATGGAGGGTGTTTGTGACAACAAACCCCTACTCAAGACTCAAGTTCATAAGCAGACTGCTAAGAACAAACCTGTATGGTTTGATTCAAGAGCAATAACAAAAATAACGTCAGGGTGGCACAGGGTTAAAGGATAAATACAGATCAAAGAACGGGTTCAAATGTCTCTAAATTCAAACGGAAGGAGAAGAGTTTGTAAGCTATTATAAAGTCTTACCTCCAAGGGATATCAGACAAAAAGCTACTGAATGAAATTTGAAAAGTTAAAGGGCTGCACGATTAGTTAGCTAAAATCAAAATTGCGATATGGCTTAGTGTGATTAGCAAATCACAAAGGCTGCGATTTAAATAAATGAACACGGTATACTATTAGTATTGTAATTTTACAGTTGTACTATATTATTATCAGGTTTTGTTTGACAGTGAATTACTACACAGGTAATGTTTCTTATTTTAACATTTTTAGTCAGAAACAATATTATTATGATAATTGTTATTTTATAGTCATATTGATAAAATCTTTAGACCAAATTGTGCAGCCCGAGAAACAAACAAACCTGAAGCTACAAAAAACAACAACTAAAACACATTTTAAATTGCAATTACAAATATATTAGAAAAGCCAAAAATAGTTTGTTTTCCCCCAGATTTTTTATAGCAACATTTCAAATTTTAATGTTTTTAGTTAATAATAATAATAATAGTTTTTTTATTATTATTTTATAGCCATAATAATATATATAATTATATATAATTACATAATTTTGGTCAGCTTTTAAAATCAAACAAAACAAAACAAAAAAAGCATTAAGCAAATCATTGTAATTAGAAAAATCTGATTTGAATTTTCGTGCAGCTCTAGAATAAAATCAAATCGCTGACAGTAAAAACAGTGTTAAAATAAAAAAAAAATTGAAATGCTCCAACTATTGAATTAAGTCGTCTAAGTTCCTGTGTGAGCAGCTGTGTGTTTGTATATACTGACAGTGTCACAAATTGATGCAATAAGTTTTAAAAATGCTCAAGAAATGGCTCAAGTATTACATAAGAGAAAGGAAGTGAGAGCGAGACTGATAAAGAGAGGATAACAAGGGGAGAACGAATGGTCAGTGCTTTATAATAATACAAAATGGCTGCCGTCAGAGGCCCTGCTGTGAAACAGCGAGGTGCATTTCAGGGAACATAGATTATGCTATAACCCAGACCGAGCTAATGCTGCCTCCGCCTCAAACTACTTGACCAGTGGCTTCACGCATACTATTTGGGTTTTAGTATTTAGATCTACTTACCATTTTCTGGAGGTGCTTCTCTTTCCGTACATCCACCATGACTAGGCCTTCTTTCACTAGACCCAGACCCACGTCATCTTTAGAGTCAGCAAACTGCAGCGTGACGTGCGGGCAGACGAGTCCACCGTACTCCACGTTCAGCAGACACTGTATGTTATGAATGTCCCTGACCAGACTGTCCACAGCGTCGGTCCGTGCATCATCCTGTGGGTGGGGTCAATATAAGAGCATGTCACATATCCATGTATCCCAAACCTGCTTTCATTTCTACAAACTGCCCTCAGCACACACACACACTTACAATTACACACACTACTACACAAGCTATTGATAGACACTTTAAGGTCCTCAAGTGTGCTCCGAGCTAATCAGACTCCATCGTTCAAACTCGCCAGCTCCAGAGTTGCTCATTCATCACACTTACACACAAAAACACACAAGCACTGTGATAATGATAAATGTAGATTTGCAAAAAAAAGGATCAAAATACCTCCACACCAACACAATGTTTCGCAAATGTTCAACGCATGAGGTGAGATACAGATCTGATCTTTCTCGCTCATTCACACACACACACGCACAGTTTGCTCATGTGAGCCAACCCAGTCTCCATGGCAACCTCAGAGCATGTACCCCTTGGGGGGAGTTATGGTGGGGGTACAAGATACAGAGGCCATCCAGAACGAGAGAAAAAGACAGAGATAGTGAGAGAACAATGTGCCTACCTCGAAGATCACAAAACAACAGCAGTATTAACAGGGCAGGTGGCATGATGCCACACCTACACACACAAACAGACCTGCTGGAAAGCGTTCTTTCGTATGCATTTCGTCACACAATTTAATGACACGTAACTAGGATAAAGGCTTAATTTGGGATATTACCACTCTAGGGTACTGCTTGCTACAAAGAACACACTGAATGCAACCTACTTTAAAAGTGCTAATATGTTTCATCAAAGTCCCTTTTAAGGAAAGACTGTTCAGTCAACAAGCATATTTGAGGCATTCAAGACCAAGTCCTATCTCTTTGAATGGGGAATCCTGAAATCTGAAACTGCTCGCCGAAATCACAATTAAATAACATTTTAAATCAGCAACAAAATCTGACATGAACTGTCCAATAAAATGTTGTTTTTTATGCTCAAAAAGTGTTAAAAAAAGCTTATTTTTCAGGCTAGACCAGCCAATGCGCACGTGTCGTGCAGTCTTAAGCGCGAATCTCAGGTTTTTATGGGAACAGGAGCTGCAGTGACACAGTGACTTTACCAATCAGTGACTGGCTTTTTTGCTTAGAAGGCGGGACATATTCCGCCATATTGCACGTTGCAGTTCAATCCCATTTATTATTATCCCATTCTCCCATTTATAAGTAATATTTATTACTTTGGCTACATTTGTTACAGTACATGACCTCATTGCATGCATATTTAATTCAGCCAGTATTGAGGAACTTATTTTGATTCATTTTATTTAATATTTAATTATTAATTATATAAACATTCATATATTTGTATAAATGTGTATATGGTGTGCAATCCCTCAGTTTACTCCCTATACTATATATTTATATACATATAACATTTATTGATATATTAATTTATTAACAAGCTTTAAAAATACATAGCAGTGTACTACTGGTTTATTTAGCATTGTGAAATATAATACCCTACACAGTCTAGTGACATATGGCTATTCCATGCAGAAAATTTGCATACTTTGCAGAAAAGGTCAGTTGTACGGTAGTACGCCATTCCAAACATCCAAAACAGCTAAACTAGCATGATGTGACTCATAAATTCCTGTCTTTTATAACCCGGATGTGACTCTAGCTTGTGCGTGCATGCTCTACGTGGGCCTGTTTGAAGGCCACAGTATATGATCAATCACACTGGAGTGTGCGTATAGACATTTTTGTGCGATAACTTACGTCCTGTGGGACCTGAATGTAGGCAAATGCGTACTCTGTAGCCTGTGGAGGAAGTGTACGCGTGCTGAAGGCTGGAGGAAGCGCTGCAAGACGTGTGGAGGATAATATTTCTCTCTGAAACGACAAGAGAGAGAGACTGTCACATTGTTGTGTTATAAAACAGACTTCATACCTCTTTCATACACCAACTGCCTGTACCAAGGTCCTCATTAAATGGAGGAGGTGTGAGTACAGCACAGCAGATAAAAGCAAAGTCAAGGATAACGCTCCACTCCTCCACATGCCACTCTCAAAGCCAGCAACACAATATGAGAGAGACACACTCTCTCTCTACTGGGTCGCAGTTGAGCGCTGTGGTCATGCGTCTTCAGTACAGAACATGTGAACACAGCAGGCTGCTTAGCACAAAGGCTCATTTCAGCTTTGAGAATAAGAGAGAGACTAAAGAAGGACAAACAGACAGAAGACAGATGAAAGTACAAAGCAAAAAGACTGGCTTGTTCTGTATGGGGGGTTATACAGCAATATTTAAAAGGATGAGCAGCAGAAACACTTACATCATGAACAAGGTGGACCTAGAAGTATTTGAACACAGAATTTAAGATCTGATACTTTGTTTTGTTACTACATTGTCAGATTGTTATATGAAATCTAAATCATAACAAAAAAGGCATTTATTAAGCCATAGTCATTTGATGGGGCATTAAAAGATCCGTCCTTTAAGACACTGTGTCCAGCGAATCAGAGTGATCGAGCAGAGGTGGATAAACAGTGATATCAGATTCAGCACAGTGCTCTTGCACCGAGGGTTAAGATATACAGAACAAAGATAAAAAAAGAGGTAGACCGTCTGTGAAGAGAGGTAGACCGTCTGTGAAAAGAGAAGAAAAAGGAAGGCACAGGGAATATAGAGATGAGAGAGAAGGCCTGTTGTGTCGGAAATGTTTATCACATGACCACCTGCATCTTTTCTCTTGTGCTGGCCTGGAGCTTTCTGCCCTAGGCAAAAAAAAAACAGCATAGCATGCTGGGTACTGCATTCTTAAAGCCCCTTTTAAACATACTAACACCATTTCCTTGCAAAAACACATTTATTCTGCATGTTAGGCAATGCAGCTGTGATGTTATGGAGAGGAATTGTTTTCCACACGCGTGACATTTGACCGATGGATTCAGTGCTGGCTTTTGAAAGCACATGCAGTTTTTTTTAAACACAATTCAGAACATTCATCTGTTAGCACCTTTTTTCTCCACTCAGGAGATGTCTCCAGATAACGCATCAACCTTCATGCAAGCTGATACTCACGTTTCCATAGTCGATGTAGAACACATGAACCTTTGCTGGATTTTCAACTCTCTCAATGCGTGCTCTGTACCTACAGAAAGAAAGAGAGAGAGAGATAAGAGAAATGGTCAATTTCACTGGACAACTTGATGTGGAACTTCTAAACAGAAAATGTTTGCCACCAAATGGTACTTTGGTACCCACGTTTCCACTGACTTGCTGGATCCAAACTGCTTTTTCTTCAAGGAAACTACTGAAAGGGGCTACACTGCATGGCACCAATTTACCAGCTCTTTGTTGATGTAAAAGGGAAATGAAAACACCCCACTTTAGAAAGAGCAAAATACTAGTTTTGTGTCCCTAACTGTATAGTACAGGCAGATCTTTTATGGGTCAGAGGAGAGAATTGATCTTGTATTCATAACCTCATGCTCTGAAAGCGCAAGAAGCCTCTCATATTTATAAAGAGCAGTTCAAAGCTCTGCGTGACACCTCAAACAAAAGAGAAGTCAAAGAAGAGTTTCCATTCTCATATAATCAAACTGAGACACTCCGATCCACTCGAGACCCCCTGCCCACTCCAAACCATCTACTTATGCTAAATTGCCTCAATCATCCCAAAACCACCGCCTGATCCGGGGACCCATGCAAAAAAAAAAAAAAAAGTATTTCTGCTAGCTGCAGACTGATTTGTCTCCTCTCTCCCTGCGCATCACAGACTTATAAAGAGAAAGTGCCTGTTAGCAACAAACATAACTTGCTAAAATAAATAAATAAATCAGGGAATCCACATCTCTGGGGCACTAAACAGAAAAGAAATCAAATTCTAGGAATATTTTTGGGTGGAGTTCAAATGAGATTTTTAAAAGAGCAAGACGACATCAACAAAAACACCAGCAGATGCTT
Source organism: Abramis brama (assembly GCF_963993115.1). NCBI lineage: Eukaryota > Metazoa > Chordata > Actinopteri > Cypriniformes > Leuciscidae > Abramis > Abramis brama. Next base: position 42,747,264 of record NC_139966.1, on the reverse strand, counting down.
GAATAATGGGTCGACCCCACTGAGGATGCAGTCTGTTCACAGTCTACAAGAGGACAATAGAAGCTTCCAGACTCTAATGGAAAAAGAACTCAGAGCAGTCCAAGGTCCTGCAATCTAGGGCAGATTATACTCAAACAACAGATGGTTAACTATAAAATGATTTCAACAATGAATATGAGGTTAAAGCGATCCCTGTGTATATAGTTTGCTGAGAAATCATGCCTTTCTGCTTTTAATCTTTATTCACCAAAGTTATCTTCCTTGAAACTAAGGAATATTAGAGATTTTTTCCTTTAATTTGTTTATTATTTTGTAAATGCAATTTGACATTTTATATAATAATTCCCATAATCCAATGCATGCTTAATCATTAAAATTACCAAAGAAAGTTGTAAAACTGCCAAATATAATCTTTAGCAAATCTCAAAACAAATCTTTCTATCAAACTTTCATACCGTACATTGTTACTGTGATGCCTAAATTCACTTGTTCACTTAAAAATTACTATTTAAATGACTAAATATTAAGCCATAACAAAAATAATTTTCATCCATAAAAAAAAAAAATGCAATTTTATTATAAGTACAATCCTACTTGAAACATCAAATGACCTGCACACACTTGCCACATTAGCAAGATGAATCTTTACCTCTCAAAACCTGACAAGAACATCCTGCACAGCAGCTCTGACAAATATTTTATTACATTTACTTATTAAAAGAAATTAATAAATGAAAAGGTCTTTGGTTTAAACCAGGAAACTCAGCTTTTATAGCAGACACCATTAGGAGACTTTTTTTTTGGCTCTCACCATTCTCCGTCAGCAAATTTTGCGATGCAGAAATCCCCTCTGCGAGGGGCAAAGGATCCTTCCACCGGAGGCTGGGCGGCAATCTCTCCTCGCATGCTCTCCATCAGGTTCTCCAGCTTAGTTCCTGCAGACATGAGGACGACAAAAAGGTGAACATCTCTGTGCAGACCATCACACTTCTCAGGAAAGTCGGGAAACATCAGGCTTGCATGACTTGATTTGGCTCCACGTTCAAAGACCAAGAATCATCCTGATGAAGTGATTGTATGATTTATAACATAACGGGCCGATTTGATGAGGAATTGACCCATTATCCTGCGTGTGACCGGTCTCTGCTTACATCATTTCTCCAACAATGAAGCCCTGATATCCCTGGAGAGGACGAGCATATTATCCTTGTTTAGCCAAACGGCAAATACTAAATTACATTCACTTGTTGACAACCAACATCCATTGAGTTTTTGCTGGGCCTGGGGTCTGTTGCAAATACAGAAATAATATTGGATTAAGACCCACAAATCCTCACCGCTCTAGCGCACTAGAGCCCGCTTAAGGGGGGACGTGTGACCCAAGCATGCTCTCAAATCAACCACAGGCCAGTAAGGTTAATATCAAAATGGCTTGAAAGGCCTTTTTAATGAGAACATCCACTACAAATATTTACTATTCTTTTTACAGCCAGACTCTTGCAGCTGTTCATTCATTTCTCTCAACAACAGAGCAATCAGTATAATCGCTGAGGTGTGGGGTTTGCTGGGGTACGGATACGTGACAAAATGGCCCCACAGTCAGGCATGAATAATGTCGTGAGAGCGCAAAGCGGAGAGATGGGGGAAAAAAAGAGCGAAAGCTGTAATGTGCGACAAACACCAAACATCCCTCCAGGAAAGCTGTTAAAATAAGCCAACTAATGGGGGGGTTTAATGGCAGATTTCCAAAGAGGTGCGGCTTAAATGCTCTATTTTATTGGATAACCCACCAGCATCCAGCCTGCTAAACTGTTAATTAGCACATATGGGAAGACACGTGCACACACATATACACACAAACCTCTCAGCTGATCCTCGCACAGTAGAGATATTAGCTGCGTTTTGAGGAGGCAGCAGGTTTTTTTTTTGGGGGGGGGGGGGGGGGGCTGTGTGACTGTGGGTAGAGTAGCGTGTCAGATGACAGCTGAATGTGTAGCCTTGATTTATTAAACTAATTTAAAAAGTTTTGCATTTTCTTCCCAGGCAGCAGGGCAGAGAGAGTGTGTTTCCCCGGCTTCGTTCATCCATGCCCCACTTCCAGCCCTGCGAGAGCTCGCTAAATAATAAATAAGGAGGGGGGTGTCCTCCGTACGCGTTATAAAGGTTTAATGGAGGCAGCGCGTTTAACCCAATTAATCCAAGAGGCACTCAATTAGAACGCATGGACCGGGCAGAGAAAGTCTCTATTATAGACGATGGGTGCTAATTAAAATTAATGCACTGGCTTATAATACATGTCAAAGAATACAAAACTCGCTCCCTAAACACTGTTGAAGGAATCGAAAATGGTTCCAGGTGTCAAATTTCATTCTTTATCAGGTGACAAAACATAACTAATGATGTTTGATGATGTCACTATTGGAAGGTGGCAATTATGATATTAAAACAGAATGCGGAAAGGTTTTTGGTGAATAACTAATTAATGTTTGTTCAAACTATTATTTGGCTTCAAAAGACTTAAATTCACCTTTTGCGTTTCATTAAAGAAAAAAACAAACAAACAATCCAGTCAACTGCCAATGGACAATATCAAGTCCCGCCCCAATTTTTTATTCTTCAAGAAGCAGATTCACTCGGATATACTTCACAATAGAGAAGGAAAGATGATCGCAATTTGCATTTCACTGACTTTAAGGCATAAACTGTTGTGATTGTTCTGTTAGTTCGGTTCATTTGATTACGTGTGAAACACTGCCATCTGAAAAGCGGGGTTTTGTCTGCTTCCAAACGAACTCCGGAGCAGTTTGACTGAAATATGAATGCAACTCGGACCATAGACAGCTAAAGAACCAAAAACACCCTAAAAGAACAGAATGCTGAATCATACCAGTTTTTTCTTGTCATAGAAGCTATGTTGATAAAAAAGGAAAAAAAGTCGGCACACCATGGCTCCAAAATATGAAAATTTAATAATAGACTCACACACAGGTGGTAACGTTTCGAGCACGCAGGCTCTTCGTCAGACACGCTCGAAACGTTACCACCTGTGTGTGAGTCTATTATTAAATTTTCATATTTTGGAGCCATGGTGTGCCGACTTTTTTTCCTTTTTTAATAATTTTCTTGTCGAGCACCCAATTTGAGCAACATATTGCTTTGGATGTGCATGCTTTTGATCTGATTTTACATAGAAGCTACGTTGCCCATTACAGTTCGGTACAGGCGTCAAACGCTGTTTTCTTGCTACAGAATTCCTACCGCTGTTTTGACTCCTTTACACATTTTATAAACTCTTCACAAGTTCTCAGCTGGTCAAAATATCATCATATATATATATACTGTACAATGAGTACATATAGCCCAGAGCACAGCATTGTTTTGGATGTTCATTAAAATATTTTTTTTTTTGTATAATATATTATAGTTTTATAATATATAGGTTCGGTCTTAAACATGAGTGTAAAAGGCAAAGGAACCAGGACAAAATATATATATATATATATATATATATATATATATATATATATATATATATATATATATATATATATATATATATTTTTTTTTTTTTTGGTCTGGACCAACAAAAGTGTTAACACACCCTAAGCAGTACTGTGAGTACCATAATACAGTTGTAGTGACTGATGGAAACACCATAGTACTTAGATATATACCATGGTACATGTAGCATGGTATTTATTTACATGAATGTTGGGGAAAAACACTAATACCATTGTACTTTAATCAGCAACTTAGTAGAACTCTTGGGGAGACTTAGTCAACTTAAAAATGAAGTACTGTTAATTTGTGTTTTTGATCTAAAAGCACGCTAACAAGACCTGCAGTGGTCCATATGGTGCGGGTTCAGATGTTCAGCTCTGCTTACGTTCCCTGTATGCTTCATTACATCCTCCTTGGCTGATATACTGGAGGATATAATGAAGGATTCAGCTTTAATTAAGGTGGGGTCGTGTTCTCTAGCGCCTACTGTAAATCTGTAACACTCCCCTGACTGTGTGTGTGAGAGAGAGTTTTCAGTGCAGCGTGCTTTGCACACAGCTAGCTCGCGGTCAGTGTGTAATGTTAATTAGCACAAGCTGAACGTGTCTACGGATTTGGACTCACCTCCCGCACTGATGAGGAACGAGTGAGCGTTATAGAGGACATGAGGTGGGAGAAAGTCAACTATGAGATGAAACGGTTTTTATACAGATAACACAGTGAGCAGGACCATCAAGGACTCTTAGCTAATGTAAATGTTTAATCTCCAAAGTCAAAGGTTCTCTGCATGAAAAATGCCTTTCTCTCTTACACACCAGGGTTATCTTTCTGCATTTTAAAATGACTTCTCATTTAAGACATATTTCCCAGTTTACATACACTCTAAAGTAACATAAATTGCATTCAAGGACACTACATTTCATTAGGGATGGGCATTTTTGTCAATTTCGTTCTCGTCTCAAAAAACGAGTACTCTAGTACTCAGGGGGGCGGGGCGGGGCATGTGCGGGGAGCGGGGTGTATCCATCATGAAAATGAAAATATTTTAAGACTGCTACATGTCTATGAAAACATGAATGTATGACTAGAAAAGTTAATGCAACATGCATGTCCTGGGGTGGTTTTTTTATACTTTTTTTTTTAAATATGCCACTCTGAAGTTGTGTTTTTCTGAAGTCTTGATGTACATGCACATCTTGTCCATCTCTGCAATCAACACAGGAATAATAACCATCTCAAACATGTCACCATGACCTATCTTAGTTGACTGAACTACATTAAACTTCACATTTCCATTTTCACCATTTTGTTTGAATCACTGTAATAATCACTTGTTTGGCAGATGAAAGACTCACAGGTGAAGCTGTGAATATTTACAAGAAAGTATTAAAAATGCGGTCTCCATCTCACTTACTCTATCTGTGAATGATTCACTCTTTCCATGTGACACAGTCTTGACATTACAAGCTACGAGGGATGAGAACTGCTTTTACACATGGCATAGCTGCAAAAAGCCCTATAAATAACCCACACCTGTGTTTATTTGCATTGGAAAGATGAATCTACCGTAATAGCATCCAGTGGGTCAAACACTTCCACGCCTACCTCACGTTACCCACAATGCAACCAAGAGGGATCAACCTCTCACTCTGAGCTTTTTACACTATTTGAAAACAACAGCTGGAGAAAGTGAGGAATCCACAGAGAGAAAGGTCGATGCCACAGAGACAGGAGAGCATTTCATTAAATATCATGTTCATCACTTCTCAGCATCCCATAATTAATTATGTTTGCTAAGGAGAGAATCACTATTATTATGGCTCATATTCAGGGTTAGAGATCCCACAGTGTTTATGCCACATCCTTATGGCTTGATAAGAGGTGTGCTATTATTTGTCTGAGTGATTAGACTTACAATTTTCGCCTGGCAGATGAAATGGATAGAAAACAAATCCCACTGACTTGGATTGATATCTGTAGATATCGATATGCCATATATACAGACTACAATATCAGAGATGTAGGGGTGGACTTTCTTTGACTTAAGCAACCACCTAGCAACACCCTAAGAAGCACCCAAGCAACCACAAAAAAGCACTCAGAACACCTTAGCAACTCCACAGAAATGCCCTCACAGTTCCTTCTTAAAATGTATTGATGTGCTGCTATGGCAGTAGCTCAGAGCAAATCATATGCAAATGCTCAGAAGAATGATTAGACCTAATATCAATGTTACTGAGATATTATTTCATCAAAAGATTCCCAGAGGGAACAAGACTAAAGAAATGAGACAGTGCTAATACTGGTGTTTCCAAATCACCACATTAAACATAAATTCAGCCACAATTCCCATGCATAAATACTGCATGTTGAATCTAACTGCATTAATTAACAAAATCTGCAAACAACCCCAACTCAAGAAAAAAGGAATTGTTCACTTAAAAATGAAAATTATGTCATCATTTACACACCCTCGAGTTGTTTCAGTTTCTTTCTTCTGCTGAACACAAGACGACAGTTGATGGACCCCATTGACTTCCATAGTAGGAAAATACTATGGAAGTCAATGGGGTCCATCAGCTGTTTGATTGTAAACAGTTGACGACTATTGTAACATTATTTTCCTCTCAAATTCTCAATACTGTTCAAAGATAATCTCGGTGTCATTACTGTACTGAGAAAAATAAAAACAAACAACAATAGATTACAGTAAAAATACAGCATTACAATCAATTACTCTTGAGAATAATTGAAATTACAAACAATATAAAAATAATTAATTAAAAAAGTAAAATTCCAGGCACATTATTGCGATAATTATCAAGTTTGTGTGGGAGTTGTATTTAATTTTTTATGAAATTGTTTAATTAAAAAAATCTTAATGGTCCTAAAAATGGCTTCATTTTCTTTGAGCTAAATGGTTTTTTTTTTGTTTTTTTTTTATCCTCAGGTGAATTGTGACCTGACATGGGAAACAATTATTAAGTATTACATTTAAATATCATTAAATATTAATAATAATACATGAGACATGTTCTTCTAAATTATGTAAGAAGCAAATGAGACACACTGAGTGTGTGTATGGCAGTTAGTGGTAGCGTAATCAACTTAATTGTTTAATTTGACCACAAGTATAAGGAACGCCACCCACGGAGAGATGCATCTAAAGAAAGAAACAAGCACACACACTCGCCAATGAGCCAATGATCACCCCTCTCTCAAAGCCATTTGCAGTAACGTCTTTCTCTCTTTCAAACAGTGATGTTCATTCTCTCTTTTCCTTCCTCTCCAGGTAAAAGCGGCAGCCCACGCCGAGCTTAAGGACAAAGCCACATTTCACACTGACACCGGCACGTGGTGACGTGGGCTGGCCCACCTGTCCGCTCGTCTCATTAAACATTCATTGGCGGGTGGACGGGGTCCGTTCTGCAAGGATGAGGGTAGTATTAAAAGAATTTCACCTCCCCTCCCGGCGCTCGTGATTGACTCTGAGCAGGAGACGGTGCGGATGAGCCCCGGTGGGGGAGGGAAGGAGGAGAAAGGCAGATAGAACGACCTCAACGAGAAAAGATTCACCCACTGCACATCTACAGGCTCCTCCAGCTGCTTATAGCATTACATTAGGGAAAACAAACAGAGGCAGAGAGACTAAAAGCCTCTGTTCAGCGGTGGGGCGAGAGAAACATGACAACGTACATGTACATACACACTGACGCACATAAAGAGGGATATAGACGAAAAAATCCCAGGGTTGTGCACAGTGTGCCCAGCGGTTTCACAGCAATCAGTGCCGGCGCTAAATTACAGCTCTGTGATTTCAGAGCCATTGTGAAGAAAGGGCAGTGGCAGCATCTGCGGCCTTTTCCTCCCCCCGTTGCGCAAGCTGTGGGTGAGACCCTGACTCTGCGCTTTGATTGCAAGTTTACAAATATACCCATAAACCTCTGCAGTGCTCCAGGCTTGGAAGCGTGCAAAGCACCTTTTCGGTTTCTGCCTCTTTTAAAGTGGACATGGTAAAAAGGCCATTTTGGTTCAGTAATGCTTCATAAAGCCAAAAGACTGAGAAAACCTGGCTTTGAATGCAGTATTATAGTAAAAAACAACAAAATACCGTATTTTCCGCACTATAAGGCGCACCGGATTATAAGGCGCACCTTCAATGAATGGCCTATTTTAGAACTGTTTTCATATATAGGGCGCACCGGATTATAAGGCGCATAGAATAGAAGATACTGCAGTCAAACGTTTGACTGGGTTTGCGTTATGCAGTGGTCACCAACCTTTTCAAGCCTAAGATCACATCCAAAGTCCAAATGTAAACCAAGATCTACCACTTGCAAAAAATTATGAAAAAACAAGTGGCTGAGCTGTAAAACCTTGTTACTCGACACGTCCGCATGAGCACGAAGGTAATAAAAAAAAAACTAATATCCGTCTGCTCGGGCAGATTTGGCTCAAAGTCGTGCATCATCGGATGCGGAGGCGCGCGCGCGGCAAAAATGACGTCATTGTAACAGCGCGCGCGCCTCCGCATCCGAAGATGCACGACTTTGAGCCGAATCTGCCCGAGCAGACGGATATTAGTACATCTCATCACACCGGCACCCAGTTTGCGCGTCTAAATCAGTTGTATGGTCTGGTGTTCAGTCTAAAACAAAACAGTTGCGTCAAGTATAAATGCCTCGTCTGTTTGGGGACGTGCGCGCGCAGTCAGCGGAGGCTCGCGCTCCAGTGCCAGGCGAAAGTATAAACAAAGTTTAAGTCAGCGGTTGTTTTACAGACTTTAATATAAGGCGCCAGATCCATATATAAGGCGCTCCGGATTATAAGGCGCACTGTCGTTTTTTGAAAAAATTAAAGGCTTTTAAGTGCGCCTTATAGTGCGGAAAATACGGTACATTTTTTTTTGTGTGAAAATGTTAACGCAAAGAAATTTTACTTAATTTTCAAACTTCATTTTTTGGGAGCTAAACTGATTTTTTCTTCTGATTTTCGGGTGTGCGTCAACAACACTAAGTCAATTATACAAAAAAACAAATACAATTAGTAAATATTACATTTAATAATAATAATAATACAAAGACATTTGTTATTGTATAAATAAAATGCATTTCCTAATGAGCATTATTGCTAATTAACAAAAAGTCTTCAATCAAAGTCAGGAACATTACAGACACAATTCCCTAAATGCTCTTCTAAATCTACAGAACAGGGTTTATCCCTGACAAACAGGAGATGCTCAGACTACACTCGAGTGCTAATCAAGAGTGCTTCACACTGCAGCTCACACCTCCACGCCTACAGACTCCCTTCCAGCGCTGAAATCAATACAAAGTACCAGCGTTCACCCCCCTTAATTAAATCAATATCAAAGCATCGTTTCCAGTCAATCCACTTGTGAGCCGCAACCAACGAAAAAGAAGGATGGCTTTGCAGAGGACCAACAGTAAGGTAATAAATGGAACCAGAAAGTGGTGGATGTTTCTGGGAACAGCAGGTACAAATTAAGGCGAGACCGAAAAAAAATAAATAATACTTTCCCCCTTGCTAAGCAAGAGGGCTGGACCTCATTAGGTGTAAAACAGCTGTTGCATGTAGGGGTAAGTGTTGGTGGATGTGTATAAACTGGCACCTGGTAAGGGAACCACTCCAGTCATTAAGCTCTGTGCCAGAGACGGCCTCCCTACCCTCACCAGCCAAACTAATACAACCACTGCCCAAGACACTCATGAACCAGAATTATCAAACAGATGTACAGTATTACACAGTCTCTGCTGGTTACAGGCAAGGATTTAACCAAAAGAAGACTGCTGGGATGGTAAAAAAAAATGTAAAAGGACAATAAAAAATATGCAAAACTATGTGTTATACAGCAATACAAAAATAAATTAAATATATAAACTTGTTAATATTTTAACATTTTGGAAAATCTACCAAACTATGATAATGTCTGCAGCATCTGGACCAGGGGTGCCCAGTCCTGCTCCTGCCGATCTACTGTCCTGCAGAGTTCATCTCCAACCCTAATCAAACACACCTGAAGCAACCAATTAAGGTCTTCAGGATCACTAGAAAATTAAAGGCAGGTGTGTTTGATTAGGGTTGGAGATGAACTCTGCAGGACAGTAGATCGGCAGGAGCAGGACTGGGCACCCCTGATCTGGACCAATCAGACACACAATTATTCATTATATTTAATGAATGATCCAGCAAACTTACTCTCCCAACAAAGTTCTGTGAACCATCTCGTGAAACTGCAACTAATATCCCAAATGCAGCTAACACCAGGCCTCTGGTTACTGTGGTAAAAAAGATATGGTTTATGACCCAAAGCAAATTTCAGAGTTTTGAGTAACTTCTTGTTGAAAATTCTATATATAACCACTTGAGAAATGTACAATGATGTATCCAATTTCCCTATGCAATCATATGTTCATTTATAGTGTTTTGCCAATGTATTAATATAAACTCTTTGAATTAATGTTTTAGCCAGCCTTAAATCAAGAACACACGTGTACCATGTTTGGTATCAACAAGTTTCTGTTTTAATGACCTGAATGAACATTTACATTATATGGTGATACCTATGCAACATATTAGTATTATAAAAATCTTTAATGGTTTCTAATGCAAAACACCCTGCTAGAAGACAAAGGATTGTAAAGTTTCCCTCCAAAGGAACAACTCCTTATTGGCTCACTCACCCTCCAGAGGGTGTGACATCTTCACACTTTAAAAGATCACTGATCACAAGATCACAGGGATTCTTAGAAATTCTGATGTGAAGGTGATACTGAGCTAGAAGTCTTCTAAGGACCCTTAAGTTTGTGCCAGGCTGCGAGCCTTGCCTTTCCATTCACCAAAGTCCCTCTGATTCCAACTGGTTCTCTCTCATCAAGACAACATCAGCAAAGTTCAACTGGAGCCTCAACAAATTGAATCAGGACTGTATTATTCAAATGGGCGAGACATGCAAGTATCAAACTTGGTCTCATTATTTGATACTTTAAGTATCCCTACCCCTTTAAAAGAAGGGAACAGAGGGTTTGCTCAAGAGTGTTGATCTGCTGAAGTTCAAACAATGCTAACTTCTCGCTTCCCTGTATTCTGCTTCAGCTCTCTTTCCATTGCTAAACTGTATGCATGTATGTATGTATGTGTATGTTAGATTAGTCTAAGTGTTTAGTCAAGTTAATAAAGTCTAGTTCATGTCACATGTAAAGTTGTTTGTGGTTCATGCTCGTATACTGGAGTCCCTAATCATGCAGATTTTGGCTACATGCCCTGAGTAGTACTGTACAGTAAAGAAATTAACATTTCGTAGAATTTATAAATAATTAATACTGAGCATTCACTTGACAGGTTAGTTGATTGTTTTATTAATTCTGCTACATCAAGTTAATTCCATTAACTGATTCAAATACTTATAATTAATTATAATGAGTTGTAATTAATTATTCATATTTTTCTTGAGCTAATTTGCTGCAGGCATGCAGTAATATAAAAATAAAATTAAATACAATATACATAAAACAAATTGTAAGGTTTAAATTTAAGGTAGAGATTTCTTTTTTTTTTTTTTTAAATCTCTATGAGAAATAAAATAAAAAGACAATAGTCAAATTCCTTTGTATTTTCCAGTTTCGTCATGACAGATCCACACATTATCAAGCAGCGCACAGAATAAAGACAGGAGACAAACATACATAATATACATAATTATACTCACTGCAAACTGACACATAATTATACTCCCAAATATCTACACAAGGTGACAAACCCATCTCTGTTATGAATTAGTTTCCACCAGCTGAAGACAAACAACATCTAATGCGTCTGTTGCAGACGTGCTTGCTGACGCTGACGCCAGTGCCGAATCGAATCAGTCATCAGTCAGTGCAGGTAACTGAAAGTGTTCATTACTTTACTGAGGTTTCAGTTACACAACTACATAACACCCCCACCCTAGAGAGAAATTACACACGGCCTCTGGAGATACACACAAACGTTCCTTTGCCCAAGGAATTCCATTTCACTACTGATCCCACACTTTGAGTAATTAAATCTAACTAATTAAAGAACACAGAGAAAAGGAAAAGAATTGATAGAGACGGAGAGACAGCGTGCGCAAGCTTTTCCCTTCTCCGCATGGGGTGCTGGAAACCGGAGATGTTATCAGGGCGATTTGTGGGTGTTTAGAGTCTTTTAAATGAAGTCGTGAGCTGAGATCATCACAGCGTCAAACCATGCATTAACCGGAGACTGCGCAGCGTTCATAAGAGATGGCAGCTTCAGCCCTGTGATACCACAAAATCAATCAGAGCTGTTTATTTTCAGTCAACACCACTCTGGATAACAGCCTGAGTTTCATTCGCAGGGAAAAAATAACTACGCAGAGGTTGCAACAGACGTGTTCAGATTTTTGATCAAAACTTGGATGTGATCTACTATTTACACTGAAATAAAGACAGTGGCTATACATGAAGAGTTCAGATGCAAAAGCCTCTAAGTGCCATCTGAAATTTTCTTCTAGAATGAGCTTTTTTATCAAGCTTGTATATTTAAATTCAGTAATTTCACTAAAATGGCAATGGAAATTACCTATTAATTGTCATTTAAGTGAAATTACTGAACTTAAATATACAAGCTTGATAAAAATGATCATTCTATAAGAATATTTCAGATGCCACTTAGAGGCTTTTGCATCTGAACTCTTCACATGTGCTCTGATTGAATTTCAGAATTTTAGATTACACATGCTGTAATCCTCCACACTTCACTTAGAGATGGTTTGAAGTCGTCAGAAAACATGGATTGAGAGTTGAGCTGCAGGAAATAGCTGTGCATGTATTGGCTTAGACTACCAGTTCCATGATCACAAAGTGGATTTGTGAAATGAATCTGTAAAAACAACTGCAAAGGACTGAATCTTTTTAAAGCAAGTGAGCAACTATTATCTGCCTATCAAATGCTGAAAAGACCAAAGTTTCCTCTTCACACTGGCTTTGGTGCCATTTACTGACTATAGAAAAATTTGTTTGAGAATAAGGTCATCTTAAGAATGTGATTCCTGTTTTCCTTTTTAAAGCTTAAGTGTGTAATGTTAAAGTGCCACAGAGCTTAGGTTCTTTTACAGTGGCGATATATATATACACACACCACACTTAATTCACACACTTACATGACCCCCTGACATCCACACTGTATTTCCATCTAATATCTCACTGACTTATCTTTTCATTTTATTAGATTTTTTTTATATAAAAATTCAAATGATGTGAAACACTTCTTTCAGCAAGACCACCATTAAGGAAGAAAGTGGAATTATTAGATGCAAAATTTGTAGACATAAAAAGTTATGTCATAATCAAAAGGCTCGTCTTGAAAGTGTTTATGAAAATCGTGCCAGCCCTGTTAAAATGTCCCTCTCTTTCTGAAGTTGCTGTGAGAAACCGGTAATGAAATTGCAAAGCGACTGGCTTGTAGGTTTTATAGGGCTCTGCTTTGAAGTGCTCTACAAGGAATGAGACCTCCTTAATGCAGTTTGGAGAGAGTGTGAGAAAGGGAAAAAGGAATGACTTTCAGCTGAAAATAACAATCTTGTTTCTCTAACGAGCCCATCTCTTCCTCTCTCTCCCTCTCTCTCTCCCTCACTCCCTCTCTCTCTCCTTCCCCATCTCCATCTCCATCTCCAATCGTCTCAGTAGAAAACATTGGCCAATTAAACAAAGGAAAAGATGCACACTTGCTGGTTCATCTGACAAAAAACAAGCCCTTAAAAACAACAAAAGAGCAACAACAAAAAAGCCAAAACAGTGTAAAGCTGCAAACATGCTGCATATTCAGCTCAGCATTTTTTCCTTCTTATCTTCTCGCACTACTTCCTCGCCTATTTCCTGTTTTCTATCTCACGTCTCCCTTCGTTTTTGCACTGCATTTGGCGTGACCTGCTTTTCTCCTGCAGCTAACCAGATAACCTGAATAATTACCTCACAAAGAACTGAGTGAGAGTGTGTGTGTGACTTGCTGCTGGTATTCATTTGGTGTGATGGTTACTAGACATGGCACAGCCGTCTTCGCTTCCTCTCAGGGCAACCCACAGGGGTTAAAGGTCATCTGAGGAACTAAAGTGATAAATAGACAGGGGTCCAGAATCTCACTCTTTTCTCTAACGTTGTCCCTTAGTTGTTTTTAAACCTGTAAAAACAGGTTTTGACACCTGCAGTTTTCTGAGATGGAGTTATTTGAATCCAAACCGCACACTAAAAGCGATAGGATTGTAATGCTACTGGCAATGACAGCCACAGATTTATTATAAATTCATGCAAATTAATTAATTTGCGAATTAAGACACATTAAGAGACCATGAAAGTCAATTTTATGGTTCTGCCAATGAAGTCTGCCACTGGAACATGTCGAGACCCTAATTATGAAACCCATACTGTTGTTTGTTGCTTAATTACAATCTTTTTACTGTTTCTAGTGTGTGTGTGTGTGTGCGCGTGTGAGCATGTGAGCATGTGAGAATGAGAGAGAGTGTACGTACAAGTTGGTGATGAGTGAATATAAACAAAAGAGGGATGAAAAGTGTGTTTGTTCACTAAAACAGCTCCTTGAATCACAGGATGGTTGGTCCCATCATGGACTAGGTCACTACCAAGGGCGATTTAAATGTCATGTTTAATGACTAGCTGCCATCACACTGAGCAGAAAGATCACTCGGGGCATTTAGAAGGCAATAAACACAACCTGCAATGTTACCTAACTGGAGCTTGTTGAAGCGGCTACATTTAATAATCATCATATCTGGAGTCTGAAGAACGCCCTTCAGATATGATGTCATATTCATGCCTGGTTGAATATGGAGTTGGATTAGATGCCTATTAGTGAAAAACCCTGAGAGTTTGTCATCTAAACATAACAAAGGAAGCCAATTTAAATGATGTGATTCATAAGGCTTTTTGCTGCTGACACTGTTTAATCCAAGTAGAACGCTATCCATTAGCATTTCCATTCACTTTTGCAAAAGTATGTGACTTGCATTCTGGCATCTTTGCTCTTGGGCACAGACGTTTTTGTTTTGTTTATTTCTTTAAGCCAATCACCTGAGCCTTAAAAGTCATGTGGCTAATCACCCCAGAGCCAAAGGACAACTAAATTACAGATACCGTCTGACTGAAGCACCACAGGAATGTACACAGACCCAAATCCTTCACTTACCGACTAAGTTTGGGCCATGACATGAAGATGGGGAAATATATAATAAAATAAATTACATTCTTAAACAAATACACACACACACATACATATATATATATATATACATGTGTGTGTATTTGTTATATATTGGTTTAAGAAATGAGGACAGCACTCACCGGTTTCCACGTCCTGTGCATAGAAGTGCATTCCATCTGTGATCTCGGTGACATACACGGATCTGTATTTTGCCACACGTTCTTTCTCCTCCGTGAGCTGAGCCACCTCTTCTTTTGGTTTCTCTTCGTAATTGGCCCAGAGCTGTTGATAAATAGACATTTTCCACAGTTTAAAACAGGATCTAAAAATAACCAATGCACCAGTCTTATAATTAACATGCTTTGCAACCCATTATACATTATGAAGTAAATGGGGTTAATTTTGATTTCATGTTCACTTAAACCTATTAACACCTCTGACTGAACCAGATCTGAGTGGTTTCATCGGTTGGTATCAGTGTGAACGCTGCATTTGTTGATAATCCCTTCACATGATGGGTTGGTAACATTTACCAACCCATGACAAGGTCTCAATGACCTCTGCACTTCACGGATGACAGGCGGTATTGGCTAGATTTGAGCAACGCCGTTAGAGACAGAGGGCAGAGCATCACGAAGAAAGAGCAAGCTCATTAAGACTTGCGGTTGCAAATCACAAATATGAGTGTACGAATTTCAGCATAGTGCCAAAACGAAGGGCAAGAAGTTCTACTTTATCAATGCTTTATGAAGTGTCAAGAAAAGAGCCCCTGCGTGCAGTCAAAGCAGTTTGTTTTGCTTACTAAGCGCTGAGGGATGGGTCTTACGAAATACAAACATAACGAATTATCAGGCTCTTACGCAACTGCCCCTTTACATCAGTTTGGAGGCTTTATTAGCAAATGATGTACATCAGCTTTTACCCGTTATTCCATTATTTTATTTTTTCTCCCAGAGAGCAGGAGGAAGCTAATTACAAACCAGACTAATATATGTTCAAAGTGCTGGTTTTAGCTAATTATGTCCACTAGGACTGCAGGACCAACATTTACAGTCCAATTTCACCACCAGCACCAGAAAAAAAGTGAGCATTAAAAACCCAGCCAACCAAATGATAAACTACAGGGTCAAACTACCCAATTACATCTGATTATTTCCCTAGAGGTGTGACCAAAACCAGAAAAAGAAAAAAATGGAAGGAAGAAAATGATTTCTTGGGGAAAAAACAGCCAGGTTAATGAAGATCTAAACATGTCACGCTCTGCAAACCGCTCCACAGCAAGGGCGTTAGTCTAACCCCACTACCCACAATGCCCTGGCACAGTAACACAAAGTTATAACCAAACCTGCAGGACAAATTGCAGTCACCCAGATTTGAGTGTCAACACTCGTTACTATGCCGACTGTCACAGTGTCATTTCTGGCACTGCCGGTCAGTGCAGACTCTGCGCTTCCTGTGGCCATGTGACCTCTGACACTCGCCATAGAGGCAAGGGCACTTGAGACACGCGAGCAGGCGGACATATGCAAAATCCGACTCTCTCACGTATCCTCCTCTGCAAAAGCACAAAAGAAGCCACAAACACACACTCTGACTCAAAGAGACACACTGCACCCTGGGCAAATGACCTTCTGTGAGCAGCCAACCATTCTTGTTTGTTCCACATGAGTGCAGGTATATGACTGCTGCTGGGCGGGGTCATGAAGAGAAAGGATTTGTGATGTATTCTGTCATTGAGCTGCCTGTGGCCTAAATCCATAGCAATAAGCCACAAAAAACAAGTGTGACAGAGTGAGAGACAGAACGAATTAAACGACAGCTTTGTTGCAAGCTAACAACAGTCCTCAAAGGACAAAAACAAACAAACATTAGAAGCAGAAACATGAGCGAAAACCACTAACATGGGCTAATGAGAGACTCTAAACTCTGATTGAATAAGCACTGTTTGAAACAATGGTAAAATTGTGATAAATCACACATTCAATATGAATACAACAAAAGCCTCTTCATTGTAAAGTTTTGCTAATGAAAGAATTTATTAAATCCTGTGGAAACCATTATGAACCAATCTTTCCTTAACAGTTGTAATCCACAATTTTCTCAGGCCAGATTTGCTCGTCAATTTTCTAAAGTTTGAGTGTTTAAACGATTATAATAAAGGTTTAGGGCATTACCTTGGTTGAAATAACAGAAATACATGCTTTTTAATGGCTTATTGCTTTATTGGTTGTAGTATCAGCCGTTGCAAGCCGCAGTTTTTGCCCAATAGTATGTTAGTGTGACTTTCCCTGTTGTGTTGAGCACTCAAGGAGAGGTCAGACTTTTCTTCAGGGACTAAAGATACAGCAGAGTTACATTCATAAAAACTGCATCTCTCACACACCGAGTTCAGGGGAGGGGGCCGTTCCAAACGCTGATGAAAGGTGACAGCGTGTCAATTCCAATAGAGTGTGTTCCGCCCAGTGAGAGCGAATCCCCATCAACACCCAGAGCGCATACACACACAAACACACAGGGCCAAAGGGAAAGAATCAAATGTATAGTCCAAGTTCATACCGGAACACACTGAATTTACCTGCCAAATTAATCTACATCTAAAAGAGTTATATGCATCAAACACTGCTACACTGCAACTACAATACCCATAAGTCATTGCACCTGAGGCAGATAACCAGGATGTCTTTTTCCTGCAACAAAGATAGTAAAACTTGGGCTAATCCAGCTTTTTTTAATAAGGCCTTTCATTTTGTCACAGCCATCTAATAATGCTTAAAAAAGCCATGCTTTTTATTATTAATCAAATTATACTTGGTTAAATCAATTAAGCATTCATTATATTCATAATGAAGGCACCTTTGGAAATAAAGGCTCATTAATTCAAGAGAAGGCTCTTTCTGAAACTTCTGTGCGAGACATAATGGCACGGCAGAGTTATCCAACACACACACACAGCATTCTTTCACAAAGTGTGCATAAATTGGATACTTGGAAAACCAAGTGCGATGGGGGCGGTGCTATGGGGGAGACTATTGTTCGCATTGTGTGACAAAAAAATATCTAATTTAAGAAGTTCACTGGCCATTAGCGGTGTATATTTAAAGACAAATCTTTTATTTTCTTTCTATTACAGAACAAGTATAGGAATAAACAGATGGTTTATTAAACTCTGAAAATATTTGCATGCAAATTTGCTAGCAGTGCTTTTGTTCTTCAAAGTGAAATAATTGAAGGAAACACTTCAGTAAATCTACCCAGCAGTCTGGAGACTCTGTTCCACTGCAATTCTTTGATAAAACCAAAAAAAAAAAAAACACAAACTTGACAGAAGTTAACATTAAACATCTGAAAACTATTTTATTTCCAGGGTATTGGAAATATTGATTTATTCTAATAATGTGCACAACAATGCATATGACAAATAAATGGTAATTGATCAAACAATAATAAAAAATAAAACATATATAAATAAAATAAAAAGCCTGGAGTGTGCTGTCCACCACACCTGGAAAATGCTAAATATCTACCAAGGTTAGGAACAAGAAAAAGGCTGCAAATGGATTTCAGAAGATACACAACCATACCTCCTTACACAGAGTCTGATTAGGCCTGCCCTAAACGACAGCTAAACACGTGGGTTATGCAGTGCTGGACTAATACAGGCATAAAAACAACAACAACAACAAAAAAACTGAATGGTAATCGGAGAGGTAAGATACATTATCAGGGTGTTTTAGCATAGTCAATTAAGGTCTACGACCCATTATGTCCGTCTGCTCGATTCGTCTGTGCATATTGATGAAGCTATTAGCAGTATGGAATGACTAACAAGACAGACATGCCTTTACGTCCAATGCCTTTTTACACCAGAATCAACAAAACCATCTGCGGATGGATATGCTGTCGATATGCATTACCAAATGAATGATTCATCCACTGCAGAAATACAATACAAATGCGACAACCTGTATATAGATACACAAGCACAACCACAAGTGAATGATCTGAGCAGAAAAGCTTTTGTCATAGTCGTTTTGCATTCTTTATGATATCACATCATGATCTTGAGTGCATGTTTTGCAGAAGATAACAAACTGGGAAGCCTGAGGTTAAATTAGGATTTCAGGTGTGGAGGAACCCTAAAATCTAGCGGTCATTTTGCTCACCCTATTGGTAACATTACATTTATCTCCAATCCCCCTAAACGTAATATCTATGTTGAAACACTTGTTTATAGAGTTCTACATATGCCATTAAAACAAACAAAAGAAAGTTAGAATTAGAATAAACATTATGAATATAATTAAAAATAATCAATAAAAGTAGCAAGCCCGTGACGGAATGCGACCATAGTCTGTTCGCAACTAAAACACAAAGCCGATTAGCATGCATGGCTATGTGCTCCCTCAGAGGGCTGGGAGGAGAGAAAAAAAAGAAAAGAAAATCAATGTAAAAAGATCCATGACTGACAACAGCACTAAGCCTCGCTCGTTTGAACTCCTCCTGATTGACATCTGACAGCTATAACCTCTGACCCCAGCAGACGCCTACATCGAAGCAGGACACGGAACCCAACCGCAGAATATGACAGGACTGTTTCGCTACTGTGCATGCTAACAAGATTAGCAAGAGCGCAGATGGATTAAGTACTACAGTAATGGGGAGGTGCACCAGTGTACTGCACGTTGGGAGGTATTAAACACGTTTATACTGCAAATCTATTGATTTTCATGATCATGTCATAATGGAACAATAGACATCCATTGCCCAATGAGAAATTTCAAACATACAGGTCCAGTTATGCTTTCTGAAATCCAAAGTGAGTTCACGAGAGCGCCACGATGCATGCGTGAGAACTGAGATGATGACGCTCACGATCATTTGATGGGAAAGTGTGAAAGGTAAGCCATTCATTTTGCGGCATTGATAAGGCACTTTTATTTTTTCTCGTTGGTTTCTCATTTTTTCTCGTTGGTTGGATTCGGACATCCAGGAAACGCACACTTCAGACCCATCTGCGTCATCTTCTCAGTTCTCGCGCATGCGTCGTGGCGCTCTCGTGAACTCACATCAGAGGCCTACACAGAAGAAAATTAATAGTTGAATAAAGTTGTTATATATATTTTTTTGGTGCACAAAGTATTCTCGTCGCTTGCTAAACTTAAGGTTGAGCCACTGTAGTCACAGACTATTTTAACGATGTCTTTGCTAACTTTTCTGGGCCGGCAGAATACAATTACCTAGCAGCCTATGAAGGAGTGAGCCAGCTCTCACGATTTCATCAAAAATATCTTAATTTGTGTTCTGAAGATGAACGAAAGTCTTATGGGGTTGGAACAACATGAGGGTTAGTAATTACTGACAGAATTTTCATTTTTGGGTGAACTAACCCTTTAAGATGAGAACTACCAGTGACAGATTGCATGTATTTTCCAGGTAAATGCATGCATGCATAATGCGAGAGAGAGAGAGAGAGAGAAAACATATTTCATGCTTATGTGATTGTAAAGTACCATTGCACTAGAAGGCAGGAAAAAAAACAACACTCTGGGATTTCACTGTCAACATTTGTTTCACTGGTTCTAATGTACGCAAGCACACGGGTCTATCCGGTGACAGAGGGCAGACCGACTATCCATCAGGCGTCCCAAAGTCCACATCAATCTACTCAGGGACGCTGACAAACACATCAACCAAGCGACCTACACTGTCAGCATCCACTTAACCTGCAAACACTGAGCTAGTGCTATAAACTCACTTAGCATAATCACACACGCAGTCATACACTCATCTGAACACACACAGAACACTGTAAGCTGGATAAATGCGGCGTTTTCCAACCCAACCAACTTAAGATGGGGTGACGTTGGGTGAACGCAGATGGGAGGGGTGTGTGGAGCAGAGGTGGACGTGGAGTCTTGGATGTGGTTACTTAGCGGATAAATTTATGCATTAAAAGTGCCCAGGTGGCATGGCACTTTGGGAATCAACAGCTGCGAGATGTCAGCATGCGGGGAGCTTCTCTTCAGCCTCATATCACCGACAGCAGCTGTTCGGATGCAGTGGCGGCTGCGCAGCTTATACCGCGGCTTACACCGCTAATGTCACCGCCCTCCTGTCAGCCGTTACAAATTCCCACCAGCCTGAAATTCCTGCACGGTAAAGGTAAGAAATCACCAGAAATTCTGGGCCCCCGTCGCAGTGGCGTTGGTGTTGAAATGCTAAGTGATTTAGCACCATTTCTGTGGGGGTTAACTATGGCAATGAAGCCTGTTTGCGCAAAAAACCCAGGCTGGTTTTGAGGGGTCTGGCACACGTCGCGACTACCCACCCGCGCAGATGATGCCCCCAGGGAAACGCGGCAGCATATGGGGCCTTACACAACAACACAGACTTTCTGCTCCAATGTTGACTTTACACACAGCTATTAGAGGAAGAAGATGACAATGTAGTTAAAGAAAACAAAATGATGAATATAAAAAAAAACACCACTGCTGACAAGGTTGAGCATATAGCCAATAGAATCATCTGATCAATCTGAAAAAAAGAAAAAAGTTGCCAGCCACATCCAGTGTTTTTGATCATTTTCACAAAAATGTCATGGCCCCCAGTATATTTTGTTGTATGAATATCTGAACATGCAATATATCAAAAGAACAGACCATCTGCTTTAAACAAAAAAATAAAATAATAATAATTTATTTCCATTTTATTCTAGCTTCATGCATTCTTTATCAACACTTGATTGTAGGTAAGCTTCACAAAAAAAAATTGATTTGAATGTTTGCAGTCAATTGTAAGAAAGGGGCAGGGTTTAAGCAGACTAAATGATTGAAGTCCGGTAAACGTTGCCATAGAGCATCATTTCGACAGAAGATTAAAAGTTGCGAGGTCAAAAAAATAAAACAAATGGAACATATGCATGGCTAAATTATTCACAATAACATCAAAGACATGCATGCAGTAAAGAGATAAGGTGAATTTATATTTCATGCCAACTTCAAAGCACCAGCAAGTATGTTCAAGCTAAATTGGCTGTAGAACAAGTGGTTGACTATCCTGCCCATCCCTAGACTCAATTTTGTTGTCCCAGTACAAGGAAGATGTATTCAAAGAATCGAATGCACTGGAGGAGTTCTGACATTCCAATCTGAACAAACCTCCTGATGCTTCTACAAAGCTAAGAAAAATAAAAGCCTTTCAAATCAGTATTCATTTGCAGTAAAGACTAGAAGCGGAGCTATTTAAAGCGGCTTATTTCCAGCTAGCCTGCCTACCTGCTGTCTGCCCACACTTCACCGCATGAAATAACCACATGCGACATATGTTTTAATCAGACTCCGTCATGACAGAGGGCTTCTGGGATAGACGCGGAATTCAAGTGAAGTCTTCACCCAAATCCATTTATCAAATAAACCGTGTTTACACAACCCTGACATAAAGAGGTTTAATATTTCCTTCTTTATGTTTCTTTCTGCAAAGGAGTCAGCATACACAAATGTGTGCAAATTAAAAGCAAAATAATCCACTTTATTTAACCCAGCATGTCTTGATGCCTGGTTGTCATGGCTACAGTTAAGCAGCCTCTTCATTTTCTCAGATCGAATATTCCACCTCTCGCAGCTTTGCTCATCGACTCGCTTGCATCTGACAAACATCGGCGTTTAGCTATCTTTACACAACGGAGATACTGAGAAGCTGGGTAGTAAAAAAAAAAAAAAGAAAAAAAGAGGTAAGATGACAAAGAGAGAAAAATTGGACTGACATCGACAGCCGCTCTATAGGGGGACACTTATGTCCTGAAGGAGGCCTGGTAGCCCACTAAAACCAGTCACATCCCCCACACACACACACAAAACATGGCTGGCTGCAAGCCCATGGCACAGATGAGACAGAGTGAGGGGAAATACTGAGAAAAGGGAGATGCATGCTAGGAGAGAGAAAGAGAAGCGCATGAGAGAAAGATGAAAAGAGGAGGTGAAGCCCGAGTACGTGTTTACATAACAGTGCAACTCCTTGAGGGTAGACAAAATGCCTGTCTGTTTGAGTAGAGCAAAAGAAATCACTCTAGAACTCCTAATTCAAAAGGAAAAGTGCACTTTAAAGAAAGAGTTCATCCAAAAATTTTAATCTCCATCATTTATTCACCCGCATTTCATTCCAAGCTCGTACAACTTACTTTACTGCGTTGAACACAAAAGGCGATATTTGGAAGAATCTGCTGGTTTGTCTTTTCCATGCAATTACAATGAATGGGGACTGGAGCTTACAAACCATAAAAAAGCACCATAAAACTATTAAAAATGTGGTTCATACATAATATTTCAAGTCTTCTGAAGTTATATGATAGATTTGAATGATAAATGTAGTGAAATTTAAGTATTTTTCACTGAAAACCTTAACATCTGTTCATCTCCTTTGACCAACTGATTCAATAAAAAAAGGTACTAAAAAAAGATTCAATCATGAATCTGACATTGCTACAGCATAAATGTGTCAAGAAAAGCTAGAATGGTGATGTCAAGTTTTAAACTTTGTCACACAAAGCTATCATTAAACATTCTCTGTACTTAATGAAGCATTCATTGTAATAGCATGGCAAAGAGGGACAAGTTCAACCTTTTGAAAACCATTTGTTTTCCATGGAAGACAAAAAAAATCATATGCATTTCAAACAATATAAGGGTGAATGAATCATGTCAGCCTTTTCAATTATAGGTGAACTATCCCTTTAAGATGTTCAAATCGTGACCATTCACTCTGAAAACTGAAAACAGGAAGTTGTGAGGTGAATCTGACACCGTAATTTGATTCGGATTCAATCCGATCAATTCTTGATTGAGTTTCTTGTGCTAGCGTGGAGTCCAGTCCTGGCCATGTGCAGCCGTGTTTAATAGAATCGCAGGCTCTGAACCACTTCCTCTCGCTCTCTGGCCCAACACACACTGACAGCACATGAAAAAGAGCCCGCTTGCTTTTCTGCTGAAGAAATGGCTCTTTCTGTCAACGAGCCTGTGGCTTTCTGTAACAGCAACCCAAAATGGCTCTGTGTGCAGTCCGACACGGTTAAATTTATGTCTGGATGTTAAACCTACGGGTCCACAGGGGTCAGGAGAGGTCGTCATGAGAGACTGATAGCCTGGGACAATGGAGGGGAGCTGTATGTGATTGATGCTGAGGGGTCTTAACGTAACGGCCCGCTACAACTCTTCAGGCAATCGGATGTCATAGAAGTAACAGAAACACACACGCATGAAAGAACCCAAGGAACACAACAAACACAAATAATACAACCTCCACACTTGCCTACATTCAATGACAGATGTAACACTAAAGCCTTGAGGGAATTGCGTCAAATACATACCAAATGATCGGGAGAGAAAGCAAGAAAAAATAAAAATAAATTTTATTAGAATAAACCAATTTAAGTTAAGCTCTATGGACATAATCTGTGACAAGCTGTTGATTAATATGGACTCATCCATCAGTTTGTGTCAAAAAAGAAAAGAAAAAATCATATACAGTAATGCAGGTACAAAGGAAGTCTATGGGACAAGATATTCCTGAGGGTTTAAAAGCAGAAATGTGATTAACAAAGTATGTACAAGCAAGCACTAATACCGGTAATACTAATACTACTAATAATATAATTATTTAACATTCATTTGCCAAATTTTACCCATGAATTAAAAAAATATTATTATTATTGTCAGTATTGTATGCATGACTCAAACTGTTCCCACAAACCTTAAGGCCTTAAGTTACTTTATCATATGCATATTTTTACAACCCGAGGAATGAGTCGAAATTATTTTCCTTGGTAAATCAACAGTATGTCACAGATGCAGTTGACAGCACTTAACTTATATTGAACCCAGTTGACAGCACTTAACTTATATTGAACCCAGTTGACAGCACTTAACTTATATTGAACCCAGAACATTTGTGTAAAAATTCACCCATCACAAACCCATTACCAAATGCATACAGAGATGATAGCAATTGAAGCCTCTAGAGTAGAAAAAGCCAAATCTTTCCGTCACAACGCAGTCCACTCAACAAGGTGTTTGCAGCCATTTTGCTCACAAACATAGCTCCGCAAGTAAATCAGCAATATGAATGAACAAAGAAAAGGGAGAGAACGAGTGTGTAAAAACTGGAGGGAGAGTGAGTGGATGCATTCAGGAAGGGAATTGGCAGCGGATCTAAGAATAGCCTCTCCCTGCACTGAGGACTTCGTTTTTTTCCAGAGCAGGTAATAAAGAAAATTGATGAGCCGTTAGCTGAATCCCAAAGCCCTAGAACTGCCGGCTTAAACCTGTCTACTGTGCTCTCAGGGGTATGTGTGTGCATGGCAGACAGAGAAAGAGCCACGATGACCTGCGAAATAGAGAAATGCAGGTGGAAAGCGCGAGAACGCTGTTTGCTGAAAGCCGCTGAAAGCCTGCGTTCTCTGAGGTGGTCTTATCTTGCTGTATAATGATGGGTTTTAGGCCCAGGAGGCTTCAGACGCATTTCTGGACCACAACATTGCGAGAAACTCTTACACTTGAACCAAATAAAACAAGAAGCCTCTGAAAATTCATCTCGTTTTAGAAGAAAGCTGTCAAAGAGCCTAAATTGATTCAGGGAAGTGATCACATAAGAGACTTCTCAGTAAAAAGCAGCTGTAACGCCACTGGAGTCTGGTAATGGACCGGCCGTGAGAAGGGCTGTTATGACATGACTATGGAAAATGGGGAAGGACAGTAGCAATCTCTGTCAGCAAGAAACAAATATTTAGTATCTATTAACCAGGAATGAAGGGACGTCCCACCGCCAAAAAGCATCAAAAACACAGTCAGGAGCGTCTGCTCTCCGTAAATGTTAGTGGGCGTGCGCAAGGGAAGGTCCACTCTTTTTAATTACTGGCGGGCGATTAGAAAGGACACCTGAAGCGACAGCCGAGTTGAGGGTACTAAACGTTTTGGCGGCGGAGAGTTTGTACTCCCAAAAAGGAGCAAATGTCAGCAGGCTAGAGGGAAATGCCATGTGTGCCTGTGTTTAAATCCAATTGGAAGGAACAGAAATACAGTCTCATTCATTGCACAGAGACACACACAAACACACACACAGAGTGTGTGGATCTCAGAGCAAGTGACTTTTACATCTAAACACTATCGAATTTAAAGGACAAGTAGACAGTTTTAGTATTCCTTTACTGTCATATCCCCAGGCAGCAGAGACAGAGGGACTCGATTTATTACAATATTATAATATACTGTAGCAGTTCGGAGTCACTAGGAGTGCAAACAAAAATGAGCCTTTTCTTTTTACACAATATATTTGGAACCTTCTGGAACAAAAAAAATCTAAGGATCTAAACATGTTCTATCCCACCTTGAATATGGTAAAAATACAGAGCATGGTCAATATTTTTAGTATTTTTTAAACTCTTTGCTACATATAATTAATGTAATGTAATGTAATGTAATATAAAAGAGTATAAACCATTAATGCCTCTCACACAATACGACCAGGAACATTTATTAGCTAAATACGGTCCATTATAACATCACCAATCACAAATTATTAAAGAAATCAGGTCGTGTCATAATG